>NW_026652278.1:79951113-80367150 GCF_009828535.3 Hylobates moloch
TCTGAAATTGTGGCAATAATCAATAGCCTACCAACCAAAAAGAGTCCAGGACCTGATGGATTCACAGCCGAATTCTACCAGAGGTACAAGGAGGAACTGGTACCATTCCTTCTGAAACTATTCCAATTGATAGAAAAAGAGGGAATCCTCCCTAACACATTTTATGAGGCCAGCATCATCCTGATACCAAAGCCTGGCAGAGACTCAACCAAAAAAGAGAATTTCAGACCAATATCCTTGATGAACATTGATGCAAAAATCCTCAATAAAATACTGGCAAACCGAATCCAGCAGCACATCAAAAAGCTTATACACCATGATCAAGTGGGCTTCATCCCTGGGATGCAAGGCTGGTTCAACATATGCAAATCAATAAATGTAATCCAGCATCTAAACAGAACCAAAGACAAAAACCACATGATTATCTCAACAGATGCAGAAAAGGCCTTTGACAAAATTCAACAACCCTTCATGCTAAAAACTCTCAATAAATTAGGTATTGATGGGACGTATCTCAAAATCATAAGAGCTATCTATGACAAACCCACAGCCAATATCATACTGAATGGGCAAAAACTGGAAGCATTCCCTTTGAAAACTGGCACAAGACAGGGATGCCCTCTCTCACCACTCCTATTCAACATAGTACTGGAAGTTCTGGCCAGGGCAATCAGGCAGAAGAAGGAAATAAAGGGTATTCAATTAGGAAAAGAGGAAGTCAAATTGTCCCTGTTTGCAGATGACATGATTGTATATCTAGAAAACCCCATCGTCTCAGCCCAAAATCTCCTTAAGCTAATTAGCAACTTCAGCAAAGTCTCAGGATACAAAATCAATGTACAAAAATCACATACATTCGTGTACACCAATCACAGACAAACAGAGAGCCAAATCATGAGTGAACTCCCATTCACAATTGCTTCAAAGAGAATAAAATACCTAGGAATCCAACTTACAAGGGATGTGAAGGACCTCTTCAAGGAGAACTACAAACCACTGCTCAGTGAACTCAAACAGGATACAAACAAATGGAAGAACATTCCATGCTCATGGGTTGGAAGAATCAATATCGTGAAAATGGCCATACTGCCCAAGGTAATTTATAGATTCAATGCCATCCCCATCAAGCTACCAAATGACTTTCTTCACAGAATTGGAAAAAACTACTTTAAAGTTCATATGGAACCAAAAAAGACCCCGCATCGCCAAGTCAATCCTAAGCCAAAAGAACAAAGCTGGAGGCATCACGCTACCTGACTTCAAACTATACTACAAGGCTACGGTAACTAAAACAGCATGGTACTGGTACCACAACAGAGACATAGATCAATGGAACAGAACAGAGCCCTCAGAAATAATGCCGCATATCTACAACTATCTGATCTTTGACAAACCTGACAAAAACAAGCAATGGGGAAAGGAATCCCTATTTAATAAATGGTGCTGGGAAAACTGGCTAGCCATATGTAGAAAGCCGAAACTGGATCCCTTCCTTACACCTTATACAAAAATTAATTCAAGATGGATTAAAGACTTATGTGTTAGACCTAAAACCATAAAAACCCTAGAAGAAAACCTAGGCAATACCATTCAGGACATAGGCATGGGCAAGGACTTCATGTCTAAAACACCAAAAGCAATGGCAACAAAAGCCAAAATTGACAAATGGGATCTAATTAATGGGATCTAAAAAATGGGATCTAATTAAACTACAGAGCTTCTGCACAGCAAAAGAAACTACCATCAGAGTGAACAGGCAACCTACAAAATGGGAGAAAATTTTCGCAACCTACTCATCTGACAAAGGGCTAATATCCAGAATCTACAATGAACTCAAACAAATTTACAAGAAAAAAACAAACAACTCCATCAAAAAGTGGGCAAAGGACATGAACAGACACTTCTCAAAAGAAGACATTTATGCAACCAAAAAACACATGAAAAAATGCTCATCATCACTGGCCATCAGAGAAATGCAAATCAAAACCACAATGAGATACCATCTCACACCAGTTAGAATTGCCATCATTAAAAAGTCAGGAAACAACAGGTGCTGGAGAGGATGTGGAGAAATAGGAACACTTTTACACTGTTGGTGGGACTGTAAACTAGTTCAACCATTGTAGAAGTCAGTGTGGCGATTCCTCAGGGATCTAGAACTAGAAATACCATTTGACCCGGCCATCCCATTACTGGGTATATACCCAAAGGACTATAAATCATGCTGCTATAAAGACACATGCACACGTATGTTTACTGCGGCACTATTCACAATAGCAAAGACTTGGAACCAACCCAAATGTCCAGCAACGATAGACTGGATTAAGAAAATGTGGCACATATACACCATGGAATGCTATGCAGCCATAAAAAATGATGAGTTCATGTCCTTTGTAGGGACATGGATGAAACTGGAAATCATCATTCTCAGTAAACTATTGTAAGGACAAAAAACCAAACACTGCATGTTCTCACTCATAGGTGGGAATTGAACGATGAGAACTCATGGACACAGGAAGGGGAACATCACACTCCAGGGACGGTTGTCGGGTGAGGGAGGGGGGAGGGAGAGCCTTAGCAGATATACCTAATGCTAAATGATGAGTTAACGGGTACAGCAAACCAACATGGCACATGGATACATATGTAACAAACCTGCACATTGTGCACATGTACCCTAAAACCTAAAGTATAATTAAAAAAAAGAAACCTCCATGTGTTTCAGAGTATGTAAATCAAGAACATCTCCCATATTTTGCTGATAGAAGAATAAATTAATACAATCAATTTGAGAGTTTTTTGGTTTAATTTAAATATTCATGTCCCAGCAATCCAACGCCACTCCAAGAGAAATTCTTGCACATGTATAGCAGGAAGCAGCACAAAAATGTTCATAATAACACAGTTCACAATAGCAAAATCTTGATATTATGCCTAATGCCTATCAACAGGAGAATGGATTACAAAGGAGACACCATTCACAACAGCATCCCATTGTAATATTATATAGCATTCAAAATGCTAATAAGCTCCGGCCACACACAGCAATGATGAGAGTGTGTCACAAACCAAGGATTATGAATAATCCAATTCTGAGGTCCAACATATAACCAAAAAAAAAAAGTGGACAATTTTTTTTGAAAGGACACCCGTTTCCCTGGTCAGACAAATGCTGTGATCTCATCCTTGCAAGAGGCATAAGTGTTCGTTACAGAAGAATTTTTTTTTTAACAGCAAGGCCCTCTTGACATTTTTCAACCCAATACCACAAATGAAATTTCTACCCAAGCATCCCAGAGTGAGATCAATTGAGATTTAAATGGCAGAGGCTGGGGGTTTAGCTGCAACCAGTTTTATTTATGCATGAATTCAGGCAGCTAGGAGAGGATTCTACAGCCCTGATGATAAAAGTTAACAGGAGCATCAAGCTACAGAATTTGGGAAGGAAATGGCTTCTAATCAATCCGTCTGCTGGAACCAATTGCCTGAGATAAAGCCAGGCCACGCTGTTGAAGATGGATAATCGGGAGTTTATTGGACAAATGAAACAGCAGTGATAGAAGAGGTAAAGTCATTGCCAAGAAGGAAGGTAATTATAGCAGGAACAGCAGAAAAAGCTGCTATTAGATTTCAGTTTTCCCAACACTGTTTATGCTCTTTCCCTGCAAAGGCTTTCTCACCCTCCTACAAGAACTTTGGAGAACTAGGGACATGAACATATTATGTGGAATTTTCCTAACCCAACCTAAGCAGAGGTCTGTAAACTTCCTAAATTCTCTGCATCAGACACCAGAATGGAGAAAAAGGAGAACTAACCTAAAAAGATGGGTCACAATCATTAGCAGATAAACAGGCAAGAAAGTTACCAGGCTGAAAACCCATGTCTCAGTGATCTCCAAAGGACTGGTACAAAATGAGACCTCTCCACTTCCTTGACTCCAGACAGTGACTTTAAACCATCAGTTACCTCATTCAGGTTTGCATATCAGACACAAAATAGGAACCAGGGCAAAAATACCCAGGCAACTCTCAAACACCTGTGAAAAGACAAACTCAGTTCTCTTCTGAGCTCAAACTCTTTCTCCTCCAGGAAGCCATCCTTGACTGTCCCTGGAATCCTTGAAGGGCTTCTTATGCAATTGACAACAGTTTTAGTATATACTCCTATTTTGGCACTTAAAGAATGAGCAATCATTACAATGGCTATCATGATGTTATTAATTCATTAGACAAATATCCATTGAATACTACTTCATACTAGACAATGTGCTGAGCATTGGGGCTATAGGAGCGAACACAAACACAGTGCCCATTTTCTTGGGGCCTACTTCATAGGAAGGGAAAACTGCTTCACCAGATGGCCATAATACTGTATGTTTGATTACAAATCAAAGGGAGGGCAATGAAGGGGAGGCAGGGTGCCCAGGGACCAGACCATGTTGGCAGAAGTGGGACTGGGATTCCAGAAAGTAAAGTTTAAATTGATTTCTGAATACGAAAAGGAAGTAATGAGGCCGGGTATGGTGGTTCATTCCTATAATCCTAGCACTTTGGGAGGCCGAGGCGAATGGATTGCCTGAGCTCAGGAGTTGGAGACAGTCCTGGGCAATGATGAAACTCCATCTCTACTAAAATACAAAAAAATTAGCCAGGTGTGGTGTTCCCAGCTACTCGAGAGGCTGAGGCAGGAGAATCGCTTGAACCTGGGAGGAGGAGGTTGCAGAGAGCCGAGATCTTACCACTGTACTCCAGCCTGGGCAACAGAGCAAGACTATGTCTTCAAAAAAAAACAAAAGTAATGAGTTGAAGGTGTGTGTGTATGTGTGTGTGTAGAAAAAAATAAGGCAGAAGAAATGTGCACAAAATTAGGCAGCAGATGAATCATGAAGGCCACAATCAAGATTCTGGTCTTTGCCCTAAATTCTATAGAAACCTTTAAAGGAATTTGGGATAGGAATCTTTAAAGGACAGGGTAGCTGCAGGAGATGACTTTCACATTTTGTGTTTTGAAAAAAACTCACTCTGGATGAAGAATAGAGATGGTCAAAATGAAAATGTGAGGATTACTTAATAGCCGATTGCAATAAGAAGTAAGGAGAGAAATCTGGGGCTGATATTCTAATCTCACTGAGGGCAAAGATAATGAAAATCTAATTTGGATTCAGAAATGAGGAGCTGGAAGCCAAATTTTTGCAGTGACGAAATAACTCACTAAATTATCAAATGTGATCATCTGAAATAAACTTTCTGCTAGATTGGGAACTCCACGAGAGCAGAGATTTTTGTCATTTTTTTTTCCTCTGCTATACCTAACACCTAGAACAATGCCTAACAAATAATAAATACTCATTAAATATTTGTTTAGTGAATAAAATGAATTAAAAGCAAAATTTTGGGACACTAATGCTCGACTCCCAAAGAATATTATGAAAAGCATGAAGAGATTAATGACAATGGCATGGATTAGGATGGTAGCTTCTAAGTGCTCTGTATAAATGAAGGAAAGAGGAAAAAAAAGTCTCAGATCTCTAAATCTGAGGCTCAATGTATGAACTGAACATAAAGGACTGGACCCTGAGAGGACTATTCCAAGGAGGAAAGAACGTAATTTCAGATCAGACTAAATTCACTGATATGGAGGCACTTGCCAGAATTCTAAATTCAATGTCCTAGTACAAGCAGCTGAGAGTGGTTCGAATTGTTTGCTCAGCTATTTAACAGAAATATAAACTCAACAGTGATGAACTCTAAACGAAGTTGAGATGCCAAACTTCTTTGACATAATGTAGAGGAAACAGTCCAAAGACCAAAAAAATATTAAAGTTGATGGATGTCAGCCGGGCGTGAAGGCTAATGCCTATAATCCCAGCACTTTGGGAGGCCGAAGCGAGCAGATTGCTTGAGGTCAGGAGTTCAAGACCAGCTTGGCCAACATGGTGAAACCCAGTCTCTACTAAAAATACAAAAATTAGCCAGGTGTGGTGGTGGGCACCTATAATCCCAGCTACTTAAGAGGCTGAGGCAAGAGAATTGCTTGAACCACTACACACCAGCCTGGGCAACAGAGAGGGACTCTGCCTCAAAAAATACATAAATAAATAAAATAAAGTAGATGTACCTCACCCTACTCACCTATAACCACATTCCCAAAAGCCACTCCCTTTGGCAAGTGTTGATAAATACAAAGGTGAGGGGAGTGCTAGCATTTTGGAAAAACATGTTAGTGCCTGGTCTCCACAGGCTATAAAGTGTTGATCAATTGCAGTTGAAACTAGTGCCCTGATTTCAACAGAGATGGGCAGAGCACCCACACAAACACCAGGAGTAAAGTGTACCTAGCACCTAGGGAATCGGCAGAGCCAGAGGGGTCGCCAGAATGTTCTAACTCATGGAGAGAGCTGAAAGAGGTTAATTGACCCTGACCCTGAACCCTTTACAAGGCAGGAAGACCTCAACTCACATAAAGCATCACAATTAAGTATCATGAATACTTAATACTTCTTAGCCTTCCCTAAAGGAACCTGAAACTATTTGCTGTGGGCTGACTGTTTGTGTCCCACCCAAAATTCAGGTGTTGGAATCCCAACCTCCAGGGCGATGGTATTAAGAGATGGAGCCTTTGGGAGGTAATTGGATCATGAAGCGCTAGAATAGGACTGGCGCTCTTTTAAAAGAGGCTCCTAAGAGCTTTGTTACCCCTTCTGCCATGTGACAACTCCATGACAAAATGCCTTCTATGAACCAAGAAGCAGGCCCTCACCAGACACTGAATCTGCTGGGACTTTGATCTTGGACTTCAGTCTCCAGAACTGTGAGAAATAAATTACTGTTGTTTATAAGTGAAATCATTTATGGTATTTTGTTATAGCAGCCTGAATGATCTAAGACACTATTTATCAGGATAACTTTGCACTGGAGGAAAGGAAATAATACCACGATCTTTGGGGTATCATTGAATGCTGGATCTTGACTAATCCTAATTCCTGGACATCTGGATCTACCCATAGGTCAGAGTAGGGGCTAATGCAGGTCAAATGAAAAATAGAGTTTCAACCTTAGTCAGTCCAGTGGGAACTCAGACCTATTCAATAGCTGTTTTCCAATTTCCCGAGTGTCTATTTGGAATAGATATCTTCAGCAATAAGATAAACTTCCCAACTGACTCTCCCTGAAAATCAAGTGAGGGCTAAAAAGGCCAAAAGGGCAAAATGTAAACTATTTCCCTCTTCCTACCAAAATAACAACAAAAAAACATGACTACATCCCTAGAGAAATCAGATAAATTTGCTTCCTCATTAACTATTTGAAAGGTACAAAGCAGAAGATTCCAATCACATCCCTATATTAACTTTCTAAGTTGGCAGATACAAAAAATAATGAGTTATATAGATTGACAGTGGATCATCATAAACTTAATCAAGTGGTGACTCCAACTGCATCTGCTGTTTCTGATGTGGTCTCTTACTGGATCAAATCAATACAGACCCTAGCAACTTGTACATGGTTATTGACCTGTCAGTATGCTTTTCCCTTTATCCCAAACAACAACAAAAAGTACTAGAAGCAGTTTACTTTCTCCAGATAGCTATAGCAATAAACCTTCACTATCCTTCCTGAGGTCCATAGCAACTTTCTGTCTCTGAGCCACACAGTCCATAAGAATTTGACCGTCTGACCATTTAAGAGAAGAACATCATGCTAGTCCAATACATTGATGACATCATGCTGATAAGACATAGAGGGTATAAGTTAGCAGGTACAAAGTGCCTTGATAAGATACGTGTATATATGGTAGAAAATAACTTGTATGAACCTGCAAAACTTAGTTAAGTTTTTTGGAAGCTCAGTGCTGTATGGTTTGTCAGAATGTACTCTGCAGAAGAAAAAACAAGATGCTGTCCCCTGCATCCCATGTTATTCACAAAGAGGCACAACACTAGGTGAGCCTTTCTGGATTTGGAGGCAACAGATGCCATATTTGGGTGTGCTGCTCTGATCCACTCGCTGGAGAAGTTGAAATTCTGACAACTTTTAATGGGGCCCAGATAAAGAGTAAGCTCTCTACTTTTTCCAGGCTACAGGACAGAGGCTCTGACACTCAGCTCACACAAGTCAGGATTTAACATGACTCCACTGAGTGAGGATGCTGTATGGAGCTCACACAAGTGAAACATGCCAGACATTTATAGGGCTTGGGAGCCTAGTTATGCCCTACTTGGCAAGAAGCTATTCTCATTTTTCATATTGGGCAGTTCCTGACTTTCTAACAGACTTAGGAAAGAAGAAATGCCTAATAATGGAAACCATATTAATGCATAGGCTGAGCCACCCAACATAGACTGGATGTTTTCAGATTCACTGAGTGAGTCAAAAAGTTAAGGATAAACATTAGCATTCCATCATCCAGTACAAGGGCATATACATGGTCTGGAGCCACAAGAAAGCCACCAGAAGCCACCAGAAGGCTTCTCCTTGCCTGCACATTCTGGCCACGCAGCAGGCTCTCTCTCAGCCCACATCAGGACTGCTTTTAGCATGGATGGGAGAAGCAGATTTAGGCATACCACAAAGATCACTTGGCAAGCATGTAGATGCCATCCAGAAGTGCACTGCCATAGCACTACAATTACACTCAGTCAATGGCTCACTTTCTAGCCAGAATGTCATAGATTTAAAAGGAGCAAGTTTTCAGGCTGGGCACTATTCCCTCTGACTTCATCTCCTACTACTCTCCTTCTGGTTCATGTGACTCTGGCCACGCTGGCCTCTCATCTGATTGGAGGACATTCTATTCGAGCCCCATTTCCATGTAAGCCCCCACATCCACTCAAGCCCTCGCTTAAGGTCTTTATGTTTACTGTCCTCTCTGCCAGGAGAACCCTTTCTTGAGTTATTCAGATAGTTTGTTTCTTCACCTTTTGTAAGGTTTTCGCTCAAATGCCCACTTTCCAGTAAGCTTCCTCTTACCACCATATTTAACATTGAGTCCCTCTCAACATGTTACAGCTCCTTTTCCTGTAATGTTGTGTGGCACTTATCATAACATACCATATACCTATTCATCCTGTTTATTGTCCATGTCTTCAAAGTCTCATCTGAGCAGAGAATTTTATATTTGGTTCACTGCCTCAGCCCCTAGAACTGTGCCAGTTCCATAGCAGGTGCTCAAAAATATGGGTTGAAGAAATGCACACGGGTGTCAGTCAGCCAAAAAGGAAGAATGTCGTGAACATTTGGCTTTCCTTTGGTTTTCCAGCCACCAAACTCCCTTTCAATTGGTTAGAAACTCAACCACAGCTTTAGTCTTCATAGAAGAAAAGCTCATTCCTCCTACCAAAGTTGCTTAATGGGGTTAGATATTTTCTCTCCCAATGCTTTGGCAGCTATGGCAAAAGGTGGAAACAGGATGATCTTACCCAACTTTCTAAATATGATGAAAACTGATACAAAAATGCAAGCACTCTAAGAGAATATTAACACCATGCTAGTGCAAGCCAATGTCCAGCTGTGGAGGAAGTGGCAGGGCGAGTGGAAGTGGCAGCCACATTCAGCAATAGCCCTACTGCCCAGCCCCACTGTGGCCGAGGGGATCCAACTGCTCTGGGGCCCAGACTCCCTTGGTTGCTGCTCATTTTCTTAATCTGGTTCTCTGGACTTCCCATTTACTCTGTGACCTGCCTAGTATCTTAACAATCCATCATTTTAGCTGATTAAGTTAGTGGGAGCGGACTTCATCATTGCAATCAGAATCTGACAGTACAGAAGGTGAGGCAGGGGAAATTATTACAGATATTATTACAGATGTGGCCAGAAAGCAGAAGCTGGAGTCATTTCAGATGATGCTAAGGACATGATGGGGCTGTGGAAGTAGGAAGCTGAGGGACAGTGGAGGAGTGGGTCACTGGAAATCAGGAGGTCAAGGAAATGTGTTGAGAGGATGCCACACAGACAGGGAAGTTACCGAGCATTATGTCTGGACTTGGGCTGGTGAGGAAGACAGTTATCCAGGGACCAAAGTCTCAGACGAGTGGTAGGAAGTAAACAAGAGGCTGAGTTAAATAGCCAGACTGACCCCAAAGTGCACCATCTTTTTTTTTTTTTTTTTTTTTTTTTTGTGAAGGGGAGGTGGTTTTGTTCCCAGGCTGGAGTGCAGTGGCGCGATCTCGGCTCACTGCAAGCTCTGCCTCCTGGGTTCATGCCATTCTCCTGCCTCAGCCTCCCAAGTAGCTGGGACTACAGGTGCCTGCCACCATGCCGGCTAATTTTTTGTATTTTTAGTAGAGACGGGGTTTCACCGTGTTAGCCAGGATGGTAAGAGCACCATCTCTCACAAGAGTAGCAGCAATCTCTGTTTCTGAATCTCTAGAGTGTAGGGCGGCAAATGTTTGCTAAGGAATCAAGTGAAGCAAGTCTTCTTCAGGTATAACCATGTAAGTGAGAGTTATGAGTAAGAGTTTATTTCTATGAATTCTCTCTAAATTGGGTAGACTTTTTCTGTCTTCTGCCAAGAACAGCGTCTAGCACAAAGTAGTCCTCCACAAATATTAGTGGAATATACAATGAATGAAGGAACTTAGTCTTTCTCCATTTCACATCTTTCCTGCTTCTGTGATATTTTATTTTCAATGGCTCTGAAAAATAGCCTTATACTGCAATTGCTGTCTCAGATCTCTGCCTCCCATTTCTAAACCCACCACCCTCTTTTATGTGTATTATTCCATCTCCCTGCAAATGGTGAGCAGCTGGATGGCCAGAACCATGTGGTTGAGGGACCCTGGACTTTAGAGTCAGGGCTATTATCTCTCACACTCAGCATCCACAGAATGAGGGTGCTCTGATGAGAGGAGGCATTGGTCTTGAGTCTAGCATGGCCTAAGTCATTCATTCAATGAACTTTTACTGAGTGCTGTTGTGTGCCAATCATCTGCTAGGCCCTGAAGGAGAAATAGTCTGAAATCCCAGGAAGAAGTTACACACATGTAACTACAGAGATCAAAGGTTACAGACACAAAGTATTGGACTTGCTGCTAAATATTCCTGGTTTCCAATTTGACCCCGACCACTTACTTGCTATGTGTGATAAAACATTTGTTTGAGACAATAACTCAAATCTCTCCAAGGTTCAATTCCCTCATTTTACCTATGGGAATAACAACTGAAAATAGAATTCTGGGCACATGGGTAAGTATCAAGAGACATGTATAACCTGTCCTTATTCTCCATCTTCTTTCTCTGCTTCTCTGGGCAGTGTGACCAGGCACACAGCAAATGCTCAGAATTTGAATTGTCAAAGAAGGCTGGACTACAGGGTCTCATGTTAGATTTTAGTAAGCACTGACCCCACTTTAGTAAGTGCTGACTTTTGCTACGGAACTGCAGCCATCGGCCTGCAGAGACAGAACTAGGCACCAGGCTGCCTATTGCTCCAGCCTTATTTGCAGAAGCAGGGGTTCTCCAGCCACCTTCCCCAAAACCCTTGAGCAGGCACAACTGGGTCACAGTTCAATGTCATAGCCCATTTGGCTGTATTGGCCCTGGTGTCTCCAGGACAACAGGCAGGTATGGCTGGCAGACATTCAATCCAGAGGGCCACAGTATCCAGCTGACAACACAAGTGTCCTTCCACCCTTGAGTCATTTGTGTGAATCAAAGTAGCCATCCCTGATGATTGTGAAGGATTGGTAGTTCTGAGCATGTTGCAGGTAGAAAAGCAGGTGTGGGGATTCCAAGTAGGAAAGAGAAGGAAGATTTGGGAGAGGATGCAGGTCCAGCCTGGGCCTTGCAAAGGAGGGAAAGAGAGGAGGTTGGCATATCCTTTAGTGCTCACATGTGTGGAGGCACTTGCCCCATCTCTGAGCCCAACAGACCATGCCCAGACTCAGTGCTACAGCTGCCTCACCACAGATTTCCTGTGCCACGTCCCTCCTCCTCACACAGACTCTCCCAGGCACCTCACTCCCAGCTGCAAGGTGCTGTACTTGTCCCACAGCTCTAGGAAAAAGAGAACGACTTGGAGCAACAGTTCACATCCAACAGGGCAGTCTGCTTGCCTCTGTTCCAGTGGAGGGGTGATCCGGCCCTGGGCCATGCACCTCAGCCTTGGGCACACAGACTTCTGATGAGCTCCTTCATGCCATGAGCCACAACCAAACCCTGGCATCAGAAACCTCTCCCTGAAACACATCAAAATTGCCCAGCTTGGTCAGAATTCTGTGAGCGCCTGTAGCAGGTGTGAGGAAAGCAGACTGGCTCCCTGGCCTCCCATAACCCTGTCAGGGGAGATAAGACAGGCTTATGTAGCAAATGCTACAAGACAGACGGCAGCCCATGCCAAAATGTCTGGGGGAACTCGAGTTACACATGCAGTGTTCTCACACAGCATGACAACCTGTCTCTCACTCCAACAAGCCCTAGGTTCTTGATTGCAGCTCCGAGGCCAAGAGCAAACAGCTGGCTTTGTTACATGCACGTGACTGCAGGTGCCCACGCCTTCCAGAGCTATTTCTTCCAAACCTCCTGTGAGTGCCTCTGGAGACTACCAGCCCTAAACAGCCAGCCAGAATGCTGGGACCACAGACAAAGACTTGCTGCTCGGGGAGCTCTGGCCTGTGGTTGAGAGGATCAGCCCCGCCTTCCAGCTCCGTCTCCCTGCCCCGCCAAAGGCTGTGTGGCAGGAGGCTGCCATGTGTTTCAACAGTTTCCACCAGCCACAGACTCAGGGTTTTAACACCACCCACACAATATTGTCTTCTTTTTTCTCATGATGCAACCAAATATTTTTCTGCACTTGGGTAACTTCAAGAGAGGATGCAAATTCCATCCATGATGGGCCTTCTCCAAAAGATACTGACGACGTGGGCTGAGGAATTTGCAGCTCCAAATCTGAAGGCACAGTCAGGACACCTAACACTGGATTCTGGACTGTGTGTACAACCCACGACCCAGTGGCTCTTATAGGACAAGATGGTGCCTTTGATCAAGGCGAAGCCTTCTCTCTCCTATAAAAGTACAGAGGAAAACAGATGGGCAGCTTGAACCAGAGGCCTAGCAGCTGCCTCAAAGCCCACTCAGAAACACATCCAGACCAGGTTTCGCATCTGCACCACAGAAGGGCCTATGGACCCCTGCACATCCCCAGCACTGACAATGCGTGTCCTCACACAGCTGCCCCCTCCACCCCCCTGTGCTCTGCACAGGCATGTGCCCCCTTGGTATGGTGGTGCTCCCCTGGGAACCTCTCTACAAACCCCCTAATGCCTCAGCCACCTGCTCTCATCAGGATGTCCATAGTGCCCCCATCAGGGAGAGGGCTCCTGGGGGCTGGAGGGCTTTAGGGCATGGGGCATTTCCCCTTTCCTGCCCATGACCCCAGCTCCATTCCAACCACACCCTGGCCAGCGAGGTACACGGGTAGAATCTGTGTTCTCAATTCACAGATGAGGAAAAGCAATTCACATGCATGCTAGGCCCTTTGCAGATTGTCCATTTAATCCTCCCAGAACTCCCCTGGGTGGAAGTTGGCATCTCTGTCTTTCACAGATTAAGAAGCTGAGGTCCAGAGAAGGTGTGTGACTTGCTTTGAGCCACACAGCTAGTGTGATAGCTAATAAGTGGCAGATCAGGATTCAAACAGAGATCTGACTCCAAGCCAGGTCTTCATGGGCCAAAAGAAGGCAAAAATCTATTTGGCCAATGCCACGAGGCATCCTCAGCATGTATACCCAGGGCCAGAGTGGTTCGAGGAGCACACTGATGGCAGCGGCCAGCTCACTGGCAGCCCTGGTACATTGCCAGCTTCATCCTAGTGATTGCAGAGGGAAATATGGCCATGCTAAGCACAATGAAGGCTTGGAATGCCCAACCTGAAATAAATTAGCTCTCCTCTAACTGACTTACCATGGGGAAAACCATGACAGACGTCATATATCACCTAAGCCAAATTCAATTTGTACCCATTTATAACACAAACATGTCTCAGGTGTAATGTCAACAAGCACGTTTAGCATTCTGCACACTCCCCTCAGAGGGCTGGCAGTGCCCTGGCCAAGGTGAGACAGTGCGCATCCGCTTATGAGCAAACTTGTTCCAATGTGACAGAAAAATCAGTTTCCTTTAGATGGCAGAGTGGGACCCTCACACATTTGCAAAGCTCCAGGAAGTAGCAAGGACAGAGCCTGGCACAGGAGAGGAGCAGAAGCAGAGCTGGCTGCCTAGATTCTGTGTGACTGACAGGATGGTTCCTGGCGCTGACCGACTGAGCCATCCATGCTGGACGTGCAGGAGTCGACACTCGCCCATGCAGCTCCAGCCTGTGGGCCCTTGTGTGCATATGGGCACAGCCCCAGCACAGCCTGTGGGCTCAGGGTAATCAGGCTGAACTGAGTTCCAACCTTCACTGCTTATTTGCTCAGTGACCTTGGCTTCTCTAAGCCTCAATTTCCTGCCTATTAAAATGGAGTCAAGAGTGTGGAGGTGACTGTGGGTCAGAGGAAGTAACAGATGGAGTGGGGAGAGTGGAAAGTGCCTTGTAATTCATCATTAGCTCCATTTCCACCATTTGCAAAATCCTAAAGCATCATCTGAGGTCAGCCAGCACTACAGGCCTCCAGCATCCAAAGCCCACAGGACAGGCAGGCCCCACAGGATGAGGCCTCCCTGGGGAGAAGGGAAGCCCTTCTGGGAGCAGCATCTTCCTGGTTCCTTGTGGGTTTGATGACAGTGACAGCTGACTCTGGAGCCTTTTGTTAAACTATGTTTACTGAAGTTATAATAATGACATACAGAAAAGTACAAAAATCCTGACTAGTGAATTTTCATAAATGCACACAGAGATGAGAAAACAGAATATTAGCAGCCCCCAGAACTCTTGGAGACCACTTTGCAAGGTGTTTTTGTCTTTTCTGATTCTCATATGTGGTTAATTCAACCTGACCTGCCTGCCTGCCTGGGAGGACGATAAAAGTGTCTGAGAGCCACTCTGCAATGCAAAGACCACCATCAAAACTTGGGAGGAATCCACTTGTAATTGCGGGTGTGATTTAAGGCCTTAATCTCCCAAATGAAAGCCAACCAATTTTTAAAAGGCATTCCCTCCCTATCTGGGCTTCTCTGGGTTTCCTGGTAAGAATCTCAGGAGAGACTCCTTGGCGAACAGGTGTCTCCTCCCTCCAGCTGAGCCTTTTATTATAACACTATAATGTGCTCAACAATGCTGTGATCTGGTCTGATCAGCAGATACTGCCCCTGATGAGTAGGGATTAATTGAGCAGATTTCTTTCCCCCAGAAAAAGACATTGATGACACCCTGAGATGTCTGTTTAGGGTTTTTGTTTGTTTCATTAATTGTTTTTCTTACTCTTTTCTTCTGCTTGAGGCTTTTTGTTTTCTAAAAGGACTTCATTTTTAAAAGCAGTATTAGGTCCACAGCAAAACTGAACAGAAAAGACAAAGATTTCTATATCCCCTCAGCCCCCACACATGCATGATCTCCACATTATTACCATCCCATGCCACAGTACCGTGTTTGTTACAACTGATGAGCCTACACTGACCATCATTTTCACTCCAAGTCCATAGTTTATATTCAGGTTGATGTCTGGTTTAAACCTGCAAAATTGTCCCATTCACCTGAGTAGTATATTCTGTAAGTGAACCCTGGAGCCATCGGCTTCTTAGACCACAGGCTGCGCTGGACCTTTCCAGAAGATTTGGTGAGCTTTACCCTCAGGTGTGTCTGCAAAGGGCTTACTAGCTCTTAGTCAGCTGAGGGTGAGCTGCAGCCTGGGTCCCAGGCTGTTTAGAGCAGCCCCATCCAAAAGAAGTAGAATGCAAGCTGCATATTCAATTTAAAATTGTCTAGCATCCACTATAAAAGGGTAAAAAGAAACCAATTAATACCACATTTTACTTAGCCCAATATGTCTAAAATATTACCATTTCAACATGTAATCAATATAAAAACTATTAATAAGATACTTTACATTCATATGAAGTCTTCTAAACCAGTATGTATTGTACATTTACAGCACATCTTAATCTAAATGCTAAATTTTCATCAGAAATACTTGATCTGATTTTATATTTTATAAAATGTATCTTTAGAAGATTCACATAATCAAGTTGTTCCAAACATACTTAAAATTTTTTCTAATACTTGAATCAAGTGTCAGTTGTTAAATTTAAACTAATTTCAATTCCATATTATTAAAATTTAGGTGCTCAGTAGCACCGGCCCCATTTCAAGCCCTCAATGGCCACCTGTGTCTGGTGGCTCCTGTGTAGGACAGTGCAGGGCCACAGGGTGAGGCCAGGGAGGTCCCCTGGTCAGCTATGCTGCCTCCTGCCCATAAGGGTCATTAGCCCCAAACCCCAAAGTCAGTTAAAGGATGAAAAAAAAAAAACGCAGGGCAGTTCTGATGCTCTTTTTTTTCCCCAAGGTCTCTGTGAGAGGCTAGCTCATGGCCACTAATCTACTGGGGAATGGATGGCGTCAAAAATTCCTTTTTTGGCCAGGTGCAGTGGCTCACACCTGTAATCCCAGCACTTTGGGAGGCCGAGGAAGGCAGATCACCCAAGGTCAGGAGTTCGAGACCAGCCTGGCCAACATGGTGAAACCTCGTCTCTACTAAAAATACAAAAATTAGCCAGGCATGGTGGCAGGCGCCTGTAATCCCAGCTACTCTGGAGGCTGAGGTCGAAGAATTGCTTGAACCCAGGAGGCGGAGGTTGCAGTGAGCTGAGATCACACCACTGCACTCCAGCCTGGGTGACAGAGCAAGACTCCGTCTCAAAAAAAATATATTAAAAAAATTCCTTTTTTAAGACCTGCAAGATTATTGAGAGACCAGCACCTAAACAAGGGTCATATGTTGGGGTGCCACAGGATATTGTAATCACTGCCTCCTGGGCAGAGTGACTGCAGCTCTCCCAGCCTCCAAATCCCAGCCCAGGGTGCTTGGAGGTCCCTGTAACTCCTCACGCTGCCACCTCCCACTCTGTCCTCAGGGGCTCCCAGCTTGGAGAAAGAGAGGCCCTGCTGAGGGATGCAGTAGAGAGACCCTGCCCCTTTCCGCACTAAGATCTGACCTAGTCCAAAGGGGAAATGTATGTCCCAAGAAAGACTGAGAAAACTAATCAAGGCAGAATAACAGTCATCACTGCAATCCACACCAGCAACCAATACAGCCTGGGGGCTCGCTGTGTCCTGTGCTTCACTGTAAGCCCTTACCTCCTTGAATTCTCACAACCCCACAAGTTAAGTACTAATCTGATCCCACTTTCAAAGGGTGCCCTTGAACTCCTGCTGTCTTTGCCCATCCCGTCTCCACTGGCTCAGTCCCTCAGTCCAGTTTTCCCTCTAAACCTTCTCTCAGCAACCTGCTCCATGCCCACTGCTTCTCCAGGTCCCTGTCCAGACCCCTGTCTTGAACACCATTTCTTTACTACCCACTGCTTGCTGACAATACCTGCACACATAAACCGCACCAACACTACACACCCAGAATGCCCAAGGCCAGACTCACCACCTCCCCATGACCAAACACATTCTTCTTCCTGACTTCTTATGCTCCCTGAATCATGTGTGATTTACACAGCCACACGCAAGAACCCAGGCCTCCTCCCAGACTGTCTTATATCTCATTGGTCTCCTACCTCTGTAAGTTCAATTGCATCTATTCCCTTCAGATGAATCAAGTAAGTTCCCTTCCTGTCCCAGCACTACACATGACAAGGGCCTCACCATATATCACTTAGGCTGCAGCAAATAAACAGACAAGTATACAAAAATAATCATCATCATCACAGCCATGTCTGTATGCCTAGCACATGAGTGAGTACTCATTAATTATGTTAAATTAATGCCTTTCTCTTCTTCCTCTTCATTCTCTCCTCTACAGTGCCTCTGAACGAAGGCCAGCCACTTATGTCTCCAGACGGTGAGGATGGAATAAGAGCTGTCAGATTTCCCTGGTCAAGGGCCCCATGAGCCATGACCAGGGCTGGAATGGGCAGTCTGGGATGAGATCACCCAGTTTACAAATGAGTATGCAGAGACAGCCAGACCTGGTTAGCATCCGCAAAATAACTTGCTTATTTCCTCTTTCCCATTCTTCTTCCACTATCCCTCAGCCGTCTGGTGCAAACGACCCATTTAAACACCTCAGAAGTGATGATGAGAAGCAGGATAATAAGGTAGCCAGCCCCCAGTTCCCCAGGCAGCAATCACGGTGTGTAGGATAGAGTGCAGGGGCCTCTCTGTCGCTCTCATCTGTCACACATCAAGTGAGAAAAGGTCTATTTTTTCCCCAGGCAGCATGCCTACAACTTCAATTGGCCTAAAATAAGCTTGGCTAAATTTGCTTGTGAGATGATCTAAATGGTACACAGTGATCCATGCAAAGTCACTGCGAGGAGCCTCACCACGACGTGGATGGTGCCGGGGCTCCATAAGATGAGCAGATCTGAGCCAGGTGAGGGCTCCTCCCAAAAGTTAGTTTCCCTTGTTCTGAGCCCCACCTCTCTGGCTGGCTGCAACCCAGACTTGCTACTGTCCACAACTCTGCTTCCCAGCAGCCTCACAGTTAGCCAGCTGGGCAGAGCCTCTCCTCCCTGCCCCTAGTGGTTTCCTGCCCCATCACTCACTTCTGGTCCAGCATGCAAGGGTCTGCCTGCCCCTGGCCCAGGGAAACGGTGGGTGGGTATTCCCACCCCTATCTGCCAAGAAAACACCCAAACAGGGAAAACATCCACAGAGTAGATGAGATGAGGCCAGTCATCCTAGGATGTCATCTGGGCCCCAGGAGTCTTTATACCAGGCTAATTCCAGGAAAGCTAGTCTGAGGAGTTTGCAGTGTCAGTCCCAATGTTAGTCTCCCAACCACACACATGGTTTGAAACTGCTTTAAACAGGAATCATGTGATAAGAGAGGCTCAAAATGCAGCAACATGTCCCCATGTGGCCAGAATAGTTTGCAAGGAAGCAGCCCTGATGGAGAAGTCAGTCCACAGAGGCTGGACTCAAATCCTGGCCCCCTCTCACCAGCTCTGCGACCTGGACACATGGCTTCCCCTGGCTGAGCTGCAGACCACAAATAATAACAGTACCAAGTCTTCCTTTTGGGAGCACTAGGTAATATAATGCATGTAAATGTAGTGGTTATGGTGGTTTGCTCGTTTCTGAAGCATTGTCCTGCTATCAAAACTATGCAGCTCAAGTGCAGAAACCAGGCCTTGAATACGAGTGATTCCAACAAGAGTGACTTGACTCACTTGACTCCTCACTCCCTAATGATCGCAAGCAGCCTTATTAGAATTGGCTTCCCCCTTGTAGCTTTCCTACGACAGTAGTCACAATCAAGGGGTTCCACCAATTGGGGGCACATTCTATGTACCACGTGCTTTCCAAATGCTGTCATTTCTACCCCAACCACAACCCCAGAACAGGAGCCATTATCTCCTCGGTTTACAAATAAGAAAACAGACTCAGAGAGGGTGGATGTTTCCTTCAGGTGTCATACATATAGTAAGTGGCAGGGCTGAACTTTGAACCTGGAGCAGAACCTGATATCTGTGCCCTGCATTGTGTATACAAGCGGATATCATGCAGCTCAGCCAGAGTGAGACTTCAGCCTGGACAGTGGGACTTCTCCCTGTGAATAGATTATCAACCCAGTTTTGGGACCTGGAATAATGCCTCTGGCCCAATCACTCCCCTAGAACTCCAGTAAAATTGAATTTTGAGCCTGCAAAATTAAAAAACACACCTCTGTTCTGAGGAACCTGCCTCTAAGCCCTTTGCCTCAGGGTATAGTCCTTCTGTGCCCTGGGGAAGGGGAGCAGCCACCTTCCAAGGCCACACTACCCTCTGGCTTGCTCCTACAGCAAGATCTTCACTGGCACTGCCCTCAAGGCCCAAGGGGGTATTGCTAACATGCACAACACAAACCCATCCAATCCCAGAGTTTTGATGATAATTTGCTCCAACTAACATATGTGCAACATCTATATTATTGCATAATTTACATACGTTTCACACTATTTGTGTGGGATATAAGTGCCACACCACAAACTATTTGCATATAGATGGAGAGTTATAAACATATGCTTGTATTTGATGAGTAATATCTGAAACACACACACATACATATTGCTCTTACAAGCACAGAAATGCTTGCTTTCTGCCACAACTTCAAGTGCACAGTGATCCTTTAACAGTTTGTTAATTTTCAAAATTTACAATACTGAATTGTCCGTTTCTGAACATATAAATTATTTTCAACTGCTTGATAAGCTGTGGCTGCCAAGTTTCAGAGGAATAGAGGATGAGGGTTTCAAGCAGCTTTACCTCAGAGAAGCTAGGAGTCAGGCTCACTTTTGTTGAAATCTCCACTGGTGCTGGCTGTCAAAGAGAAAGCCATTCCTTCGATACAGTTTGCCATCTACAACCAAGTCAACTACATCAGTGACAAAAACCTAATATGTACTTAACAAACACACACTCAGCTTCTACTCTTTGCCAGACACTGTACTCAGCATAGGGGACCCAGAATTGAACCTAACTGGTGAGAAGCAGCCCAGACCTACCCTGGAGCCAGCATATAGTAAATGCTCAATAAACAACAGTGGCTATGCTGGATGACCAGAGACTGGTGCTTATGGTGGCAGGCCCAGCCTTCATGTGGAGATGTGTGGGGTGTGAATCCCAGTTCAGCACATGCTGGCCTGGGACTGGAGAAAATGCATGACATGCTCTCAGCCTCTGTTCCTGGCTGTAAAGCAGGAGAGCACCACTCTCACAGCTGCTGTGGAGACAAAGAAACAACCTGTCTAAAGCATGCTGGGCTAAGTCTGGCCCACAGTGGGGCCATGGGAGGCAGGACAAAGAGCTCCACTCAGAAGGAGCAGTCTGTCTTGAGGGTCTCCTGGAGTAAAATCCCTGACTTCTCTATCTGATTATTTTCTAATTATGGTAAAATACACATGACATAAAATCCACAATTTTAATCATTTAAAGTTTAAGATGCCATAGCATTTAATACAACAGTGTCTAGTTCTGGAATATTTTTATCACCCCCAAAGGAAAATCTTATATCCATTAGCAGTCACTCTCCATTTTCCTTTCTCCCCAGCCCCTGCAACCACTCATTGCTCTCTGTCTCCATGGATTTGCCTGTTCTGGACATTTCATATTAATGCAGTCATGGGATAGTGGTCCTTTTTTGCCTGGTTTCTTTCACTTAGAATAATGTGTTCAAGTTTTATCCAAGCTGTAACGTGTCAGAACCGCATTCCTTCTCAGTGTTAAATACTATTTCATTGTATGGATATGCCACATTCTATTTATCCATTGAGCAGTCGACAAATATTTGAATTGCTTCCATTTTTTGGCTGTTGTGAACAGTGCTGCTATGAAACCCTTATCTAATTTTAGTGGCTGAGACAGCTTTAGTTCCAGTTTTTCAGGTGTTATATTCCTGAACTCAGATCATCATATCCTGCTTAGGGAGTCTGGAGATGCTTCTACCAAGGTCCATTTGAGACCAAGTTTCCTTCAGGAAAAGCCACAGCTGACGGCTTCCAGTCACATACATTGTTTGCCTTTATTTTGCCTACACATCAGACATCTTGTTTCCTCAGCTCAGGTTTCCTAATTGATTTATTGGCATAAAATCAACACTCACATTATCACAACAGTTATTACAGAAACTGCCCATCATTAACCTGTACCTATTACCATCATGAATTTCTCGTTGGCTGTATATAGACAAGAGAATAAACATTGATGAACACCGGGTTTGTACCAGGCTCTGTGCTGGCTCCTTTATGTACGTCATCTGACTAATCCTTCTAACCACTCTTAGAGGTAAGAGTTAATATTCCATGATGAGAAAATTCAGGCTCATAGAGGTGAGGGGACTCTTCTCAAATTACACATCTCACAAGATGCTGAGATGGCATTTACCCACCAGGTGTGTGTGGCTCTAAAGCTGCCTCCTGCATCTCCACCCAATACTTCCTTGATGAATAATTATGAGCAAGGAGCCACCTTAGCCTGCTCCCACTGCATATGTGTGCTGCCCCATCAAACTGTGCACTACAGCACCTGTGCAAGTAATCAAACTTCCATCTTTGTATGCTGTTTGGGGGCAACTCTGCCCCTTTCATTCTGGGAAGGTTATGGAATTTTATATACTCATCAAGGCTATGGAATTAAGGTCCCAGGCCATGGGATTAGAAGCCAGGGTCACTGGTATGGACTGATTTACTGTCTGACTTCAGGTGAGTCAGTCCACCGAATTGAACTGGCCCTGGTCTTCCTACAACAAAATAGGTATCTGTTATCTGCCCTGGAATGCTCTAGAAATGATGAGAACTATCTTTAGATATTGGGATCTTTAAATATTCATGTGCAGATTCACATGGAAGAGCTGGGCTCAAACCTAGAGAAGGGGGGAGCACGTGATGCTCAGTCTTTACCAGAGATGACTTGCTCAGGACAGCCAGGGCTCCCCTCAGCATACCTCTTAGCCAGTGCCCAGGGCACTGGAGTATCCACCCTTCTCTCTGAAAAGCCACCTGGTAGGAGGGACTCTGGGAAAGGGCCATTTTCATCTCAAATGACAGGTTTGTAACTAAATAAAAATTCTGTCATCATGAGCAAAATATTTATACTTAAAAAAAAGTCCCAGATCTTCCAGTAGACTTCCAAATTGTAAAATCTAAAGGTAAGAAATGTCCCATGAATTCTGAAGGGTGGGAGGCAAGAAAGCTGATTGCTTTTTGCTCGCCACTTAGCCCTTACAGCAACCCTTCTGATACCAGTCCCCAGATCCCTTCTCCTCCCTTAAGCATCCCTATAATGCTATACTATGGCTATCCACAGTCTCTGTGTGCTGGTGAGTCCCCAGGTGTGCCTGCAGCTCCAGCCTCTCCTCTCATCTCCAGCATAGTAGATCCAGCTGCCTCCTTCAAGCTTCTAATTGGATTTCTCAAATTTAACATTTCCAAAAACACACTGGTTTCCACTTCCCCCCAAAACCCACTCCCCTGTCCTCCTTGTCCTTGTAGCAAATGGTCTCACCATTCTAATAACTCAGGCCAAAAGTGATGGCACTGTCCTTGACTCTTCTCTGAAGACTCACATCCAAGCTCTAAGCAGATTCTGTCAATCTGCCTTCAAAATACATCCAAAATCTAGGAGAGGATCACCCAACTCACAGGTATTTGAGAATATGAACCCATGTCTGAGCTCACCTTTAAGAGGTCTTATCTGAGATTCCTTGTGGAACAGAGTTCCATCAAAGCCAATCCAAAAGGCCTAATAATCATTCTTGTACTTTATGCAAATAATCATGCAAGTGTAAGACTAAAGTTTATTCTATGAACAACACGGTCCCATCATAATTTGTTTTTACCAAAAATGAGGACTGGAGAGAGAAATTATACTCCAAAGCTTATCATACATTTGTTATTAAATCCTAGTCACATTAATTATTTTTAAGCTTTTTGCCTACATTTAGACTAACCTTGCTTATTCTTGTGAATCTAGTGGTGATCTTCTGCAGCTTGAAAGAAACAAAAAGGGATGGGTAACATAGAAATCTGGATCAATATGCTAGTTCTGGGCAATTAACCTGCAAATTCTGCCAGGTAATGAAAGTGAGTAGGGTGTCCATAACCCGGAGGTTTCTTTGTTTGGGAAAATAAAACCAAGGAACTTCATAGACCCCCAAAGGGAAATTCTATATCTTGGCAAGTAAAATTTTAGATGGAAATAATCTACTATGTTACCCTTGCAGGAATTGCTATATTTACTCTGCTATTTGCAGGAGAGCTATACATGGTAGCACCTTCTAACTGAAATATTGGACAGAGAGTTTCCATTGCTATAGAATTTTGCTTAACTCTTATCTTTAAAGAAGTGATAATAGTTACCAACAAAAAGGAAGCATGAAAGTTTTACTATCACCGAGTCTACTAGAACTTCTTATTGGTTTTGGTAATATGTCACACCCTGGCTATGTAAAGAAGGTTATAAAGGAAAGAGAGTTTATATAAGAAACGATCTTGTATGGTAAATACTTTTCCTAAAGAGAATGGTTGGTTTAAAACAAGGATATTTAGGGCAAGACAGAAGGCTTAAGCATGTCTTAGATGGTCTATGGAAGTCACGAAGGGATTAATAATTGCAGGAAAGATTCAGCAAAGGTTAACACTAAAGTTTCTCTAGTTACCCAAATCCAATACCATTTATCCTAAAAGGAATGTTACTTGTATATTGTTTCAGCTACATCTGGTGGAGGCAAAACAGTGTTACTACCCATCAGAATGGTTGACAGCAATCAAACTCCAAATGGTGCTGCAGATAGAACCATGTATGGACATGCCTTCTTCCAGGGACCCTTAGATCAATCCCAGGAGGAGCCCTAGCTGCTATTCTGCACATGACGCCCCTTTTCAGCAATAAGTAGCCAGAAAGAGTCATCATCCAACACTCCCTAACAGCAGTTAAGGTTACCACTCCAGAGTGGAGAATGACATAGGAGTTAAGAAGAAATCACTTAGGCAGATAGTAAGGGTATGGGAGTCCTCAGTAAGGCTTTCCTTTTTAATGAAAGGCAGCTCCAAATCATTTTCTAACAAAGAGCAGCCGGTAAAGTCAGGCTGCAGACATAGACAAGCAAGCTGGGAACTTACACAGGTGAACGCCAGCAGGAACTACAGACTAGACGTGTTCAAGATGGTGACTCCATCTTCCTTCTCTTTGCCAGCCATGAGTACAGTAAGGAGTAAACAAGATGGTGCCTTCCGTGTGCACTATGTAAACATCATACCTGATCAAACCAATCTGTGAGCCCTATGTAAATCAGACACTGCCTCCTCAAACCCGCCTATAAAATCTGGCACATTTGCCACCAGCTGGTCCTTTCCACTTGGAGACCCTCCTTTCTATAGAGAGAGCTGTTTCTCTTTCTCTTTTCTTCTGCCTATTAAACCTCCACTCCTAAATGGAAAAGAAATCCCAAATATAAAGAAAATATGGTACATACACACTAGGTAATACCGTGCAGCCATACTAAAAGCACAAAATCATGTCCTTTGCAGCAACATAGATGCAACTGGAGGCCATTATTCTAAGCAAATTGATGCAAAAACAGAAAACCAAATATGGCATGTTCTCACTTACAAGGGGGAACTAAATGTTGAGTACACATGGAAATAAAGATGGGAACAATAAACACTGTGGACTTCAAAAGGGGGGACAGGAGGAGGAGGTCAAGGGTTGAAAAACTACCTATGGGGTACTATGTTCACTACTTAGGTGACAGGATCATTAGACGCCCAAACCTCAACATGATGCAATATACCCACATAACAAACCTGCACATGTACCCTCTGAATCTAAAATAACAAAAATAACAAAAAAGCAAAATGCATCCAGAACCTGACCACTGTTTAGGTTTTCCACCTCTGCCCCCCTCATCAAAGCCCCTACCACCTCTTGCCTGGGTTGTTTCCACAGTGTTCTCAAAGGCCTCCTTCCTTTCCCTTCTCCCACCATGGTCTGTTCTTCACAGCAGCTCTGCTCAAAACTCTCTAACAGCTTCCATCTTAAAGTACATTTCTTTGTACTTTCGTAATTTCTTTACAAAGTCCCACAAAGCCCTACCTGACCTGTTGCCAAGGTGTTTCTTGAATATGCCAAATACACCCCTGCTGAGAGTCTTTGCACTGGCTGTTCCCTCTGCCTAGATGTTCTTCCCCTAAGTCCCATTGGTTCATTCTGTTACCACCTTCAGGCCTCTCAAATGCCCCCACGTCAGAGGGGCCTTCCTTCCCCTCCCAACCTTTCTGTAATATGACCCTCACCCCTATCTTTTCCCCTTACTCATCTTCACCATATTTATATCTATGTGGTTATCTGGTTGTTACCTGTCCCACTTCACTGCAATGTAGGCTCCATGACAAAGGGGGCTTAGTCTGGCTTGTGGCCATCTCTCTCTGAATGGCATGTAATAGATGCATGTAATAGGTGTTAAATATCTGTGAGAGGGAGGGAGAAGAAATTTTGCAAACATGAAAATTCAAGCCCAGAAACTTAAGCTTTCCAAGATTCAAACAGCTAGAAGACAGAGAAGCTGGAGTAGAAGCCTGGCCCACCCAGTTCTGTGGCCTTTGCTCTTTCTTCAATAACGAATTGCCTCTTTGGGCCACATTCTTTGCAAAAATTGAAATCACTGTCCTGAGTCAAGCAGAAGAGCTGGAGACATATGTAATTTCCAAGAAAAATGTGAAAAGTAAATGTTATGATAACAAATTGCCCATGATCTAATTATCATCATCAAACATTTCTATTAAGGGCCCATGAGCACTTGCTGCCCGGCTTGGCATGCTCCTCAGAGGGAGAGAGGAGCTAGAACAGCAGGTCATGGAAGCCCATGAGGATGAATGATGCTTCAGTCTCTGGGTCATCCAAGGGGTGAGAAGAAAACAAGAGTTAGAGAAGGCTGGGAATTGGGTGTTGATGAGATAAGAAGTGGACTTCACTTTCAAAAACACAGTCAAAGTCTGCAGGGAGACCACCTGAAGCCCTTGCAGGGGGGCAGCAGTCTTGCCTGCAGAAGTGTGGACTATAAGACAGCCCCAAGGAACATCTAGACAGAAAGGAATCTCTGTGTCCTCCCCATAGTCCCAGGCAGATGGGCCACCTGGAGCCCTCTCAGTTGGCCACTGGGCCTCCAGACTGGACAGGGTTCCAGGCCAGCAAGAATGTCTGCTCTCTCTCCCATCACACCCACAGAACCAGTGGCTCACTAGGGGTCCTAACAAGATGGAAATGGTAACCACTCCTACCACTCCTACCACAGCAACAAGTGCCCAATTCCTACCAACCAGCTCCAGTGTTAAACATGCTGGCTGCATTCCCCCTGAGTTGAGGAAAAAGAAGGATGCCAATCAGAGGGTGTCACCCTGTGTCACCTCATCCCCATTGGCCCTGGGGCTGCCCCTATGGAAATTGAGGATTCTGTGTCTACACTAGGATTCATTGAAAAAAGTCTTCAGGGGACAGTGTTATTTGAATTTACAACTTCAGAATTATAAATTAGCTTATTTTAAGTAAACTTACCCTTCAGAGTAATCAAATGGAAAGCCTACAGCTCCCGCTATGTTGTTAGTATTTGATTTTTTTAATGAGGTACTTACAGATGTGCTAACGCAGCTAATGGCATCGAGGTAACAGATGTCCTTGTGAGTTGCCCAGAAAAAGGGAGAAATTTAATGCTGAATTGAGAGTGTTAAATTCCATGTGTGTGCAGAATATCAAATATATAAATATTTTTAAACAAGATCTGTATTTCATTTTCAAAAGTAACCAAAGAAAGAAGGCAAATGGAGGGAAAGACACCAAAATTTACCCACCAGCTGCTAATGGCAGGCATTCTGTCAGGCCCTGCACAGACATCACCTCACTGAATCTTTCCAGAAGCCTGGTAGGTTTAGCTGTCTCCATTTTAGAGGGGAGGAAAATGAAGGCTCCAAGCAGTTGCCCATAGTCACTCAGATTGTAAGTGATAGAGCAAGAATTCAAATCCATTTCTGACTAGTTCCAAAGCAAACATTCTTTCCGCAATACCACACTGGTTCCCAGGAACCAGTTGAGGCTTTGCTTCCTGGTAAAGGGCCTTCCCTGGGCTCCCCTGGCATCTAGGATGTCCCCTGTGATAATTTTATCATGTGATTACAATTACAATGATCTGTTTCCTCTTTGGCCTGCCTTATCGGAGTGTGAGAGTTTCTGAAAAGAAGGGCCTTGTCTATCTTTTCCTCAGATTGTGCCTGGATGAACAGATATATGAACAGATGGGCAAGCAAGTGCATGGATGGATGGATGGACCTACTGATGAATGGATGCAATGAATGGATAGATCAATGAGTTGGTGGATGGATGGATGAATGGATAGATCAATGGGTTGGTGGATGGGTGGATGGATGGATGGATGGATGGATGGATGGATGGATGGATGGATGGATGGATGGATAGATGGTTGGATAGATGGATGGTGGGTGGATGGATAAGTATATAGGTACATGGAATCACTGGGGACTTACTAAATCTAGGATCTAGGCTCCAGAGAGCACAGTCATTTGGAAGGAAGGTTTTTGGGACTGCACTGTCTTTGGGACAAGATCTCTCTCCCTGGTCAGTGTCTATAACCACCCTCTCACTAGCAGCCTTGATTTTACCTAATCAGTTCTAATAGGCCTGTTATCCCTTCATCATACCTGGGGCTGAGATTTGGCCTAACAGTTCAGGGGTGGATTTCTCTGGAAAGGGAAGCTCCATGCTAACAGATGTTATTCTTATTCATAGAGCTTTCTAATCCCCTCCTTAGTCATGCTGAATTATTTGACTCAACGATATCCTGCAGGATTGAGTTCCAAAGGTTGACTAATAATATGTTGCCAAAAAAGGGTGTCTATTTTAAATTTGCAGCCTTTTAATTTCATCAAGTGCCCTCTTGACTATGAAAATATGGATGGTAGAGAGTGTGCTGTGCAGGATCCAGCTCCAGGCAGGTGCTCACAGGTCCCAGCAGAGGAGGCACTGGCCACACAAGCACCATCCACTGTGTCCAGAGTCAAAGCAGGCTGGCAGCACAGAGCAGGTCTATGAAGGGTTCCCAGAGTCCCCTCTCAGTGCAGGACTTTTTGTACATTCAATAAATGTTTTATTGGTGACCACTGGTGCCAGGCCTTGGGCTAGGCACTAGGTGTGCTTTGGTGAACAAAACAGCATGGTCCAGGAGGGAGACAGACAATGAGCATTAAAGTAAATAAATAAATATGTTTATAATATAACAATATGGGACATAAATCTATAAATAATAATAAATAGATATAAGGTGAGATACACATGTCCAGTGAAAATAGCAGGTGCTTTAAGAGAATAAAATAGGGGTGGTAAAATATGGGGAAATATCAGCACACTGGCACCATCAGACACTTGGAATGGCAGGCTCAGGCCAAAGCTTTTGAGAGCCCCCTGCAGCCCAACTCAAGTGGACCTGGGTGTGTCTTCAAAAGGCAGGGCTGTGAGGGCACATCGCCAAATGCATTACAATCAGTTAGGAAAAAGGGAGGGGAGGTGATCAGCCTGGTATATGGAGAAGGAAGCCCAGAGAAACAGAAGTCACAGAACTTATGCAATGCAATCGGGGGAAAGGTGTGTAGGATCCCAGGCTCTAGCCTGCTGAGCCTTGGGCAGACCAGTCATGGGTGGCTACAACAAGGGACATTACCACTCTAAGACAGTCTGCCTTGGGCTGGGCAGACTCTCCATGAGGCCATCAGGTGCTGTCCTGGGATTTCTGGCCTTGGGTCACACATGGGTTTCCTTGGCTGGTTGCTGTGGGTTTGTCCCTGGAAAGGAAGTCCTTCTAAATGTACTGACAAAATCAAGCTTTGAGGCTATCAGTCCAAATGCCCAACCCTGCACCTTGGCAGATTTCCCAAGGAATGCTGCCATCTGAGAAGTTCTGGAAGGCAGCTGCAGGCACTGTGACCACATCCCTGTTCCCCTGTTCACCTCGAGCCTGTCACCTCCAGCCTCAAGAAGGACCAGCCAGAGGTCCAGAACTGATTCTTCCAGAGGCCAGGATACCCTCCTGTGGCCCTGTCCTGCCTCCCTGTCCCTGAAGGGCTCCGAAACAAAAGGCTTCAGTGCCACCCTGTGAGACCTTCTCACTGCAACACGGTGAGAGTGTCCACCAGCTGACAAGCAGGAAGGCCCTCCACCGCCCACTTGGTGAGAAAGGAGTGGACGGGGACTTCCGGCCTTACAGAGCAGATGAGGATCGACTGAAACACACACTTGTGACCCAGGTAACCCAGACGCCAGCCCACGGCTTCTGCAGCCTGGAGGGAACACTCTAGTCCCCCACACTCTGCCACTTCCCATTAGTGGTAAAACAATGTAGGCTACATTACAAATCAAAATAAGCAACAGTGCATTTTATAGTTAGCCATAACTTGACAAATTAATTAGTACAACAGCACAGTGTGTTCCCTGAAGCATGGCTCACTATATTTTGCTTAGAGAATATGTGTCACAAATTACAGATGTGTTACTCAAGGTACTTATGCAATCAGAGTGAATTCTAAAGGTGCCCTTTTGATACCACTTTCTGGAACAGAAAAAGGGGCTCAAGGTAGCTAGAAATATCATCAAACCTGCCATCCAAGCTTTGAGCAACAAAGGTACTTACAAAAATGTGCTTATTTTCCACAAAGGGGAACCAAGGCCGTCAAAGACCAAGATCTGGCTTTGGAAAGTTAATCACACTTTGCTACTTGAGGTGGTGTGAAGTAAGGGAACATCCAGGCCTCAAAAACATGGAGCCTCATGATCAAGAACATGCAAGGCTGGAATCCTAACTGTCATCTAGCAGCTGTGTGGTGTCAGACAAGTTTCGCATCCAGAAAAGGATACAGTAGTAATAATACCCATCTTGCAGAGTTACTGTGAGGACTGATGTGCTACTATATGCAAAGTGTTTAGACCAGGGTCTGTTCCATAGGAAGAAATCAATAAAAATTGCTGCTGTTATTCTAAGATGCACTTCCCTTCGAAGGTTCAAGAGGTTATTGTCTTAGGAAGCCTTGAGGTTGGGGCTTAGATGCACTATAAAGACATCCCTTTCCCCAGGGACAGGCCTAGTATTAGCCTTGTTAGTTCAGAAACTCAGAAACTGTTTATCTTTGAGGAATAACCAAGTTCAAAGAAATGGATGCATACACCAAAAAAAAAAAAAACAATGAGTAGGGTGGCAGTGAAAGCTATAGTCAATGGTGTGTTGGTAAATGTTTAACATCCAGCTCTCGGGTGGGTGTGGGAAGCCCTGAGTTGTGCGTTTGCTGGTTTCCATGCTATAAATACTGCCATCGTATGGGTTGAACGTGTCCCCCCAAAATTCATACGTTAAAGGCCTAATCCTCAGTATTTTGGAATGAAACTGTATATGGAGATAGGATCTTTAAAGAGGTTGTTAAGTTAAAATGAGGTCATTAGGGTGGGCCTTAGTCCAATATGACTGGTGTCCTTATAAGAAAAGGAGATTAGGACACAGACACTCATAAGGAAGATCACATGAAGACATAGGGAGAAGATAACATGTACAATCCAAGGAGAGAGGCCTCAGGAGAAACCAATCCTGTCGACACCTGGATTTTGAACTCCTAGCCTACAGAACTGTGAGACAGTAAGTTCTGCTGTTTAAGCCTCCTGGTCTGTGGTGCTTTGATATGGTAGCCCCAGCACACTGATACTCCCACCGTGGCCAATTTCAAGCTACCAATGTAATGTCTCCAAGTGATACACCATTGGAAGAGATGCATATGATTGGCTCCCATGAACAGATACAAGCCAGGTACGATTACAAACACCAGCTGAATCTGAGACTCACATTGAAATCTTGCATCCACCGGACATGCTACAGTCTTTTCTTGGAGGTACAGCTCCTGGGCTGCTCAATCCCCTGGGACAAGGGGATTTAGCCAAATGTACAATCATGTGCAGAGCTGCCATGTTTGCTCATAGGCCTGAAAGCCCATTAGCTTTCAGGTGCTGTGCCCTAAACAGGTGATGGCACTGCCAGTGAAACCATACACTGGAGGTCCAGGGATCAAGCTCCAGGCCCCTTTGCACTGTGTTCAGACACACAAGGCCAACACTGGCCTCCAAAATTCCTCTTTGTCTTTTCTTCTAGGCAGACAAACCTCTACTTCCACTTCTCAGTCCTTCTAAACATCCCATCGTGTCATTTCTCTTTAACGTAACTTTGTGCATGTCTGTGAGGATCTATTGTGTGTTGGCTAAAGTGATGACTTGCAGAAGATGGTCTTATTTCTGATTTCCTAGTTCCTGAAGTAGGGGAGTCATCTCACAACAGCCCCTACCCTTCTCTTCAACAGGCTAAATCTGTAACCCCAAACCCTGTTCCAAGCCAACGTTATCCTTGTGGTGAGCAAACCAAGCAACAAGCAAGCCCAGCCAATTTTGCTTTCCAAACAGGTCAGAAATCCACCCCTATTCTCTCCCACCTCTAGGCTATATTCCTACCACCACTTCTTTCCTTTAGGTTTTGAACATCTGCCAAGACTATTCCATTGTCTCCTAGCTAACCACTTTTCTTTCATCTCCCTGCTTCCCTTCCTTCCCTCCTATGCTCAACTAGAAAGAGAATCAGAATGCAAATAAGACCTTGTCATTCCTCACTCCTAACCTCTCTATGGTCATTTTCCCCTATTCCTCCACCCTCAACCTTGGCAGTTCTGGATTTTATGACAGAGCTCATGTCAATTCACCACTCTGTGAATAAATAGTTCCACTTAAAATTCCCTTTTGGTCCCTATTGGACTAACTGGAACAGCTCCTCTTCACCCTTCAAAATCCCTTTCTGAGTTTTTCTAGCCCGTGTTAATGAATCATTATGAGGGACCACTTGTTCCCTTTTCCCATGTTTTATCCCAGATTTTAAATAAGAAATTTTACCCCTTAAATGTATTTTTAAAAAGCTGTTGTCCTTTCCTTCACCTTTCACAAGCTTCTCTCCTTGGGAAGAGAAAGGTTTTACCTGCTTGGTGAGAAGGGAAGAGTTTGACACCCACTGGCTCACCTAACTCTAGTGGTGGCCAGCAAGAGTGAGTAGAAGGGCGAGCTGAGGCCCAGGCTGGGATCCCCCAGCAGTTGACCAAACAAGGACCAGATCTACAGACCAACTGTCTCAACGCATAGGGCCTAGGCAACGCACTTGTGGGGCAATAGTGGAAAATCCATTTTTGATCTCAGCTCCAAAACAGGTCTTTAATCCAGCAATAAAATAGAGACGTTTCTCTCTATCTCACTTGTATGTATGCTTCTGAATTAGTGCAGAACTCACAGAAGAGTCAGGTATGAATAATTAGCCCTTGGAAGCCAGAACTTGTGTGACAGGAAAAGACTAGGACATGGAGTGGTAATTATCTGTCAATTTGTCACTCTTCCCCTGTGGATCAGAAGCCCCTGGAGGAGAGGGCTGAGTCTTTTCTCCACAGAACGGGATGCAATCTGAGAAGCATTGAGTGCCTGCCGCATTTCAGGTAGGGCATCCACTGTTGTGGGGCCTGAAAAAGCAGAGTTAAGATGGTCTCTGGAAATGGGAATCCTTATACACTGTTGATGGGAATGTAAATTAGTATAGTCGTCATGAAAAACAGTATGCAGTTTCCTCAAAAACTTAAAAATAGATCTACTGTATGACCCAGCAATCCAACTACTGAGTATATATCCAAAGGAAGTAAAATCAGTATGTTGAAGAGATGCCTGCACTCCCATGTTTATTGCAGTGCTATTCACAATAGTCAAGATAAACTTAGCGCCCATCAACGGATGAACAGATAAAGAAAATGTGGTATATATAAAACAGAATACTATTCAGCCATAAAAAATGATGAAATCTGTCATTTGTGACAACGTGGATGAGTCATTACGTTAAGGGAATTAGCCAGGCACAGAAAGCCAAATACTACATGATCTCACTCACATCTTAAAATTTAAAAAAAAGCTCATCTCATAGAAGTTGAGAGTAGAATTGTGGTTAGCAGAGACTGAGGAGAAAAGGGCAAGGGGGAAATGGGGAGAGGTTGGCCAATGAGTACAGTGTTACGTTTGTTATGTTAGATAGGAGGAATAGATTCTTCTGATCCATTGCAAAGTAGGGTGACTATAGCTAACAATAGTGCATTGTATATTTCAAATAATTAAAAGAGAGAATTTTGAATGTTCCCACAACAAAGAAAGGACCAATGCTTAAGGTGATGGATATGCTAATTACCCTGATCTGATAATTACACAATGAATGCAAGTGTTAAAACATCACATGGTACCCCTAAAATATGTACAATTATTATGTGTCAATTTTTTTTTAAAGTTGGTCTCTGGGCAACAGGATCCAAGTGCTCAGCAGCCCAAGGTGGGGCTGTCCCCACAATGGTAGAATTCAGGTGCAGCTGCACAACCCGGCTCTCTCTGGGCTCTGCCTCCTTCTGCCTCTCCTCTCCTGCGCAGTTCCTGATACTTGTCCTCTTTCCCACTCAGCCTCTCTCTCACACTTGCTTACATGTGTCATGCAAGATGTGGCTATCCATTGGTGTTGGTGCTAACCATTTCACTCCACCTATTCATCCACACAGAGACCTCCCAGAGCTCCTTGGACCAGCCATTTTTAAGGCAGGTCTGCTGACATCTGTTTCCTGCAAACCAACCCAGGGTGTGAGTGGTTGGGAAGGCCCTTGAGCCCTAGTGAGGCCTCCTGGAAGGCCTGAAGTCTTGCAAACAACACAACAACAGAGCAAAATGTGCATCTGCTTGCACCATTACTGCCTCCAAGGGCTTAGGGAGAAATGCAAGCATGTTTGAGCTGCAAGTGCATTAGCCACACCCTGTCTCATGATCCACAAGAAAGCTGACCTTATTTAGAAATCTCCCTGGCCAGTGCTGTGTATTGGGTAGAGACCTAAAAAGAGGAGGCCTGCAGGTGCTGATGGATTGCTTTCCATAGTGGGGCCAGTCAGGGGATGCACCTGGAGCAGCCTGAGTATTCTGAGGAGAACATGCCTGGGAGTCACTCTTCCTGGGTTCAAATCCCAGTCCCCTATCATTCTAGCTAGATAACCCAGGACAGGTCCCCTGACCATCAAGCCTCGGTTTCCTAATCTGTAAAATCTGTTGTGTCACTCAGAACTATTACAATGTGTGAGACAGAACACTAACATCAAGTCTGTGACCCAAGAGTCACTGTGTAAACCCCAAGATTATCATCTTTGTCATCTGGAAGGAGGAGCGTGAGTGTAGAGCTGGCTGCTGAAGCCCTGACAATTTCCACCACTTTTCACCCAGGATGTTCACAAGTCCCTTACCATGGATATCTGGCCTCATGCTGCCTGCTACTGAGGGCCCTGTCAGGCCTCCCACCTAGGTGGGTGAACCTTCCTCTCTTGCTGCCGGCTTTAACCTGGGGACTTATTTAAGGGGACCAATCAAAGCCAACCCTCTTGCTTAGTGGCAGCCCTTTCCCAACCACCAAGCTGAAAGAGAAACAGGTCCACCGGCTCCTCAGACAGCCCTTGCCACGCAAGGGGGAAACTGGGAGGGTCTCCAGAGGGGCCTTATGAGGGCTTCAGCCAAATTCTCTAAAGAAGTTCTTCCAGTCCTTAAAGCCATCTTCCTTCCAGAAAGATGGCTTTCTCAATCCCCCCTGGGACAGACAGGAGGTTTTTCTGTGTCCTTGGAGTCTCTCCTCAGCTGAGAGAAGTCAGCCTGGCCTGATACTCAGGCCTCTGGCCCCACAGACTCCAGGTTCACAGCCCAAGAGGATGTTGAAGAAGACTGGGAGGCTCCATGAGAGTCAGGGAACCCTCTGGGTGCACAGCATGGGCCACAGTACCTGGAGGAAAGGGATACCAGGAAGAGGGGCTTGACCAGGAGAGATACAGCCCCACCTGAGCAGAGCTCCAGGAACAAGGGGAGAGCAGGGGCTCTGCGGGCGTCAACTGGAAGCTCAGTGGTCCAAGAAGCTTCTAGAGCGTGGGGGCCTGGAAATAGCAGGGGGTATTGTAACACCCAAACTGTAGGCTAACAGCAAACTCAAGACCTACAGCATACACCAAAGAACTCCACAGGAACTAGGGGACCTGCCAGGAGGAGGTGGTGGCCCTGCCCTTGCTTGAATGGCCAAGCTGTGCTCAGAGCATCTTCATCTTTATCTCTGAGCATCATAGAAAGCCCAAGACGCCAACACAGAGAAAAAACTTTCTGAGAAGCCATCAAGATGTCTATTCTAGCCTGGGCACAGTGGCTCACACTTGCAATCCTAGTGCTTTCAGAGGCTGAGGTAATAGCATCACTTGAGCCCAGGAGTTCAAGATCAGCCAGGGTAACATAGTAAGACCCTATCTCTACAAAAAAGTAAAAAATTAGCTGGGCATAGTGGTGTGTGCCTGTATTCCCAGCTACTCGGGAGGCTGAGGTGGAAGGATCCCTTGAGCCAGTGAGGTCGAGGCAGCAGCGAGCCGAGATCAATCACTCCACTGCAATCCAGCCTGGGTGACAGAGCAAGACTGTGTTTCCAAAAAAAAGAAAATGTCTATTTTATCAGACAGCAGAGAGTGGAGTTACACACCTTCGTACACACAAAGATATACCTGAAATCCCCAACTGAGAAACATTCTCCCCAGCCCCAAGCCCTTCATCACAGGCGCCCAGCCAGGGACTTTCTCCAGGACTCTCTCCTCTCTATCAGCCCTTGTCCACCATCTTGCCAGACCCCTCAGAAGAAGGCTATCAAGAATCTGGGGACCAGACACTGGAAAAGAGCTCCCTCTTTACCTCAATGGAATTAGATCAACATAAGGAAGACCTTCCTGACAGCCTGGGGCATGGAGCTGTACCTGGAGGAAGCTGGGGAGCCCAAGGCAGTCCTCCCCTGGGAGTGCGTCCTGCAGGCCTGAGCCTGCAGCTCTCCTGCGGGCCTCTTACTGGCAGCCTGGTGATCCTTGCCCTCATTACTGGCAGGCTGGGGCCCAGAGGAGCAGGAAAGGGCACAGGTGGGCAGGCTGCAGGCTATAGGTGACCTACCTTGGCTCTGCATCTAGCCAGAGCTTCAATCTGATCTCTGGCAAATGCACAGCTCAATTGAATTCAATAAAACCCCCTCTGGAACTATACAATGCATCATAAATAATCCAACTACAGGATTTTTGAACACTTTTACAAATACAATTTCTTCTCACATCCTCCATTTCTGTTTCCCAAATGTCAGCCCTTACACTGAATCTCACAAACCTACAAAAACTTGCATTTTCTAGAACTTTAAATAACTGGATAATTACCTACAAGGTGAATTATCCCCAAGTGAAATGAGCATATGAGATTTCAAATTTCAGTGATGATTAATGTATGCCAATAGAAAATGAAAATGAAGTTCTTTTAACATGATCACTGAAAGACTTAATAAATATTACCTACATGTGCTCAACAGTAAGAAAGCAAGTTACATATTATTATATAATACCAGTTTTACATCTGTTTTCAATAGTCCACTAAAGAAATGTGAGATATTTTACCAAGCCCCCACACAGAAACACTGCTCAAGATAGTGGGATTTTCAAGGTCAGGAAGTGAACTACACTGTGTTAAACTCCATCCCCAGAGTCTAGCAAGTGGCAAGCACATAATAAGTGCCATATAAATGTTTGCTGAACGAAGGAGTGAAGTGGATAATGGCATTTCACTGCATTGTTTATTTTTAAAATTCTAGGTAAAGACCTGCTTCGTTTCCCTACTTGCTTGCTAATCATAGCGCATAAACTTATAAACCAGCATTGGCTTAATGGTTTTTGACATGCTAGGGAGTGACTTTACCTCGGTTATATTTTAATTGCTGGTCTTTTTGCTGGTCTTTCTGCAGTGCTAGAACTGGGACATTGCTGATCAACAGAAGATACCCGATTTGCTTATTAAAGAAGAAGTAGGCATTCATAAAAGCTACCCTCTCATCTGCATGTCCACCAAGGGTGAATTATAACCCACCTGGTTTTCCCAGGGTCCCGAGACCTCACCTCCCCTAAAATCCTACTCAAAAGAGGCAAATCTACTTATCATATCACAGAGGTGCCGTTACAGGGTTCCCCAAGGAATCCCCAACTCTTAGAGATGTGCAACCATGGTATGTGGCAGGGGACGAGAGTAACATGAGTGATTTCCAGGCTTCAGGGGACCTCGCAGAAATCACACACTTCTCTGCCAGAGGAGAAGCAATACCCTTTGTTCTTGGGTAGAACTTGGTGGCCCATTTTGCAGGTTATCTCATACAGGCCAAAAGTACATTCTGTGTAGACTGCCGAACTGGATGCTGTAGCAAGGAGCCTCGGTGGAGCGCAAGAGCATCCCAGGGCCCTGAGTCAGTGCCAGGCAGAATCACACAAACTCATTACATATTCATTCCTCAGATGTTTATTGGAAACTACTATGTACCAGGCCCTCCTCTTGACACTGGGATGCAAGGACCGCAAATCCTTGCTCCAGTGCCGCCTGCAATTTAGTGGAAATTGTTCATATGCAAAGAGTATGTAGCAAGTGTTGTCAAGAGTCAATACTCTTGATTTGTATTAACTCATTCAATCCACACAATAACATGTTGTGGTAGATTCTGTTATTGCTTCCAGTTTCACATAAGGAAACTGAGGCATGAGGAGGTTAGGTCACTTGCCCAGGGTTATGCGACTATTAATGGCAGATTTGGAATTCAAACTCTGACTCAGCTTCGGAAATCTTCACTTGCAACCACTGCAGTGGCTTTTTGGACCGAGGTCTAGAAGCACTGAGTGACCACGTCTACACATGCTGGAGCAGTACTGCAGAGCAAAATGGACATACAATAGGTTGATCAACAGAGTAATATGGTAGGGGAAGTGAGACTGGGATTTTCCTTAGGAAGAGACACCTAGGGCAACAACAGATGAGTCACGTCAGTCCTCAGGGTAGCCTGGCTCCAAAGCTTCAGAGGAGGGGAATATGGCTTATATAATACAAGAGAAGCATATGGGGCTCCTGAGACCCTCTGGGAGGATGAAGATAAGCAAAAGAGATGGAGAGAGAGTGGGGAGAGAGAGTGAGAGAGCAAGATGGTGGAAGGAAGGCGAGGCACAGAGTGGTGATTGACTGTCTCTGGTTACTCCATCCAGCAAATCTTAAGGAACACCTATGAATCTTCATGACCAATTGTCATAATGACTGCTCATTGGTGTGAAGGCCGTTGTTATGGTTGGAAACAGAGGAAGACTAAGGTTCACATTGGGAAAGGTATGGTCCAAGACAGAGGCTGCACTGGCTGAAACCATAGTTTAGAGAGAAAGGATGCCAGTGGTTTATAAACCCTTGGGGATATCTCTGAGTGAGCTTTGGACTTCCACTGGCCATGGACTTGAGCAGGGGATTTTCAGGTGATTTTGAAGTAGGAGGTGGGACTCAACTCTGGAGTCAGGGCTCAGACACTGGACCAAATGGAGGACTAGCTAAAACAGGGATGGGGCAGAAGCAGCTTTTCATAAGACACACCCACCGTTGTGCCATGTCAGTTTACCATTGCCATGGCAACACCCAGGAGTTACTGCCCCTTTCCATGGCAATGACCTGAAGACCCAGAAGTTACTACCCTTCCCCTAGAAATTTCTGCATAAACCGCCCCCGCATCTACAAGTAATTAAAAGTAGGTGTAAATATGACTCCTGAACTGCTCTGAGCTGCTGATCTCAGCACACTGCCTGTGGAGCACCCTGCTTTGCAGAAGCAGTCACGGAGCTGCATCACCATCAGAGCTGCAACACTGCTGCTTCCATAAAGCTGTTTTCTTCTATCCTACCACCAGCTCGCCCTTGAATTCTTTCCTGGGCAAATCCAGGAACCTTCATGAGCTAAGCCCCACTTGGGGCTTGCCTGTCACATATCAATTTCACCTAGATCTTAGTGGCCTGTGGCTGAGTTCCAGGTTAATAGTCAGCATGATCACATCAGGTAGACAATTACAAATTTCTCTCTTCATTCTCCTCCCAAAGTTTATTGCCCCCCATGAGTTGGTCTAATAAAGACTGGATATAACAGTTAACCCTAGATTCACCTTGACATCTGGATTCATCTCCCCATCCCACCAGAGGAAGAAGGGATTGTTATCTTGACAAGTGAAACTATCAAAAAAGGAAATGCCAGTTGCTCATCTCTGGACAATTATCCCTATAAAACTCACAACTTTTGATCACTTATGTGCAGTCTCTTTACATCTGTAAGTGCTTTGAATCCCAACAATAATGCCACAAATTTTTAAGCCCATTTCAAAAAAAAAAAAAAAAAGACACAGAGATTCAGAGAGATCAAATGGTTAGCAAGCAGTCAAGTGGGGATACCACCTAGGTCTGCAGGGCAGCAAAAAGGCCACATGCGCTCCCCCAGCTCTCTCTAGTCAGGCAGTGGCCCCACCAGAGGTTGCAGGACTTCTCCATGGCTCAGTACCATGTTCTCTGAGCATCAGAACAAATGATTGCCTTGAAACTAATTAGCTGCTCATTCTCAAAACTAATTAATCTTTGTTAAGCTCACTGAAGTCACACCTTCAATGACTGAAAATACCAAACTTGAGTTCATCATCAAAGACAGCTCCCCAGCAGGAAACATACTCATCTAAATGACTCAGCCTCCTTAGCTACCTGGGCCCTGGTGGGAGAAGGCAGTCTGGCAACAGGCAGAACTGTAATCCATGAGTGTGGAGCAGAGCCAACCCCTGCTTACACAGACTGGAGCTGGGCACACATTATTAAAACATAAGCTGAAAATCACTTATTCTGCTTTAGGTGATTAATAGAGTTGGCTTTTTCCTGGGACATAGAGGCAGCCCTGAGAAATGATGCAATTATTCCCAGTGAATGGGGATGTTAAGGGACTTGTTGCTAATAGGGTGGTGTGTACAATTTCATGGTTAATTAGTACTTTTGGGGGGAGCACCGCTACATTACCCAGCCTAAACAGAGTTCCTAACCCTGCCTTCTCCTTGCCTTCAAATTGTTATGAAGTAAACATTAAGGACTGAGGAGATTCAAGAAGCTCTGGGTTAATTGGAACCCAGCAATGATGCTGAAGATGATTTTTGGGGTAATCTCGGAGGAGCCACCTCAGTGCCTTCCATGGTGCAGCAGAAGCACTCAGAGACGTGGTTTCTAGGGGGAAAAAAATGACTTTTAATCAAGACTGGGAAATGAAATTACGTGTCTAATTAGATAGAAACAACCACAAAACCACAAACTAGGGAGCTCGCTGTAATATTGAGCTTCTGTTCTCAGAGGCTAGCAAGAACTTAGGCGTAAACTCTGCTGATGAAGGCATTTGGATTTTTGTTCTCTGGCCGACTGAAACTTCCCAGGAGGAAAATAACGGTTGTTTTGTCCTCATTGGAAACACTCGATGTGGCAATGCAGTGACTGCATTCCCTTTGTCGGCTTCTGCTTTTTGCTCTCCTGGCCCTGACCTCAAGTTCATCATCCTTGCACACAAATGAACATGTGTTCATTTTCCTCACTTTGGGAAGCAAATTCCAGATGCCCAGTGAAGAAGTCAAAGTATTTTGAGGTTCCAGGATCAGAGATCACCAGGAAGGGGCTCTAATTTGCATTTGTTTCAAGTTCATAGGCATATGAAGCAGAGTACTATACTATTTTTAATAGAGAATAGAAGACATTGACTTCTTTGACCTCTAGAGGATCACTTGAGTGCCCATCTTAGGTAAAAGTAGGGCAGAGAGGCAGCCACTGCCTTGGGATTGTGAGTCTATTTACGTAATCACTTCCTTTGGAGCCTTCAAAACCTTACAGAGGCCTCTAAGAGAAGAGGCACCAAAACTCCAGTTCCTGCAATTTAATATTCTAGGTTACAGGCACTTCTCAGGGGAGGCCAGAGTGGCTCTTCCAGGCCCAGGAGCAGAGGCATGCCAAAAGATTTAGGAATAAAACCATTTCAAGGAAAAGGAGCTCTAGGCTAGGGGCCTGGGCTGAAGCCCCAGCACATGAGGCTCATGGCAACACTCCTAGCTGATGCTAAAGGCCTCTCCCCTCTGGAGCCAGGGTTCTGAGTGAGTGCTTGTGTTTGGAAATACCATGTGAAGGGGCGGAAGCTGAAAATGGTAGATCCACATGGTTTAAAGCCACATTCACCTTTTATTCAGGACACATCCCACTGAAGATTTACCTTATTTATAGTGTCAACATGTAATAATAATAACATTATGGGACACTGGAGGACATGCTGGGAGGTTCGCAAGCTCAAAGGCCCTACAGACCTTGGCTCTTTGGTTCCTTCCCCTTTCTGAAGCTCAGTCCCTTCTCTACAAAATGGAAATGGTAATTCACCTGTCTCCCGGAATGAGTGCAAGAACTGAAACCAGAAAGAGCCCTTCTATGCATCAAGCCTTGTGCCAAGTTCCTACCTATGTTGTCTTGCTCTCTGTCATTCCATGAGCCTGGAGCTACCAGTAGCCCTGTTTCACAGATGAGGAGAGGAGGCTCAGGGAAGTTAAGCAACTCGGTACTGAAGTCATTAGCCAGTAAACGGCAGAGCTGAGAAGTGAACTCATGTATTGACAACAGGCCCAAGCCTGTCACCATCACATGATGCTGAGTGTCTGAGCAATTGACCAGGCCCCCAGCAGCCTCTGAAGTGGCAGCCACAGCCTCATCCCCCTCTACTCCCACCAACATATTTTGATTAGATGAGTGGGATGGTGTGGGAGGAGCTCTTACACATTGTATTGATCCATATCAAATTTTATCTTGTTAGACTTGCCCCAACGTTCCAGCAGTGTAGATATTTTTGACCCATAAAATTTCCTCTTAAAGATATTATTTCCTGAATAAGAAGAACTGGTGGAGATGGGGCTACTATATGGCCCAGGAAAAGCCTGGCCTGACTGTGAGATTGGGGGACTGAACTAGAAAGCAAGTCCGGCTATGCCACACCAGGAAGAGACGTGCTTAATCCCTGGATAAGGCAAAGGCTGCTTCTCACTGGCACTGAGAAAATCCAGCCATTACCCAGCAATGGGGACCCTGCCAGAATCAAGGTGACTCTAGATGACATGAATTTTCCAGGGCACCAGGCCTGTTGGTGGGTATGGCTGCATTGCTTGGCTTTGACTACCTCTGGGACCAGATTCACCCATGACCCTTACTTGTCCAAGCCTTTGAGAAATACATAACCTCCTCTTGGAGACATATTTGGGCTCCGCCTGCAACTCACCTCTTCTTCTTCTTTCTGTCATCATTTAAGCCCAGCAAGCTATTGTCAGTGTTTCTTTAATAGAATGTCTATGTTTCCCCTTCCACAGCTGGTTTGCAAAGGTGAGACTCTCCTCCGTTCACAGGGACACATGTGTGTACATGTTAAACACCCACCAGAGAGCCCAATCTGATTTTCTGCTCATCCACCTTTGTCAAAATGTGTGGCAGGCAAAGGAGAAATGATGGGATCCATGCACACACACAAACCCAGGTGTGTTCCTACCAGACTCAGCCAGGCGTGATTCCACAGATGGCTCACAGGGATCACTGGAAAATCAAGTCAATACACTTAAGAGGGGTGACCAAGGAGATAGGGCGTCAGTAACACTTTATAAGAAATGTCTGTGTTTCTAATATTTAGCCACTTAAGCATTTTAAAAGGAGGCACACAATTTCTCTATTGGCAAAACCTATTTGGAATTTACAATGCTCAAAAGTATTTGTAAGAAGTATGTGTGTGTATATACGTAGTGTTTAGTATTAAATTAATAAATAATTTTACACATTTTAAACATTTATTTATTTAATAATGTGTGGATAAGTTTTTAAATGTGTACCCATGGCTGAACTTGTATAAGAACTCTGAAAGAAACATGAAGAAATGCTGATCCACTTCTGGTAAGCAAAAAACAGAAAATTTAACAAGAGTGCAGTACAAAATCAATATTAAAAGGTCAGTAATTCTCATAGTCAAACAATGATGAATTTGAAGATTTAGAAGTAGGGGAAAAATTTACAAACCCAGATAGCAAGATAAAATACCTAGGAATAAGCTGACCTCGACTGCATAAATCTATATGAAGTCAGTGTCTTAAATAGCAGCAAAAAAGTGCAAAGGAATGAAAAACATGGAAAGATATACCAAGTTCTTGGGTAGAACTCAGTATCATAAAGATTGGTTTTCCCTAAACTATAATAACTTATAAATGTAAAGCAATTGCAATGGAATGTCAATAGGCTGTGTTTTGGGCACTAGATGAGCTGATTTTAAAACTCTAAAGGAAAAACGAACAATCACAAGCACCAGGAAAAAAAAGTTAAAAAAAAAAAAAGAATAGCTGGAGGTGCATAGAGACCTAATCATACCAAGTATTAAAATATACATATTATTGGGAGGCTGAGGCCGGAGAATCACTTGAACCCAGGGGGCAGAGGTTGCAGTGAGCCGAGATCGTGCCACTGCACTCCAGCCTGGGCAACCAGAGTGAAACTCTGTCTCAAAAAAAAAATGTATATATATATTTATATTAAAAAAATATATAAAATAAAGCTACAATAATTAAAACAGTGTGGTACAGACATGTGAAAGACCTCAGAAAGATCAATGAAACAGAATACCATTTCTAGAAATAGACTCACATATACACAAGATTTTAGTATACTATAAAATAACAATGAAAATCAATAAAGAAAAGATAACCTTTCAATAAACGGGATTTAGATAACTATACACCAAAAAAAAAAAAAAAAAAAAAACCTTTAACAGGACCTCAGATTTAAATGTTTAAAATGGAACCATAAAAATACTTGTAAGAAAAATGAGGGAAATATTTTATAACTTTGTACTAGGGAATGTTTCCCTATGAACTAAAATTCAGAAGTCATAAAAGAAAAAGGAACCAATGATTTTACCATATATAAATCAAAACATGTTTCATGAAGGGAAAAGGCAAAAAAAAAATCAATGAACTGGTTCAATATTTTCAACACATGCCAAAAATCAAGGTATAAAATCCCTGCTATAAAGATTTCCCAAAAATCAGTAGAAAATTAGGCAAAGTACATGAACACATGTCTCACAGAAAATGAAATACAAATAACTCCTGAGCATGTGATAAGATGCTTAATCTTGTTCAAAAGAGAAATGCAAATTAAAACTGTGCTCTCATACTATTTTTAATCCATCAGATTGGCAAAAATCCAAAAGTTTGATAACACATTCTGTTGACAAAACTATGGAAAAACAGGCACGCTTATACATTGCTGGTGGGAATATAAATTGGCACAACCCTTCTGGAAGAGAATTTTGCACTATCTACCAAAATTACAAATGCAAAAATCCTTTCACCCTGCAATTCCATTTTTATGTATTTGTCTTTATAGATACACTTGCAAAAATGCAAACTGACCTAATTGCAAGATTATTCTATGCAGCACAAGAATGGGTGGAATCTAAATGTTATCATTAGGAAGCTGGTTAAGTAGGTTATGGCACGTCTATACAATAAACTACTGTGCAGCTGAGAAAAATAGGCAAGCCTTTCTAATAAGGAAATACCTCTTAAGACATGTTATGGAATAAAAAAATCAATGTGAAGAAAAAGTATACATAGCATGCCTGTATTTGCTTACAGAAGTGAAGGAATGTGCATTTATACTCTTATCTGCTCATAATTATTTTAAAAATCTAGAAAATCCCCCTCTAAAAAATTAATAATATGTTTATCTGAGGGAGTGGGGAGGGATGAAATAGAGTGAAGCTTGGGAGAATTTTTACCCAATACCTTTTTACACTGTTAATTTTTGAACCTTTTCAAAAATTAAATAAATATGTTAAAGTTATTTCTTCAAAGACAGATGATGCCTGTGGCCCTACCACCCAGAACATGCCTTGTCCCCTCTAATCTTGGAAGCTAACCAGAGTTAGGCCCGGTTAGTACTTGAATGGGAGACTGCCTGGGAATACCAGGTGCTGTCGGCTTTTTAAATGAATAGACAGATAGATACATATGTTTTTAAAAAATGAGATAACTAAATGTTAATGGAACAGATCACAGAGAAGACGAAAATAAAAGAAACTCTGGTACTACAGAGATAAAGAACAAAGATAGAGAAGAAGAATGGGAAAGGGAGTCAAACTCTGTGGAACTAAAGCAAAGTGCTAGCGGCAGATAATTGGGATTGTGAAGGAATAAGGCATACAAATATACACCACAACATGTTTGAACTATTCATATACACTATATAAAACTAATATGTATGTGCGCATATATGCAGATTTCATAATTCAAAACATTTCAATAGGCAATGAATGCCCTTTGTCCCCAGCAATTGTACATCTAGAAATCTTTTTAAAGAAAATCACTAAGAATGTGCTCAAAGACAGGTACAAGGCTGTACCTCATACACAAATGCTCAGAAACAGGTGATTAATTTAGTAAGTCATGGCCTCCCATACAATGGAATGCCAAGGCACCAAATTTATGCTGCAGCATATTTAATGATACCAAAAGATGTTTACCCTCCACTGCAAAGGTATACACTAACATATTCACTGCAGTTATCCCAGGGAATGGGGTAATGGATGACTTTTATTCTTTTTGCACATTAATATTTTCTAATTTTTCTACAATTAATATATATTCCTTGTGTAATAAAAAACAATAAAAGTTATTTAAAAAGAAAAAAAGAAAAAACTGAGCTTTGTTGATTGATATCTGAGATAGCTACTCTCATGGACATCTACTTGTCTCGATTCTTTACTCCATTTTTTTTTTTTTTTTTTTTGAGATGGAGTCTCCCTCTGTCACCCAGACTAGAGTGCAGTGGCGCAATTTTGGCTCACTGCAACCTCTGCTTCCCTGGTTCAAGCAATTCTCCTGCCTCAGCCTCCTTGAGTAGCTGGGACTACAGGCATGTGCCACCATGCCTGGCTAATTTTTTTTGTATTTTCAGTAGAGATGGGGTTTCACCATGTTGGCCAGGCTGGTCTCGAACTCCTGACCTCAGGTGATCTGCACGCCTCGGCCTCCCAAAGTGTGGGATTACAGGCATGAGCCACCATGTCTGGCCTTTACTGCAATATTTTTAAAACTGTGCCATGGTGAAATCCAAAAGCTTTCCTCAGAGGCTTTCCTCAAGGGCTGCTTGAGGGCAAGAGAGACAGGGAAAGGGGAAAGATGCAGGATTTGAGGCTGTGCTCCACATGCTGGCCCCCATCCCTACACAGACACACACACACTTATACACGCACGGGCACACACATGCTCATATGTGTGCACAAGCACATGCTCACACACATATACACACATGCACACACACGTTTACATACATACGCAAGCTCTCTTACACACACAGCCAGAGTAATTCCACTTTCCCATGTTTTGTAAACAGGCCTTCTGCCTAAAATGGAACCTTAATAAAGGAGTCTGTAGACGGAAAAAAAACACAAATACTATGCCATGAAGTTCTGTCCTTATGCCTAGTCCAGGCTCCAAAAAGCCACTTAACTCTCATGACCCCCTGAAAATGCCTTCTCAGAACTCAGATAGTAAGCCAGAAGTGTCATCATCCCAGGCAGGCAAAAGAGCAACTCTGAAGGCCCAGAGTGTGATACCACAGGACTCACAGGGAGGCAGAGAGCAGGCTTTTCTGTCTACTCGAGTTGGGGCTGGGGGTTGGGGTGGGTAGCACCCAGCAGGCAAGGTGAAACCAGAGTGGGCATCAGAGACAAAAGAAATACCTGGAAGGGAGTCAAGCCCCCTCCAGCTGATGCGGTTGGTCTTTGAGAATATGCTGACCCTCTTCTCTCATCAAAGATGACTTGTTGCTGGATTTACGCAACAAATTTAGGCTGATCTTCCCCTAACTCTAAAAGAAGATCAAAAGCAGTGTCCTGCCAACCCCCTTCTGGGTGAGGGCCCCTCACTTATCCACAGTTTTCCTCCCTGTGAGTGTGAAGGAGAGAGCAGTGTGCCCTGCAAAGGCTCAGGCCAGAGGGACTTCTCATTTTGGTCCCTGGCTGCATAAAGTGGCTGACCCTGTGTCTAGCTCTGCAAACTCTTAAGTGTAATAATAACATAATAGTAGCTATCTCTTAATGTGTTTTCACTATCAAGCACTATAAGAACACAATCTTATTTAAGCCTCACAGCAAGGATATGAGGTGGTGTAGAAGACTCACTGTAAAAATGGTCCCACTTCCCAGTCCTCTCTGTATCCCTGCTCTTGGCCATGTGACTTTGCAGCTTCTCCCATTAGGGGGTGGGGTCTGCATTTCCTCCTTTGACTTTGGGCAGATATTGTGACTTTCTTTGGCCAATAGAATGAGGCAGAAGTGACGTGCCACTTCTAAGCCTAGATCTCAAGAGCTCTTGCCCATTTCCACTCGCTCTCTGGGAATCTTGCCATTTCCATGAGAATGTGCCTGGACTAGCCTGCTGGGGATGGAAGATCACGTGGAGAAAAGCCACATGAGCCAAGGCCACCCTCAACCAGCCAAAACTTGAGCTGACCACAGACATTAGTGACCTCACCCAAGATAAGCCAAGCCTGATCCAGGAAAGCAAACCTACCCAGCTGACCTGTAGTATCACGAGAAATAAAACGTGGTTGTTGCCTTAAACTGCAAGTTTGGGGAGAGTTACACTGCATTATTATGGCAATAAATAACTGGATACAGGTGAGTACCATTATTACTGCTAAACTCAAGTTGAGAAAAAAACTTTTCTGTTATGGATTGAATGTTTGTGTCCCGACACCCAGAATTCATATGTTGAATCCTTAACCACGAAGTGTGATGGTATTTGGAGACGTAGCCTCTGAGAGATAATTAGCATTAGATAAGGTCATGAGGGTGGGGACTTCATGATGGGATTAGTGCTCTTTTAAGAAGAGACCCCTGTAATCCTAGCACTTTGGGAGGCTAAGGCAGGTGGACCGCTTGACGTCAGGAGTTTGAGACCAGCCTGGCCAACATGGTGAAACCCTGTCTCTACTAAAAATACAAAAATTAGCCAGACATGATGGTGCATGCCTGTAATCCCAGCTACTCAGGAGGCTGAGACAGGAGAATTGCTTGAACCCAGGAGGCGGAGGTTGCAGTGAGCCGAGATTGTGCCACTGCACTCCAGCCTGGGCAACAGAGTGAGACTCTATCTCACAACAAGAAGCAGAAGGAGAAGGAGAAGGAGAAGAAACTCCAGAACCAGAGAGCTTGTGCTCTCATTCTCTCTCTCTCTCTCTCTCTCTCTCTCTCATGTGAAGACACAGAAAAGAGGCAGCTGTCTACAAGCCAGAAAAAGAGCCCTTGCCAGAAACCAACAGTGCTAGTACCCTGATATCGAACTTCCCAGCCTCCAGAAATGTGAGAAAAACAAATTTCTGTTGTTTAAGCCACCCAGGCTACGGTATTCTGTTATGGCAGACTAAGCAGACAAGGTCTCACAGCTGGTAGGTGACAAAGTTAGATTCCAAAGCTTAATAAGGAGTTCACAGCTTCCTGCCCAGCCTCAGGGCTGTGACCAGAGCAGGTGGACTCCAATCCCCTTCAAATTTCTCAGCCACACCCTTGGGGCTGCCTCCTGCCTTGAGGTGTCCTGGAATCCTAAATGTTCTAGGCACATGGAATTCCAAGGCTGGAAACAGACTTGGAGGGCATTAACTCCAACTTCCTGGTTCTATAGATGATGATGCTGAAGACCAGATGATTCAAATGAATTGGCCAAGGTCAGACTGTATAGAAAGGCAAAGGAAATGCTGCAACAAAGATCTCCCAAGGAAGTGCTCATTTGTCCAAACCAGGCTGATCTGCTTTTCCAGGTGTAATAAGAACAAGGAAGAATTGTCCTTCAGGAATTCTCATCTCATTTCCAACCAGTGTCCCAAGGGTGCCAATCTTGAGTTCCAGAAGCCAGAGCTCTTAGGATCTGCTTATGAATTCCTACTCCCACCTGTCCCCATTCCCAAACCCTTCCCCACAAATCAGACTGCCGAGCCACAGAGTTAACATAGCACAGACAGATGGTAGGACCTGAGTGTCTCCTTTACAGCCAAGGAAATGAAGTTGCTTCCGCCCACCAGCATCATTGAGGCAGCAGCTCCCTGCATGCAGCAGACAGAGCCCCCAGGTCACACGCACAGCCTCTGCAAAGCCATGTGGTGGATCTTGTAGCACAGACTGTAGCTTAAGGAGGCTATTTGGCTGTTGCCCATACATATGGCAGCCTGGCAGGCCCTTCCAAGGGCTTGCAAACCACATAGCAAACAGGAGCCCCTAGGGCCTCGGGCCCATCTGTGGAGCAAAGATAGAGCCTCATTTGAGATGCCACAAAGCATCAGAAGATGCCTTGTGCTTCCCGCAGAGCTGGAGCACTGCCCCTCGCCTGGCTTTAGGCTGTGGTAGAACTCTTACAGAAGATGAAGTTCCTTCAGCACATCCATAAAGGGCTGCTGTCCCTGGGGCTCAGGCTGCACTCCAACTAACAAGACATGGTCTTGGCCCTCGAGGACCCTCCAGTGAGTGGAGAGGACTCTACAGAGGTTTCTACAGAGTTGTGAACCCACAGAGGGGGCAACTAAGCCTGGCTTGGAGAAAGAGACAGAGTAGAAGGAGCATTAAAGAAACCTTCCAGAGAACAGGATATTTGGGCCTTCAAGGAGATCACTCCTGCAGTCACTTCTCTCCTAGGAGTCACCTAGGATTCAGGTCAGGAATGAGGTGGATGAGAACTCTGCCTTCTGTGGTACCACATAGCAACCACCCAGATGTGCCAGTTCCCCAGCGTCTGGGATGACCTTCTTCTGCAATGGCCAGACATGGCCTGTATCCCCATCCTGCTTAGTGCAGCTACACTGCATCAACCAAACCATGGCTCTTCTCTGTTCTTAAATAAAGATGATAACCTTTGACGACACCCTGCAGTCTCAACCTTTGCCTACTCCATTGGCCCTTGAGTGTTCACTGTAGCCCTCCCTTGCTGGGTTCCCAACATCCCAATTTCCTTCAGTTCCTTGACTAACATCCCTCAGCACAGAGCCTTGGTTCAGTTTTCCCACTCTCAGGTCTCACCTCAAGGACCACTGCCTCAGGGAAGTCTCCCCTGACCCTCCAGTTTGGGGCCACTTCCTCAGAGTTACTCCTTCTCAGAACCACATCTCTTTCTTTCTCCACAATCTAATGCATCTTGGCTTTATTCTCCTGGCCATGGAACTGTTTAGTTAATGTCTGTCTTTCCCACAAGTCAGTAAACCCCAGGAGAGTAGAAGCCATGCCTGCTTCAGCTTACGCATGTGTGTTGATTATCTAACACTATGCCAGGCATGCAGTGTGCACTCCAGAAATGTTCGTGGAATTCTAACTAGGAGTTTTGCCTTGGGAAATGGAGGATCCATTGTGTCATAGGTTGAGTGTCCCCAGAAGCAGATCTTGGGATCAAAATTTGAGTAGAAATCAGCTTTGGGGAAGTAAAACCAGGAAAATCTGATAGGGAAGTGGGGAAGAAAGGGAGAAAGGAAGGGAGAGAGGAAGGGAGGAAGCTGGAGTGCATAAATGAGACCCCTGGGCCCCCCTTCCTCCCCCAGCCCTCCTAGGGAAAGGAAGAGAGAAAGCAAGAGGCCGGATGGAACACCTGTGTGCACAACAGGTCAGGGTAGAAGCAAGGTAGAACTCAGCCCATTTCTGTGTGACTTTCTGGTTGGTTTGGATGGTTCTGGCCCCAGGTTCCAGGCATGCTGACATGAGAGCTATCAAGTCCAACCTCTCCATGTTCTTTACAACTGGTTCCCCATTAGCCCACAACTTCAGCTTCTCCAGTACAGTGATCTTTTAAGATAACTTTCAGCCCACACTCCTGAGTCCCAGAAATACCAAAACTGGCTGATTAAACTAAAAGGTCCAACTCATTCTCTCCAGAGAAAGAAGTGGCACGTTGTATAGAGACAATGACCACAGCTCAAAGTTCTGGGCATCCATGCACCTTCATTTCCTGAGCCCATCAGATCTGTGCAAAATGACAGAAACTGACATCTGCCAGAGACCTGCGGGAAGGGATTCAAGACCCAAGAAGCAGGTCAGGATGTTAAGATGCCACCTTTCATCTTCCATTAAACTTCTTAATCTGCAGGCACCATGAACTCAGCCAAACACGCAGCGAATATTTTCTTGAGCACCTGCTGTGTGTCTGGCACCGTGCTCAGCATGGGGATCACAGCTGTGAAGGGACACCAGGTCCTGGCCCTTGAGGAGCTTATAATTTAGGGGAGGACACATGCATCAATAAAATAATCACCCAAATGCCTGCTAAACTGCAGCTGGATAAACGCTAGGAAGAACAGGTACTGGGCCCTATGAGGACATAACACTGGGTAGCAGATGGAGTTTGAGCAGGGATGACTGATCTCATCTAGGGACCAGAGGAAGTCACCAGAGATGGATATGAGCTCATCAGGAGGAGGAGGCAGGTGAAAAGCATTCCAGCAGAGGAAGCAGCACGTGCAAAGCCCTTGAATAGGTCATGACAAAGCGGACCCATGGAGGATGAGGACCCATGTGGTCTCAGACAAGGCAGGCAAAGGGAGCAGGTGCGGCTGGTCCACAAGCGTCCTGAGTCTCACTGTGTGAGTGGATATCAAGGGGTCTTGCTTGTCAGGGGCCTGATAACATCATGAGTGAGAGAGGGTAGGCAAAAGTAACCTGCAGGTCATTCCTTAAATGCAAAGATGGTAAAGATACAGTGGGGCTCAGGAAGAGAAAAGAACTGTCTTCAGTTCGCACCTACTATGTGCCAGGTATTCTGCCATACACAGGTATTTATGAAATCCTTAGCTTTTTGCATTCATTCCATGTAACAACAATTACCTGTGGAGCCACTGCTACTCTCTGTGACCAAGCAAAAGGCAAAGGTAATTTTTTTCCAAAATCGTCCTTCAATAAGAAGAGTGAGTGAACTTATATTCAAATTCCTGACAAACTCTCCTGTTAAAGGGCAGTTCTCTCATTTACTTTATTTTAACCAATAAAGTACCATTTGGAGAAAAGACATTAGCCTGAAACGACCTCAATCAATGCTAGTTTTGGATGCTCATAAAAGTTTGCTTGATGGAATCGTTAAAAGAGAAGGCAAAGATATTTAAGCCCTATTTAATAATTATTCCTGGGTCTGACCTTAGAATTACAAGCTAGGGATGTTGTTCTAAACAAGTCTTTTACAAATCACTTTAAAAAGCAATATCAGAAGTAGTTATACTATGAAGATCATAGATATATACCTAAAGAAAAAAATGAAAAAAAACACTCTCCTAATATTATGCAAACAAGTATAGGTAGCTTGTGATAAATTCTCCAGTGACAGCATTTTACACAAAGCCACAAAGTGTTGGGTCTCAAACAACTATGACGGAAGTGGAGATTCTGTGCCCTGGAAAACTGTGTTCAATGCTACGCACAGTGGCTCTGGCAATCATGGGGCCTGGGAAGGCTTTGAATAAAATTGCTCCATAACTGCCAGAAGGGGAAGAAAGGCAGATTTCTAAATTAAATACTATTTTACATGGCATGGGAATTTAAATATGTATGTGTAACTAAATTAATAAATCAAATGCTACAAATAGACATAAACTCTTTCATCTGCTTCCCTAAGAGTTTTTATGTTCAACTACAAGTTGACCCCCTCCCCTAAATATAGGATTTCCCCACTGGGAAAACGCATAAAGCACTTTCTATTAGGAGATGTTCTGTATTCCAGCATTTATGGGAACTAGCTACAGGGGCGAAGTGGGAAGCTTGCCCAATTCTACCCACAAGATAGATCTGAACCCACCAGCCAGAGCACCCAATGTGGGCACCCAGACTTTGGAGGAAGCATATCCCCAGTATATTGGTGAGGGATCACATCCAGGGAGGCCTTGGAGGCTGAGCAGCTCAGGGGCACAGGCACAAAAGTCACAGCCAGGATTATAGCCCCATCTGCCCTGCTCTAAATCCCGGGTCACTTAACCATGTCAGGTGTCCCCGGGCGTCGGATGCCCCACCACAGCAGGGCGCTGGCCTGGACTGGTTTCAGCACATGAACAGTGCTCCTGAGTTTGTGGGGAACAGAACCTCAGGCTGTGTCTCACTCAGTCCCTCCAGAGGACATGGCATCTAGTCCAGGCTCAAGACTCCAGCCTCCAGGCCACAGCTACTGCACCATGGCCAGCAAGCTCCTTGGATGCCTTGTACTCTCCATAGACTGGTCCCCTGTCCACAGGTACCTCCCTCCTTGACAGATGTCAATGCCTCTGGGTATCCACCTCCCAACAGAGCTGACAGGCACTAGCAGATCAGTTGACTCTACAATGCACCCCTTTCCAAAGAGAAGGCAGAGCAGCCTCCACCCCGCAGGACTCCCTATGCCTCCCCAGTTGCCTGCACCATCCTTCTGGTGGCCTCTCTCACCTTGGCCCCCATGGCGCTGGCCCTTCCTGGTGCCTCCACTATCCTTCTCCCACCCCCACCTCCTGGGGGTACTCTACAGGCTTCACTTTCCACTCACATCTGCAGCACTGGCCTCTTTCTCTGCAGAGCTCAGGACCCTCCAATCCAATTACCTTCCAGCAGCTCCGAGCAGCTCCACCACTTGAATTGCCAAAGGCAGCTCAAGAGAACCAAATAACAACTCCCAGCTCCCATTATAGTTCCACCTCTGCAGGGCACTGCAAAAAATCCCTCAAACCTTGGCCTGGCCTCTGACTCTTCCCTCTTCCCTGGCCCCTTCCCAGGAAGGGATTCAGACAGGATCCTGTCTGTCCAGGACTCCCTTTCCATTGCGAAAGCAGCCACCTCCCAGTAGACATCAGCTTCAAAATGGCAGCCCTGCCATCTGGCTCACCCTCTCCAATCTGTCCTGCTCACCACTGCCAGGTTCATATTCCTCAAAGAGGAGCCAGTGAGATGCAGTCAAGACCCCTCTCCACTCAGCAAGGTGAAGCAAAGCCTGGCACTGTGATTCCAGATGGCTGCTGCTCCCCTAGACCCCTCTGGAGGTCCCCATCATGCAGGACTCACCTGCCTCCCTCAGACCCAGCCCGCTTCTGTCCCTCCTGCCAGTGCTCCGAGGGCCATCCCTGCATGCTCAGGCTTCACCAAGACTCCTCCTGCAGTCTGGAGTGCTCCCACTCCCCAAAGGCCAGATGCTCACCTCTCTATGTCACGAGCCTGTTCAACCCTCCTTATTTTGTTGTTGTTCTGTTTGGTTTTGTTTTGGGCTTTTAGCAGCCTGAAGCAGGGGTTTTTAATTTCTTTCTCTAGTGATAAACAGAAAAGAGATGAGGAAGCAGCTTTACTGGCCCAACCAGAAATAGAAACTAAGAGCCCATGACTATATTCTCTCCCTTGGACACCCCTATGGACATCAAAGAAAGCACCCAACAGGCTGAGCGACAATCCTGGCTTTCCCACAGTCTGCAGATGAGCCCACCATCTGTTCTATGCCTTCGCTTCTCCATCTGTGCAATGGGGATAGCAACATTCTGGTTAAATGAGGGCGAAACTTTGTTGTGCTTTGCATCTTACCCCCGGCACCTACCTGGGGCTCTTATTCAGAGAATGGCCTTCTGGCTCCTGGAGCCATGTTGCCCGCAGGCAGAGAGGCCTGGAAGGGCCTGAGCATCTGATACACACACACACACACACACACACACACACACACTTAAGATGAGGGTGAGGGTATGACGGCCCAGCTCCCTTTGCCTCGGGGACATTCCAGGGTGTGACTCACCCCCCAGAGCACCTGGAGCTCAGTCTGACACCTAGGGGTCTTCTCTGGAGGTCCCACTCAGCTTCGATCCACCCCTGCTTCCGGCCCTTCCCTGTCCTGCTTTCCCCACCCTTCCCAGGCTCCTTTGCGAGCACCTTCTTAGGAAAGACTTGTACCAGAACCCTCATTTCAAGGTCTGCTTAGAAGAAGCCTGCCCTAAACAAATGCCTGCCTTGTTGTACTGTCATGGGGAGTCTGTGTATGAATACAAAGTACCTGGTAGAGTCCCCACCATGATTATGAGCTCCCAGAGCCATCGCCACTATGCCAGTCACCAGCTTCGCTCATATCCCACCAGTCATGCGCTCTCACCTCCCCTTCCAGACAATAAGCTCCTTGAAAGGGGAGACCATGGCTTCCACATCTGTGTGAACCCCATGCCCAGCACCCGTCTGGCACAGGCAGGTCTGTTGTGGGTCCTGTGGCCATGGCTGACCACATGCGCAGGGCTAACAGCAGCCTCTCACTGGGGCCCAAAGCTTTCCCTCACTATCACTCACTCCAGACAGACCAACAGGACCCCTCTCCCCTTGCCTGAGCATCTCCAAGGTCTTCAGGGTGGTGGGTCCTACCCAGAGCTTTGGAGGGACCCACCCTGGGATGAGTACAGGGGTCCATTCAGGAAACTGTCACAAGCCCCAGCCCAGGAAGAGAGACAGGATGGAGCCTCCACCTCCACCCCGCCTGGCACCCATGTGTGTTCACTATTGAGGGCAACAATGCCACTCCTTCTTATCAGAGGCAGGACAACTGAGGCAACTGCCCTAGAACACACTTGTCAAAAGCACGGAGGAAATAAAGCCTGAAGTCCATATGCTCGTGCTCAGGTGGAAATGGTGAGTACACACGATGTACATAAAATTGACAAAGTAATAGTGGAAAACCCACAGGCGCTAGAGAAACATACGCCAGCCGCTGGGAAGCATAAAGGAGCTCATGGTGAACTGGACAATGGAGAACACGCACTGATGGGAAATGCCAGAATGGGAACCTGAGAGGGTCCAGAGAGAGCAACCTGCACTTCTCCAATAACTACAGTGCCCAGACTCCAAAAAGGTTATTTCAAAACTGGGCAAGTGTGCAACAGTGTAAGATACATCTTATCCTCAGCATCATGTTTCAGTAAAAATGAATTGGAAAAGCATCCAACAGTACCAGATGCTTATATAAATTATGAATAGAACCATAATGTGCTTAACCAATCTGCTATTGTAAGATATACTTTGCAGCTTTTAGAAATAAAAATGTAAGTGAATATATATTGATATGGAAGACTTCCATGATATACTGTGATGTGAAAAGTCAGACCAAAGAAGAAAAAGTAGGAATACTTCCATATTTATAAAATAAAGGATACATGGAACTTTGTAGAAAGTCTAGAAAGAGGGTCAACAAACTCAACTCAGGGGCCTGTTTTTATAAATAAAGTTTTATTAAAGCACATCCACATGCATTTGTTCATAAACTGTCTGTAGCTACTGTCAGGCCTAAGGATAGAGATGAAGAGTTGCAGCAGAGACCATATATGCTACAAACCAACACTATTTACTACCTGGCCCTTTAAAAAAGAGCGTGTCAACCCCTGATCTAGAAGAAGAGATACAAAGATATTAATGATGTTTATTTCAAGGTACTGGGAACTTGGGTAACTTTAAATTGTTTGGTTTTTTCCTTTATGGCTGTTTATATATTTATGTTTTCTCTGCCATGATAACGTATAATCTCCGAAAAAGCACATAGCTTAGAAAAACAATCTATTGGCCTACTTACATTAAAAATAATTTTATCAATGTTCACAAACATTTTTCCCATTTTATAGATGAGGAACAGAGATTAAGAAAGTTCTAGCAACTTGCCCAAAGTACATGTGAGACCCAGCCTGAGTCTGTCTGATCCAAAGACCCTCTCAGGACAAGATGCTGAGCACAACGTCTGTAATGAAAAAAGGCCTCCTGGTTCCTCTTCTGGGGAGACAGGGACAAGAGGTCCCTCCCCGAAGGGAGGCACCGCCTCCTCACAGAAGCTGGCCTGGAAGGGATGCAAGTTACCAGAGGCGCTAGGCATCAGAACTCCGCATGGCTCCCTGAGGGCACAGTGCCTGCCTCAGTGTGCTGGGCCAGCTGCAATGGGTATCAAATGTTTCCTCTATCCCAGGACACAGAGGAACCAAGGTTGGTGGGCAAAGCTGGCCACGCTGCAGTCAGAGATCAAATCTAAACCTTCTCCAAGCTCCATGGGCCCTTCCCTGCTACCTCTCACCTCTCCGACAACTCCTCCTTTCCCCTCCCCAGTACCCAGCAACCACGATGCTCCAGCCTATCAGAAAGCCTCATACTTTCCCACTCAGAGCATCTTATTCTGGGCATTTGCACCTGTGGATTCCTTTGCATAAAAGTCCTTTCCCTCCCCAGCTGCCTGGAAAATTCCTATTCATTCTTTAAAAGAAAGAAGACAAACTGAAAACTCACTGGCCACATGAAGCCTGCAAATGCATTTCCTCAGACCCATGTGGCATTGTAAAAATAACATTTTATATTAAAAATTGAGATTCCCATTCTTTCCAGACTAAGCAGAAAATCTAGTAACACTCATCCCACATTACCATGTAGCAGCCACAGGCTGTGGCTCAGGAGCAGCTGTTCTCTTTGCATGGGGCGCATGCTTCCCAGTTAGCTGAGCACCCCACTAGGGCCACCACCCGGCCTCCCTCACTGGCCTCCATAGACATCTATCTGAGATTGCAACCCTCTGGCAATCCTCTGGCACAGTGGTTCTCCAAGTGTGCTCCTGGACCAGCAGCGTCAGCATTGCCTGGAAATGTGCTAGAAATGCAAATTCCCAGGTCTGTCCTAGACCTACTGAGTGAGAAACTCCAGGGCTAGAGCCCAGCAGTCTGTGCTATAGCAAGCCCTCCAGGGGATTACGATACGTGCCCCTCTGAGAACTTCTGCTGTAGCCCTGTGGACTCTGGCCCAAGCAGCAAGGCCAATCTGTGCCCTCTGCCAGCCTTCTCTACCTCGTACCCCCATCCTTCCAGCCTTGGCCCCAGCACAGCTGAGTCCTGGGCCAGCTCCCAGCCACATGCATTAAACTTCTGTTGCATGCACTCCCCTGCCCTGTGGCCAGGTGCTCTTTACCTGTCTATTTCCTAGCCAGTGGGATCTTTTGGGGCAGGAGCTATTTCTGATTCCTGCCTCCCTAGCACCTAGCACAAAGCCAGGCCCTTAGTCAGGATTCAGGAACTTCTGCAGAATTAAACTAATTCACTTGGTGATTGTTTATACCCCCCTAATTTGGAGCAGCAAGAGTGACCACGAGGCAGCCTCAGCCCTCCTATGTCTGGCATGACAAGGATGGTGAGAATCAAATGCTTGCAGCTCCAAGGAGAAGCGATATTTCAGCAGAAGATGAAGTAATTCCTATTCAAAGCATCTGTTAATCACTCAAGATCCTTCTAGATGTGAGGGACTACAGAGTGAAAGGTGTTATTAATGAAACTGTACAGACTGGGAGGCAGTTCTGAATAACAGCCCTCCTTCCTAACAATGCCTTTCCCTGCGAGTTAATCCCCTGACATTATTTTAAATTCTTCAAGTGCTGGAGAAGTCATGTAGGTTGTTTTCCTGAGTAGTCACTTAGCTGACAAGCATTTTCTAATTGACAGAACATTCTGAAAAGACAGATTAAAGAGGGGGAAGAGCAGTATTAAGATGGTGCAATTGCCCACACATAGCAGGAGGCTGAGTTGACTGAAATGTAAGACTCGATTAGGAAGAAAAGTTATTTATCACATCCCCCAGCCCGGCAGCCCCTTCCCAGAGAGAGGAATTCAGGGATGTTGCTCCACGGTGGCTCTCACCCAAGGACCTGCCAAGAGGGACTGCACACATCCCACAAGCTCAAACCCAAGCTGGGAGTTGAAATCCAGGAGTGATAATAAAAACTGTTACTGACAGTTGAGCAGCTAATATGTGTCTAGAACTTTCCAATGGGCTGTGTGCCAGGGGTGTTACAATTTTTAGCCCTAAGAGAGGACACTCATCCCCATTTTCCAGATGAGGAGACTGAAGAATGCACCCAAGTACCCAAGTTCACGCAGCTTATGAGTAGCAGAGCTGAGGGAGGTCAAACCCAAGTTTGTATCCTGCCTCTGCCCACCACGCTATGGAAGCTCAGCAAGTTCCTTAACCTCTGAGTCTCTGGTCCATCATCTGCAAAACTTGGGTCCACAATACTCTTGCAGGTGTGATGTGATACAGTGTGATATGCTCAGCAAATGGTAACTCAGGTAACAGCCTCTGAAAGCAACACTCTTCTGCAAATTCAAGCCATTGCCTAAGTTGGGAGGCTCTGTGTGCTCTTTCCTGTCATCAGGCCACCTCCTCCCCTTTAAGGAAATGTGCCTAGATGTCACTGCAGAGTGGCAATGGGCTTAGATGGCAAACACCAAGAGCCACAGCCCAGAACGCTTGGTAGGGGCCGCCCCGGCACAAGCATCCCATAGGTGCTGGTGGGGCCTGGGGCTTTCCGTGGGCCGCTCCCACACCTGTCATGAAGCCCTTGGAGCTACAAAGCCTCCAGATAGGACTCACCTATCAATCACCCCTTCCTTAATAGCGCATAGAGCTGATGGAATCCCCCCAATGGTCCTCAAACCATGCACACTTTGAACAACTAATGAGGCATGCAGGATGGCTTCACCATCTAATGTTTTCAGATTTCGTAGAGTGAGATAATGCCACTGACAAGGGAGTATACACTGAGCCATCCCAAGTACTGATAAGGTGTTAATAAACCTTAGCAAATGCTGATTAGAGGCGGCTCCAGCAGCACAGAGCCTCCGCACTCTGCATGCACACTGGAGGGTTGGCCAATTAAAGCTGGGGAGCTTCTCAATTTGGAACTGATCCTAAGACAGCAGCAGCCTGCATCTCCACCACTTTTGAGTTACGAGGCAGGTCAGGCTTGCCCTGTGGCTAGTCCAGGATATTGCGCACCAAGGGACTGCGTGAGTAAAGAGTGTTTCACAGACCTCACCCCAAAAAGCCAGAGAATCTACAAACTGGGAGGCATCAGGTATTTGGGAATGTAGTTAAAACTTTCTTGAGCATGCTTATACTTACAGCTGATTTTTTTAAACTCTTGGGATAAAAGGTTTTAAAATAGGCAAGGGGAAGGTGACAGGCACTGTGGTTCCCCACCTAGATCCCCTCCACCACCGGGTGTGCCCATCCCCAGCGGCTAGGGCACAGGCCCCTGAGGAACTGCAAAGGCCTCTGCCTCACACAGAAAGGCCTGGAAGGCTATGCCCCCCAACTGGGGTGGCCCAAAGTCAGTGAGTGAGCACTATGGGGCACAAAACTCCAGCCCTTTAGCCTCAAGCCACGATGACTCTGTGGTGCCATTCCTATGTCAGAGCTCCCCTTAAGATCAGACCAAGGTCTGAACTCAGCTGAGACTCCGCTGTGCCAAGCTTCCCCCCCTGCCCCATCCTGCTACCTCCACATCCTTAAGGATTTTACCAGAGAGCTCTCCCTGGATAAATCACTTGTGCAATGCTAGGCTCTGCTTCCAAGGAGTCAGACTTAAGCAGGGAGAAAAGGAGAGGGGATTAGAACTACGATTTTTGGAACACTGTTTTGTGCCCGGCTCTGTGTTAGACACTTTCCATTCACTATTTCACTAACGTTCCTCAGCAAACTTGTGGAGTATGAGAAAATGTCGCCATTTACAGATAAGGAAACTGAGGCTCGGAATGGGACAGTGACTTGGCCAAGGTCACATGGCTCCTCAGTGGCAAAGGCAAGATGTGACCCAGGTGTGGTTGATGCTGAAATCCATGCAAACATATTTGCATGGCACCACGTTACTTCCCCATGTTTACAATGGGCTATGTGAAGTCAGGAGAAGAGAGAATGGAGCTCTAAAAAGATCTGTAAAGATACACCAGGCTGAAAGCTGAAAGACGAGCAGGGAGAGAGAAAACATCCCCCCACCGAGGAGTTCAAATCACCATTCTGTGCGTTCCTCGCCATCCCCAAGTGGGACCTTCACATATTGCTTGGCAAGAAACTAACCACTTGCCACCTCTCGGATTCCCAATTATAAAACATACCCTACGTTTTAATTTAGAATGTATATTTCACTGGTCAATAGATTGAGGCAAATGTTCCCACGTGGGGCTCCTGCCTAAAGGAGCTAACAGCTTCAATAAAGGTAAAGAAGCCTACTGCCAGCGACGGTGCCTCAGATACTGTCACACACACTCCAGCTGAATTAAAATGTGCTCTGTGATGAGCGTCTAGGGAGGCAACTTGCTCAGATGATGTCACCCAAGGACACAGGCATCCTAAGAAGGCAGATAGCCTCACTCCAATCAAAACAAAACCAACAATGAAATGTGCCACCCCTATGTAGGTATTAATTACTGTCCAAGTGCCCTCTCTGCTGGCAGGCAGCATGCGTGATCAGGAGTTGGGAGGAAAGAGAGGCTCCTTTCTCACGGGCTTGCCATTCTGCCTCCACTCACCCCCTGCCCAGTGTCCAGCAAGTCCTACCACAGTCAGAAACTCCAATCTGCTCCACAGGCCCCTAGTCTCCAGCTTGATTAGACCCAACAATTTCCTGGAGAAGCTGTGGGAAGGGGGAGTGTATGCAGACTGCTGGGGAAGGTTAGGTTGGGAGGACTGAGGATGGGCCAGGGAAGGGCAGGGCGTGAAGATGTTTATGTACTTCAGGCTCCCTAATGAGAGCTGCTGGCAGGAGGGGGCTCTGCTCACTTGGGCCAGGTTTGCCGCAAACCTGCCACTGCAGACACAATGACATGACAGTTGCCAAGGGGGTTCAGAGGTGATATGAGCAGAATTATAAGCAGGCCCCAGCTTTCAGGGGCTGGGGACTAGGGGATGGAGCTGCTCCAGACCACAGAGCCTCGCCCTGGGAGGGCTGCAGTCAAGAGTGCTTCCCGGCCGGGCGCAGTGGCTCACGCCTGTAATCCCAGCACTTTGGGAGGCCGAGGTGGGTGGATCATGAGGTCAGGAGATCGAGACCATCCTGGCTAACATGGTGAAACCCCATCTCTACTAAAAATACAAAAAATTGGCACAATGTGGTGGTGGGTGCCTGTAGTTCCAGCTACTCAGGAGGCTGAGGCGGGAGAATGGCATGAACCCGGGAGGCGGAGCTGGCAGTGAGCCGAGATCACACCACTGCACTCTAGCCTGGGCGACAGAGTGAGACTCCATCTCTAAATAAATAAATAAATAAACAAACAAACAAACAAACAAAAATAAAAGAGTGCCTCCCTCTCCGACATTCTGAACGGCCAAGAAGCTTCATCAGTAAGACCATGCTGAACCTTGTTTTCAGGGGAAAAGATGTCCGGGAAGTTATAAACCAAGCTAGTCCAGCCAGCGTCTTCATTTCCTGTTAGCCAGAACACTCCTCTATGCCTCAGCTGGGGTGTGATGTGTAGATAAAAATCATTCCTGGTGCAGAAGACCCAGAAAGCCCCAAGTGAGTGGTGCATGGGTGAGGGGAGAGGGGCCACTCACTCTTGACCATGGGAAGACAGGGATGCTGAAGAGGAAACTCCTGGGTCATTGTGGGTCATGATATGGTGCCTGTAGAGGGTAATGAGCTTGCAGAAGGAAAGCCGGGAGCCTGGGTAGGGAGTTGCTGTGGTTGTGCCAGCTCTTTGGAGTTCAAGAAACCATCTCTCAGAAGTGATGTGGAACGGAAAACCGATAATTTATGCTTCCTGCATCTCATGCTTACCTCCCCATTGGCCTGTTATTCCTCCTCAGAGCTTGGAAGGGTTTCTAGAATTAAATTCCTCTGGGCTGGGCTAACCAGAGGAGTAACAGCCATCCAGGCTTGGAAGAAGCCATTGGGGCACTGGGAGTGTCTGTGCCAGTTGTGGAAATCAAAGCATGCACCCCTGATGGGAGCAGAGTTAGACTGTGTTGTCCATACCCCTTACCCAGCCCCATCTCTACCAGAGTGTCTTTCCAGAATCAAACCTTCCATAGGGAGGCTATTTCTTCCTGGTGTAAATTAAGATAATTGTCTTAAATGCTGCCCTGACCAGGCTGGGATGGACACAGGCACCAGATGCCTTTTCCTGACATCCATCCTGCCTGCCATTAGTGTCTGGAACAGGAGCTGGTGAAGGGAATCCTGCAGGGTGCCAAGCTCCTTTCTCTCCACAGTGGACACTGGGGACTATCCATCAGCCTTCTCAGAACCTTCAGGAAAGCCCACAAGAAAGCATCTCTGTGATATGACCCAGACACTGCTTCCTGGTCCCTGATCTATCCCTGCACATACGCCTACATCCAGCCACTCATCTGTGTGTTAAGTAGTCTTTCAACAAACATTCATTGACTATTCCAGGCACTGAACTAGGCCCAGCTGATACACAGAGTAACAGGATTAATCCCATCTTGCTCTTACCCTGGAGGAGCTCTCAGGCTAATGGAGAGAAACCAATAAAGAGGGAAGCATCTGGGAAGAGAACCACTGCATGCACATCTCCCTCCCTGCAAGCCACTGAAAAGGCATCCATCTGTGACATGTATCCCCAGGGGCCAATTCTGCACCTCACCCTGACCCCAAGCTGACACATTGCAGACGAGTTTGAAAAAAGGTGGCCTCTGGGTGTGCAACCCTCAGCTTATCTGCTTCCATTACTGAGGTAACTTGTGTGAATGTTTTTCATTGCTTTGGCCGATTTTAAAATTCCATCAAGAATAACTGCTTAGGAACAGACTCAATTGGAGAATCCCCTCGCTTCACAATAGGCACACACAGGTACAGACAACCCATATCCAGCCTGTGCTGACAGAGCTCACTGGGATAGCAGGGAAATGGGCTCACTGTCCTGGGAAGATAGAGCAGACCTGGTGCCACTCAGAATGTCCACCCCACCTGGCATAACTGCACAGATCTCAAATGCAACAGGCTGGTAGCACAGTGACTTGCGTCCTGGCTCTGCCTGCCATGCTACGGAAGCTCAGCAAGTTCCTTAACCTCTGGGTCTCTGATCCATCATCCACAAAACTGCGTCCACAATACTCTCACAGGTGCAATGTGATATAGCATGAGATGCTCCACAAATAATAACTCAGATTACAGCCTCTGAAAGCAACACTTTTCTGCAAATCCAAGCCATTGCCTTTTTCTAGTTTTGCCCTTGCTCCATTAAACTCATATGCCTTCCTTTTTGAGCAAGCCAACATTGACATCTTTCTTTTTACAGATGATAACAAACATTTTCAGAGCACTCATTACCTGCCAGGTTCTGTGCTATAGGTGTGCTGAGGGAGGTGGTGGGGAGGTGGGGCAGGTGCAGCCTTGAAGAGCTCATGGTCTACTTGGAGACGCATAACTGATCCATATTGTGGTGCATGTAATTTGGGATCTGGTAAAGGAGAGGGAAACCCAGACTACCACAAGAGGAGCTGCCCCAGCCAGTGGGAGAGGTGGTCAGGAACAGCTTCCTGGAGGAGGAGGCAGAACCTGAGTAAATGTTGAAGGGTGAAAGGAATAGTGAAGTCAAAGAGAGTGGGAGGCAGAGACACCTGCATGAGCAGATGCCAACAGAGGGGAGAAGGGGCTGGTGCAAGGAAGAAACTGTGAGTCATTTGCTGTTACTGTCAGGTGAGAGGAAGATGGGAGGAAGCGAGGGTGACGAAGGAAGGTAGCCTAGTCTCTAAGGGCCTCCTGGGAGCTAAAGGAGCAGGACATTATTCTGGGGTCGTCAGGAAGTGTGGAAATGTTTTATGCAGAGGAACAAGGTAAGTTTTATATTTCGGACGTTCAAGTTTAAGGTAGTGTCTAGCAACAATCCATACGTCAGCCAACTTTCCTTCAAAAAAAATCTATCACAGCTCACACAAGGATGAAAATGGTAAACTAAGATTTATCACTAACCAAGGGCCAGGTGCCAGGAGAAGCTTCTGCAATTTGAAACAGGTAGGGAGCTAAAAGAAGACTCATGGGAAAGGCAATGCCCAGCCATTTTTCAGGTCAGTCGATGTTTTTTCTCAGACAATACAAGTTATTTCCTCATCTTACCCAGAGGAGTCCATAACTACTCTTTCATTTTTTTTTATTTTATTGGGTAAAGAAATATAAACACATCTCAGGAAATATAGATATGTTTTCAGTAGCAGAGGTAATTAAAGATAGCAGTATAGAAATAAAGTAAGATGAATTCTTCCCAAATTAGTAAGGAGAAAATAATTACCCGCAGAAGCCCAAGGTAGCTCGGTCTGATCAGCACAGTGAACATCTCTCCTTTTTAACGTCAACTTTTCTTCATGGGTTTTCATCCACCTACCCCACCCCTTTCCACGGTCTCAGACCTAACTCTACACCAAGGAGATAGTATAGGGCCTTTGCTAGTGTACAAAAACAAGTGGTTTACTTGTCCTCACTGCATGCACACTGCTGTAGCCTAGGAAAGGCACAGGTGCCTGTACAGCACATGCTAGTGCCTACACAGCACGGAGGTGAGATGAAATGCTTTTTAATTCTATTATGTCATCTGGCCAATGCCAAAGCCACAATATTTGGAAACATGAAGATAGCTGATGGAATTTTTCCAGAAATTCTCATCCAGATGTGTGGCTTTGTGAGTACTGAGAATAAAGAATAAATAAAGACCTACAACCTCCACTCATGTTTCCAGTTTGTAAGTTGTTAGTAATTAAAAAATCTTTGTTTGTTGAAGGGATTTAGGAGAAGGCATTAACACCCCCAGATATTGCAGTAAGTGAAATAAATTCTGATTAAAATGATTAGCCAAACAGAGACTCCAGAAACATCTAAACAGACAAATCCATGCTCATCACACAGCCTTTCTCTCCAACAGAGTACCCCTGAGGGAGGGACCAATTTATTCAGCACAACCTCCTTTCAGTTACACTCCAGCTCCGTGCAGCAGGGGGACTGGTGTTTATTCCCTGTTACACACTGGGGTAGGGTGAAGCCAGACTTCATCTGTGTGCTGGGAGAGTAGCCATAGCACAGAAGCCACTGCCTTCTTCCTGGGACAGTTTTGCTTTCCATTGTGCACCCCAACAGTATAACTTTGTCTGATGGGTTCCCTGGGAGTGTGGTTATGCAGCCTGGAAACAGGGCTTGCTCGTGATGATGTTTTCTTGCCTCCTGCTGGGATGATCCAGGGGGAGAAGGAGGCTGGGCCCAGCCCTGCTGGCAGGAAGCTGGCATGCATACCTGTCTTCAAGGGATAGCTAAGGGCACTCTCAAGCTCCATTGAGCTCCGGATCACAAGGTGGGCACCACTTGATGCCAATGTGAAGCTGCCCAAGGCACCCTGATCAGTGATGAAACATCATCACTTGGCTGGAATCCTCAGAGCAAGATTAAGGACCTGGACACAACAGAGGGTCAGAAAGAAGAGACCCACATGCCCTGCCTGGCTGACAGGACTGAGCACCTGGGCTCTCTCTCCTCTTGCTCAGAGATGTGGACAATCAGGACCACAGCAGACAGGCACTCTGGTTTTAAACAAATGCACCCAGGACAGAGCTCTGCATCTGACCAGTTTGGGGGAGGGTGGGGGAAATTCCCATTATTCTGAGTAGAAGTAGCCAAGAAATCAAGTGTACAGCCAACCCGTACATCCATTCCTCACCAAACCACCATCGTCCTCCAGTCCTGGAAAACCACACCACTTTGAAGAAGTGGAGATAGCTCAATAGTCCATCTGTTCAAAACAAATAGTAGACAAAAATAAATCCCTCTCCACTTTCTTTTTTATTATTTTCTTATTTGCGTAAATATATGGGGTATGTGAGAAATTTGGTTACATGTATGTTATGTGTAGCGATCAAGCCATGGTGTCCATCACCCAAGCACAATATGTTTTTGTTAAGTACAGTCACCCTGCTCTGACATCAAACATTGAATTTTTTCCTTCTATCTTTCTAAATGTTTGTACACTGTAATCCACTTCTCTTCATCCTCCCCTCTCCCTCCCACTCTTCCATCCCAGTCTCTGAGAACCATCATTCTACTCGCTATCGCCACGTGTTCACGTTTTCATTCCCACATATAAATGAGAACATGTGATATTTGCCTTTTTGTGCCCATCTTATTTCACTTAAGATAATGACCTAATTTAGGCAATGACATAATTTCATTGTCATTGACGATGAAATTGACATAATTTGCAAATGACATAATTTCATTCTTTTTATGGCTGATTAATAGTCCACTGAGTATACCACATTTTCATTATCCATTCAGCCATTGATGGACACTTAGGTTGATTCCACATCTTTGCTATTGTGAACAGTGCCACAGTAAACATAGGGGTGCAAGTAACCCTTTGATATAATGATTCCTTTTCCTTGGATAGAACTCAGCAGTGTTCCCACTTTCTGAGCCCTGAAGAGCACTCTGATGGAAAGGAATGGGTTATTAAAATTTGACTTCAGCTTTTACACAGAGATGGTGCACGATGGGGCTCCATCTGCCCTTGAGAAGTGTTCAAATGAATGAATGATCAGATGAGTGTCAATGTATGAATGATAGAGGGAAGGAGGAAGTCACTGAATATTATTGTAGTTGCTGAATGAATGAACAAATGAAGTGCATAATGTGTGAATGGGCAAATCAGTGTGGGAATGAGGAGCCACTGAGTATCACTGTGCAACTGAACGAATGACCAAATGCACAAAAGGAACGAGCAAGCTTCACTAAGCATGACACCCCACAGAGAGGCCTGGGAGGAAAGTCCAGCTCAACTCACCCACCACGGTCCCCACAGAAGGCTCCTCGCTTGTCACTGTCCCACCCTGCCAGTTTGACTCAGTATGAGTTGAATTGTGTCCCCTTCCAAAATTCATATGCCAGAGTTCTAACCGCCAGTACCTGCGAATTTGGCCTTATCTGGAAATAGGGTTTTTACAGAGATAATCAAATTAAAATGAGGTCATTAGAGTAAGCCCTAATCCAACATGGCTGGCATCCTTATAAGAAGGAGAAATTGGGAGACAGACACAGGGAGAAGGCCATGGGAAGAAGAAGCCAGAGATCAGGGTGATGCTGCCACAAGCTGAGGAAGGCCAAAGGTGGAGCAAACCCTCGGCGGCTAGTACAAAGGCGGGGACAAATCCCCCTCACAGCCCTCAGAAAGAATCAATCCTGCCAACACCTTGATCTTGAACTTCCAACCTCCGGAACTGTGAGATGATACATGTCTGTTGCATAAGCCACCCCATTTGTGGTACTTTGTTACAGCTGCCCTAGCAAACTATCCCACAGGCACAGCAAGGTTCCTCCAGGTGCTTCCCATGCCCAGACAACTGCCCGTGGCCACCACAAATCAACAAGATGGAGGGCTTGTATTGGAAGAGATGTCCAAGGGGAGGCAAGCACGAGGCACATGGCACTTCCTCAGAGAACACGCAGAGGACCCTCTGCTCACAGGCAAACAGAAAACACCACATACAGTGAGGTTGGCCAGGAATGTAAGGAAACTTCAGACGAAATGGGATGTGAAGGGCACCACGGGGCAGCTAGAAATAAGCCTACCACTGGGCCTCCCCAGCACAGGAATGGCTGGTGTCTTGACTCTGCCCACAGAACCAAGCAAGTTGGGGCCAAGACTCATGTTGGTATCCCCAGCTTATGCCCTAGGCATGGCACCTAGTAGGTGCTTAGTAAAGTTTTAAAGGAGAGAGGGAAGCAAGGAGGAAAGACTTGTGAAATCTAAATCAAATGGCTCCTATTTTCTGGGAAAGGCTCACCTATTCTAACTTGTTATTAGCTGCCGCAAGTTCTATCAGATTAAACATGGGTAGGATATGGGCAAACATTTCTAATAGTGATCTATCTATTTTAATTAATTATAATTGGATACATATTCCCTGTTAGTATATCCAAGCCATGATTTCAAGAAAATTATGACTGAGGATGAGACAACATTTAAGTAATGAAAACAGTAAGTTTAAAGAAAGAAACAGTAAGTAATTAACAGGTGATACGAAGATATGATAAAAATGTGGAAGTCGGTCATGAATCACTGGAGTTCAGGCCAGCTGGTCTGGGGTACCTGAAGCTCGGCAGCTGCTGCTCTCAGCAACAGTCTGGCCAAACCTAATGTACTAGTCAGGCTTCTCCAGAGAAACAGAACCAGTAAGAAGTGTGTGTGTTGAGAGAGGAAGAGGCTTATTTTAAGGAATTGGCTCATGTGATGACGGAAGCTGGCAAGTCCACGATCTGTGAGGGGGGCTGTCAGACCGGAGACCCATAGATGACCTCATGTTGCAGTTAAAGTTTGAAGGCAGTCTACTGGAAAAAGTCTCTTGTGCTTGTTGGAGGTCAGTGTTTTGGGCCATTCAGGCCTTCAACTGATTAGGTGAGGCCCACCCACATCAAGGCGAGCAATCTGCTTTACTCAGAGGCCATCTATTTAATTGTTAATCTCATCAAAAATGCACTCACAGAAACATCTAGAATATGTTTGGCCACATATATGGGTACCAGAGCCCAGCTAAATTGGCATAAAATTAACTGTCACATCTGGGAATAAAAGTTAGGGGACCTGCTAGAGAGGAATGAAGGTTCCCCCAGATCTCAGGCTAAATCAGAATAGTAGCCAACATGGCAGTGGAAAAGGGCTCTGTCTTCATTCGTTGGCTGTCATAACCAAATACCATAGACTGAGCGGCTTATAAATAACAGAACTTTATTTCTCACAGTTCTGGAGGCTGAGAAGTCCAAGATCAAGGTGCTGGCAAACTTAGTGTCTGGTGAAGATTCACTTCCTGGTTCTAGGATGATACCTTCTAGCTGCACCCTCACACAGTAGAAAGAGCAAGGGATCTCTTTGGGATCTCGTTCATAAGGGGAATAATCCTATTCATGTAGACTCTATCCTCATGACATAATTGCCTCTCAATGATTCCATTTCCTAATAGCATCACATTGAGGATTAGGTTACAATATGACATGAGGATTAGGTTACCATGTGAATTTGGGGCAAACACAAACATTCAAACCATAGCAAAACCACTGGCCCTCGCCTGCTCACTCACCTGGGCCCTGCACCAAACTCCTTGCTGCCCTCCCAACTGGCATCCTGACCCCTCCAATTCCTTCTCTAAAACCGACCCACAGGCCAGATCTTTGCATTCCCTATTCCATGGCTTTTCACTGATACCATCTTTCTTGCTCCAATTCACCTACAGAATAAGCCTCAACTCCTCAGGACCGTCTCCAAAGCCCTTCCTGATCTGGTCACCACCAAGTCTTCCATCAAACCTTCTGATTCAAGAATTCCAAAACACACCCACTGCCTGAATACTCCCTGCAGTCTGCAGCAGCCACACCTTTGCACACCCCATTATTCCAACCTGGAGTGCCCTTCCCCCTTTGAGCTTGGTCCCACCTAAACCTAGTGCACTAGGGCTCCTCTTCCAAAGCATTCCCTGCTCCCTGCAGACAGAATCATGTTATTTGCTACGTCTCCATGTGTGTAGACATCCTGCACAGACCTCCATTCGAACACATACTGTGTGGCTATGGCCAGTGATTCATGTGCGTTGAAAGAAAAAAGAGTCTGTCCCTACTCTAATTTGACCACTGTCCCCACCTGTAGACTGAGAGCTCTTTGCAGCCCTCTGAGAACCTATACTGGGAGCTGGATATTAGGATGGGAAGCTGAGGAATACATAGATCGAAAGCAGACAAATCATGGATGGAAAAAAACCTCAACGTCAGCCCCATGCACAGTCTGCATGAACCAGGGCATGGACATTAAGTGACTCAAGGGACAGTAAGTGACAGGAAAATGGCTCACTTGGCCTGGCCTACAAAGCAAGCCTAAGAAGCTTTGACTCCAAAGCTCACTGGGAAGGATCCTGTTGGGCTGCCCAAGGGGCTTTCAGGAGCCAACAGCCTGACGCATGGCCAGCCTGGCCGCTTTGAGACTCAAGGGTTCTCCAGGACCTGGGCTTAGAGGGAACTGGCAGTGCCAGGGCCAGCACTCATGCCTCCCTTGGCAGGCCTTAACCTGCCCATCCATGGGCCATCTCCAAGGAAATGCATACACATTGATTTTCATCTCCAAAGCTAGAAGAGGGCTGTGATCATACAGCTTATCTTTCCCAGAGGCCACAAGACAGCGACAACTCCAGGGATATGCTTAGCAAAGCCCTGGAACGATTTTAATGGACAACACAATCGATCCATTTCTGCCTGGGCTTTTTGCCTCCTTCCAGTTTCCTGCTAAAATGCACAGCTGCTTCTTCATTGCGAAGTGTGAAATCTGTAAATTAGAAATGTCCTCTTGGGGACGGTCAGCAGCTGGCTGCCCTGGGCACAGACACTGGGTGGAACGGGTGCTCCGCGGCCTGCAGCAGCTTCTCCACAAGCCATCCCCCTGCCCTGCCTCCTCTCACACTCTCATCTCTCTGTCAGGTAAACCTGGGACTCACAACTTCTTTCTCAAAAGACTTCATGTTCTCGAAAGCCTTGCTTCATGTCTTGTCTTCCCTGAGCAAGGAATAAGACATGAGATCAATAATGGGAACACACAGCCCTGCCTTCAACACCGGACCCTTCCACTGTTCAAAGAGCCCTTGGGGGCCTAGGGCTGGCTGGGCAATGGGAGCCAGGCATGAGGGCTCGGGAAAGACAGGAAGGTGTCCAGCCCCAGCCTTCTCCATGGAACCTAGGACCCCCAGCCCCCTGGCCTTGCAGCTAAATCCCTGGGACTGTGTTTGCCTTCCCCCAGTGCCCAGCATGGGTGCCCCTGAGGGGAGCCAGCAAGGGTTTCCTCTCTTGTGCAAACCTGACAGGTAGTCTTCCTGGACCTAGCTCTATGTCAGGAGCTGTGTAGACTCAGGTCCACCCTTAAGGGGGCTCAACAGGCACAAGGGAGACCTCCTCTAGGATGGAGCTACCCCCGTCAGCACAGCACTCAGAAACTGGGTAACAGCCCAGCAGCTGCTCATCCCCCGCACACAGCATAAAGAGACTCCTTGTTGTACTCAGTACCTTGAACTGAAGCAGCACAGGTTTCAGAGAGGTGAATGTGGGGACATGGGGCCCAACACTTCCAGGAAGCCCATTAGCAGCTCAACAGCACCAGCTGAGTCACAGCAGCCTCCTGGAGCAGCCTGCTGAATTACTCAGCCCTGTTTTAGCAAATGGCCTGGATGGGGGCTGATTACCCTTTGAACATAGTTCCGAAAAGGAATTTCTGAGGTCATCCTGGTTCTCTCTGATAAAGGCTGAACGTTCTAGGCTGGTGAGGGCAAGGGCTGCCTGTGAGTCACTGGGGCTCCGCACTATAGACGATTTAATCATGCATTTCTCTCCAGGGCTCCAGGGCTTAGCCAAATCAAGGGCCTTGGGCACTGGGTTGGAGGGAAAAAAACATCCATCAGACCAGGAAGTGAGGGAAATAGAAGCCAGGAAAGAAACCAGGGTCCACTTTGAACACAGCTGTCTCAGTCAGCAGCTCCTTAAAAGAAATGGAATGTGACAGACACCCGGCTCCAAATCCCAGCACCAACTCTGGGTGCCCTTGACCAAGTCATGCAACCTCTCTGGGCCTCCATGTCCTCCTCTGTTCATGGTGATAAAAAGCACCTCCATCATGCAGCTATTTTCAAGATCAAATGAGTTAACGGGTGCAAAGTGCCCAGAGCATGTCAGACACTTAAACGGGGTCACTTCCCTCTTTGACCTAACAGTTATAGAGTAAATTAACTCCCATTCTTCTTTAAGTAGATGTTATTTCCTTTCTGTATACAATACTCTTGTTAACCTCCCTAGCAGTGGGTGCAAGGGGCAGGAAGGTGAGAAGCAGCTAGCAGGGAAATCTGAAAGGACCAATCGATAGAGGAGGAAACCCAAAAGGGAACCATGTCCCAAAGGACAGGTGCAAGGAAGTGATCACCATGGCCGAAGGCTGTTAAGAAATGGAGTAAGGGCCTGGCACAGTGGCTCACGCCTGTAATCCCAGGACTTTGGGAGGCTGAGGCAGGTGGACCACTTGAGGTCAGGAGTTCAAGGCCAGCCTGGCCAACATGGTGAAACCCCGTCTCTACTAAAAATATAAAAATTAGCCGGGCATGGTGGCACACACCTGTAATCCTAGCTACTCAGGAGGCTGAGGCAGGAGAATTGCTTGAACCCGGGAGGCAGAGGTTGCAGTGAGCCAAGATCATGCCACTGCACTCCAGCCTGGGCAAAAGAGCAAGGCTATGTGGGAAAAAAAAAAAGAGAGAGAGAGAGCGAGAAAGAGAAAAAGGAAAGGAAAGGAAAGGAAAGGAAAGGAAAGGAAAGGAAAAAGGAAAAAGGGGAACGGGGAAAGGGAAAGGAAAATAAAGAAGGAAGGAAGGAAGGAAAAAAGAAAGAAACAGAGTAAGATGAAGCCCAGGGTTTTTCACCACTAGGTTTGGCCCCCAGGAGCAACATCTGTAGGATGCCCAGCATCCTCCTGATTGGAGAGTGGAGTGTCTGAGTGGGGGTCCCCGGAAGCAAACTCTGACACAAGGAATCAAGTGCAAGAGGTTCATTTGTGATGCGCAGGGAAAACTGGGGGGATTAGGCAAATGGGGAGGAAAAGCAGCCCACTAGGAAATCTCCACACAGACGACTGGAGCTTCCTCTAGTAGGGAAACAATGCAGAATTTGGACCGCCAGATTTTACCACCGAGGGACAGGGGACAGGGTATCCACATACCAACTCCAACCCATCTTTGATTGAAGAATGCTCCCAGGTAGACTAATTCCCTCACTTCCAGCCTGCTCTGAGTGCAAGCAAAACATGGCCTTTACGGTTCCAGAAAAAGCCCAGACACAGAGAGGCAGATGCTGCAGACCCCACTGACAGGGGAGAGGCGGAGGATGGGCGGTGGTCACTGCCAGCATCTGCTGCAGAGGAGTTCCTGAGAGAATGGGAAGAGCTGCAGTGGAAACAGCAAGTAAAGGTAACTATCTCATTATTAGTAGTAGTAGTAGTAGTATTAGTATTATTAGTATTATTTTGTGATGGTCTCATTCTGTCACCCAGGCTGGCCCAGGAGTTCAAGACAAGATAACTATTTTGAAGAGTTTTGCTCAAAGAGGAGCAGAGAAATGGGGCTGGGGATGAAAATGGATGCAAAGAGCGCTGTGCAGAGATGGTGGGTATTACAGTGTGCCTGAGAGCTGGCTGATGTGATCCATTTGAAAAGGAGAAACTGACAATGCAAGAATTCCACCTTTATGTAGGTGACAGGGAATTATTTCTAGTATCCAAGGGGTTGCCTTTAGAAGGAGCACACAGTGTTTCTGCTCAACATCAGACAGAAGAGAAGGCTCATGGCCACAGACGATGGAAGCTGATAGACATGGCAGTGAATGCATAGATCGGCTCTGCCCTCATCATTCCCGTTTTCTCAGTAAATTAAAAAGCAAAGTCATTGTGTTTATAGCAGCTTTGTCCACAATTGCCAAAATGTGAAAGTAACTAAAATGTCCTTCAGTAAGTGAATGAATAAGCTGTGGCACATCCAGACAATGGAATATTATTCAGCACTAAAAAGAAATGAGCTACCAAGCCATGACAAGGCACAGAGGAAACTTAAATGCATATTGCTAAGTGAAAGAAGCCAATCTGAAAAGGCGACATACTATATGATTCCAACCATATGACATTCTGGAAAAGGTAAAACTATAGAGAGAGTAGAAGGATCAGTGGTTGCCTAGGAATAGGCAGAGCACAGAGCATTTTCAGGGCAGTGATATTATTCTGCATACTACTAACAATGGTGAATTTATGTCATTAAACATTTGTCCAAGCCCGTAACATTTACAGCACCAAAGAGTGAATCCTAATGTGAACTATGAACTTGGTTAATAAGAATGTACAGATATTGCCTTATTGGTTGTAACAATTATACCACATTAATTCAAGATATCAATAATAGAGGAAATTGGGGGAAAGTGAGGCGGTTACATGGATCTCACTGTACTTTTTCCTCAATTTTTCTGTAAATACGAAACTGCTTTAAAAAGTACAGGCCCTTAATTTTCTCAAAAAAGGAAAAATAATAGCAAGACGTAACTACAGAAGAAGCAGTTTCAGAGGTTTGAGGGGAGGGAACACGTGATATAAATAGCCCTGGGCAGTGAAGTAGAATAATCCTGCAGCATGAAGGACCCATTTGAGGGCAGGTGGAGTTCCTAGAGGCCAGTTGCAGCCTGGCTATGTGTTTTCTGCCAACAGCATTCCATTGCCCAGGGGCAGCTGCAGGTGCAGAGCAGGGAGGGAGTTGGGTTTAAGCAAAATTGGAGTTGCTCTAGGCAAGCATGCCTCCTCGGAAATTCTCCTGCACCCTGTCCTCATCATCTCTCACCTGGGCCATTGCAATAGCTTCTAACTGGTCCCCCAGACTCCAGCCCATCCCCATGTTTCTGCCAGAGACAGCCTCAAAGAAAACTCATCCAACAGGGCCACTGCCCCTCTTCCCAAGTTCTGGAGGTGCCCCGTTTCCCGCATGATAAAGTGCAGGCGCCTTCACACAACCCACAAGAACCTTTTAGCCCCCTAGGCCAAAACTGACTCTCCAACCTCAAGTCCCTACCCTACGCCTCCCTCTGCCCCACCACTCAGTGCTGCCCAAACCCTGACTCTGCATCTGTGTACAGATTGTCCCCTCTGCTTGCACTGTCCTGCTCCCTTTCTTTGCTTCCATTCTCTGAAATGTGGCTTAAATGTTTCCTCCTTTGTAGTGTGTTCCCAGCAGGCAAGGACAGAGCAGGTGGAAGCAGCTGATGATCTCAGCTCTGGATCTCTGTTTCTATTCCTGCAAGGAATTGTCTGCCTTTTCACTCCACTAGACCAAGAGTTTCTGGAGGATGAAAGATGTCACATTGCTCATCTTTGACACTACACCCGGCACAAAGCCAGACACATAGTGGGGGCTCAGTAAAGTCTGTGAAATGACTGAGTGAACAGGTGAGTGCAGGTGGACTGAAATGTCACGTGGCCTGGCTCCCATCTGAACTTGGAATTCAAAGCAGCATTTTCTTCTCCCCTTGAACATTATATTCTCATGTAGTTGTTTCTAAAGCATCACTTATTGGGAGATGCCCTTTCTGAGAAGGGCACCAAGGCTGTCGTAGCGATTGAGGACTGGCAGGGAGAACTTGTCCCTGAGTGTGTGGCCACCTGGGAGCTCCGTGCCATCGTTTCCATCTTCTAAGCCCAGCGTGGTGCCACTCATGCTATCTCCTGTGCTGCTGTAGAACAGCAGTGAAGTGCATGGTGGGTTTGCACAATGTGACACACAGTTGGTCTCAACCGCAGCCAGTGAATTTCCCTCCTCGCTGTCATGAGACAACTGTTGTCAAGAAGTCTGATCCTTAAATCTTGTTTCAGAAGCAGACGTTGCACGAAGCGATGGGTAACAACTACAACTTATATTCCTTTTTCAAGTGATAGTAAAAGTCCATCCTATCTTCAGATCCAAGTCTCTGGGCCGTTCTGAGAAATGAAGGGTCTGTCATTAAATCACAAGAAATATAAATTATGTCGTTATCTTCATCCCTAGGAAGAAGAATGATAAATCTGCCAGCTTCAGGAATCGGGTCACCTTGGCCAACGCGGCCAATGACCTCCACTCAGCATGCACCTTGCAGGCAGCTTTCCACCTGAATACCCCAATCCAGTGCACACCAAACTCCAGTTCAGCTCGTAAGTTGTACTTGTGTGTTTTCAGCCATGAGACTGCAGCAACAGGAGGCTGCTTTCTAGTGTTGTGCCCACACCCACAAAAAGCTTTCCAGGTGTCCCAAGGGAAGGGGCCAGGCTTCTTTCACTGCATCTGGAGTCCCTGCTGGACATCAGCCTCGGTCTGGTTGCTGTGCATCCACTCCACAAAGAGGTCCTGTGTACCTCCTGTGATCAGGCCCTGGCATGGCAGGAAGGACACACACTGAATATCTGGTGTGTCCCTCTGGACTCACAAAGCAGCGACGGGATAGTAGGTATACACACAAATGCAATCGAGGGAAGCCTAGGGCACTGAAGGAGGCGCCCTAGGTGCCCAGCCAGGCTGTAAGCACCAGGGAAGACTTCCTGGAAGAGGTGATGACTGACATGTGTCTTAAAAAATGAGGAGGCCTTATACTCATTAGGATGGCTACTATCAAAAGAAAGAAACGAAGGAAGGAGGGGAGGGAGAGAAGAAGAGAGGAAGGGAGAAAAAGAAAGAAAATACATATTGTTGGCCGGGCGCGGTGGCTCACGCTTGTAATCCCAGCACTTTGGGAGGCCGAGGCGGGCGGATCACGAGGTCAGGAGATCGAGACCACGGTGAAACCCCGTCTCTACTAAAAAAATACAAAAAATTAGCCGGGCGCGGTGGCGGGCGCCTGTAGTCCCAGCTACTCGGAGAGGCTGAGGCAGGAGAATGGCGTGAACCCGGGAGGCAGAGCTTGCAGTGAGCCGAGATTGTGCCACTGCACTCCAGCCTGGGTGACAGAGCGAGACTCCGTCTCAAAAAAAAAAAAAAGAAAATACATATTGTTGAGGAAGTGAAGAAATTGGAACCCTTGTGCACTATTGATAGAAATGTAAAATTTCTATCAATAAAAATTCTGCTGTAGAAAACAGTACGGCAATTCCTCAAAAAGCTAAAAATAGAAATACCCTATGATTTAGCAATTCAACACTGAACATATACCCAAAAGAAGTGAAAGCAGGGTCTCAAAGAGATACTTGCACACCTATTTTCACAGCAGCATTATTCACAATAGCTAAAACAACTCAAGTGTCCATTGATAGATTAATTAATGGATAAACAAAATGGTGTCTATCCATGCAATGAATATGACTTAGCCTTAAAAAGGAAGGAAATTCTGACATATGCTACAACATGAATGACTCTTAAGAACATTAAGCTAAGTGCAGTAAGCTGCTCACAACAGAATACTGTATGATCCCACTTACATGGGTTATGTAGAGCAGTCAAATTCACAGAGACAGAAAGTAGAATGGTGGTTGCCAGGGACTGAGGGGAGGGAGGAATGGGGAGTTATTGTTTCATGGGTACAAAGTTGCAGTTTGGGCTAATAAAAAAGTTCTGGAAACGGATGGTGGTGATGGTTGCACAACACTGAAAATGTACCTAATGCCCTAAAAATGGTTAACGTGGTAAATTTTATGTTATGTATTTTACCAATACGCATGCAATGTGTATTTAAACAAATAAAGAAAGAAGAAGAGTTTCCAGGGAAGAGCAATTCAGGAAGAAACCCCCATGATAAGCCTCTCTCTCGCTGCTTCGATGAGCCCCAGACGTGGGAGGGCAGAGACACCTACCTTTGGAATGAGCAGGAAAAACCCCTCCAGGATAGCTGGAGAGGCAGCCTGGAACCTTGGGTCCTTGGCTTGTTTCCCTGGGCTTTCGGGGCTCAGCCAGCATCTGCCTGCCCACAGGGGCTCTGCCCCGCCACTGCCATTCCGTGGACCTCCAGTGCCAGCCTCAGAAGGACGGCGCAGGCACCCAAGGGCAAGAAGTTAGGGTGGAACTGGCAGATGCAGGCAAGTGTGAGAAAATGTGGAAACCAGGCATGAAAGCAGAAAAGGTAGAGAGAGCACAGCTGGTTGGGCCAGATGAGACATGTGTACTCTCCCAATTGTACTCTCCAAGAGTCCTGGTGCTCCAGGGACCTGGGTGGGGAAGACGAATACCCTCAAAGGTAACCTCCTGCCTACCCCCCAGGAACAAAGTAAATAAAGTTGAGTCTTCTCACAGAATGAAATGGACAGTCACAGGGAACGTCTCCTTTATTTCCTGGTCACCAGGAAGGCAGGTGGCAGCTGAGAGCTGCCATGTCCCTGGGAATCCCAGGGGTCTTCAGGACTTGCAGGCAGGGGACATCAGCCCGAAGCTCCCTGCTGATCCCACAGCCCATGGCATCAAACCAGGAACAGGCTGGGGAATTAGGAAGAGTTCTGATACTCACCGAGCCCCAAGAGCAGAACCCAGGCTCTCCCACTGCCATCGGGACCCCTGGCCTGGGCACTGCCCAGCATCCTGACCTCGCTTCAGCCCATTCTTTTCTCAGGTCTCCACACCCCAGCCAGGACTTTCTGTTCCTAAAGCTCACCAAACTCTTTGGAGCCTCTAGTCCTTTGCACTCACTGTCCCCTCCCATCAGAGTGCTGTTCCCCATGTCCCCACGGCTGACCCATGCTCTTCCTTCAGGCCTCAGCTCAAATCACCACCCCCAAGAAGCCCTCCCTGACCACCTAGCTATTCTCCATCACATCCCTTGGCTCCTTCCTGCCACAGAACTCACCACCCTCCACAACTCTCTGCTCCACTTATACCATCTCTGTTTATTCATTTACTATCTCTCCTCCTTCTACTTTGTGGTTCCATGAGGGCTGGGGTCTGCTCTTGTCTGTTATTTTTGGCCTGGCACCCAGATTCGGCACTAGGCACTTAGGAGTCAAAAATATTTGTAAAATGGATGAACAGATGAATATGATCTGCCAAACACTTCTGCACCCATTGTTTTATTGGATCTATCAGGAGATTGCTTTTAAATAGGAATGACTGTTCCCACCCTACAGATGAGGAAAGCAAGCCTAGGAGACTGAGTGCCACCATCACACAGTCAGCGACAGGGCTGGAACTCAAAGCCACACCTGTCTGAGGGTTCTGCAGAGTCCACAGGGGGTTATAAGAAGCAAATGAAAGAATTGAGTGTGCCTGTGTGTGCAAGTGTGTATGTGTGTGCAAGCATGTGTGTGCATGTATATGTGCAAGAGTGTGCACAAGTGTCCATGTGTGTGCATGGGCATGTGCAGGTGTGTACTTGTGTGCAAGTGTCCGTGTGTGCATATGTGCACAGATATGTGTGTGTGCACAGTGTGTGTTGGTGTTTGTGTGTGTGTGTGTGTGTCAGTGCCCCCAGGCTCCTGAACATGACTTCACTTTGAAAGTCCAGGAGCTCATGGAACAGAAGGAGCTCATCTTTTTCACAGCTGTATGCCCAGGACATTCCACAGGGCCTGCAGTTGAGCATCACTAAAAGTTGGCTGAACTCATTGCAAACTCAAGAGCTGTACATACATGCACTATCATTGTTTTAAGTTCCTTTGCTTTCTTGCCTGTGTATGTCAAAGGATTGAACACATCTGAGTCTCTAGAGACAAAATTACCAGTAGTTTAGGGTTAAAAAATGAATTTATTTACATGGAAGGCATGGGGCATGGAACCAATACAAGCTTCTGATTCCTTTGTAATGGCTATAGACACTTATACACACTTCCCATCTGGGTCTCCTCCATCCTGCCTCTATGCTCACCTCTATATTAGAAGATGGATGCGTGTGTGTGTGTGTGTGTGTGTGTGTGTATGTGTGTGTGTGTGTGTGTCTGTCGGGGGAGCTCTTGTGTCTGAGCATCTATGTGTCTGTGTGTAATATGTTAGTATGCCAGTATATGGCATGAACGTACCTGTGGGTTTGAGTGTGTTTGTGTGTGTGTGTGTGTGTGTGTGTTGTGGGTGTCTGCATAATGGAGTCTGTGTGTGTGAGTCTGGGGTGTCTGTGTATGTGTATGTACAGACCTGTTGTGATAGGTTGTTTCTAAGACTGTTTATACCTGTGTCTCTACAAGAAGATCCAAGTGTGTGTGTGTGTGTCTGTGTGTGTGTGTGTGTGTGTGTGTGTGTGTGTGTGTGTGTTTTCTGCCTTCCCTCCAGAGTGAAAACTGACAAGACAGAGACCAGGCCAGCTCTTTCTGTTTTCCTTCACTGGCCACTCCTATGTGTCCAATAAGCACAACAAACTAATTTGTTCATTAACAGAAGGAAAGCTCAGAACACCCTTGGGTCCCTGTCCACACAATCTCCCAGTATCACAGAGATATGCAGCCCAGCACAGATAGCACAAGGGAGAAGCTCCCATTCCCTACCACATGGCTGCTGGCCCACCTCCCTCCCAGCCCGCGACCACTGAGACCCCACTGTGCAAAGGCAGCCTAAGTTTTCATGGCTCTGCTCAGGATGGTGGTGCAGCCACCAGCTCTGGGTCAGGCCCCTACAGTGCTAGTTCCTCCCCACCCCCTCTGTGTTCTATCTGCTTATGCAGAGCACGTCCTATGGTCAGTGCAGAAACAGGAACTGTCTGCAGAGCCCCCGACACTGGCTGCCTCTGTCCTCGCCAACAACTGCGGACTGTTCCAGCCCCACAAACGCTTCCGTGGCTTTGTATCCATTAAAGGCACAATCTTGCTCAACCAATTAATGAAGCACCTTCTCTCACACAATTCTCAAGTTTCCCCAGAGCCAAACGTAAAGTCTATACAATAATTACACAGCCCGCTGTTTGATAAAGGAAGCCTTACATCTTTAATAATTCTCAATGAAGGAACATCCTGTGAAGGAACTGTTTAATTAAAAGATAACAATGAGATAAAAGGCAAATAAGAAGGAAAAGAGAGAGAGACAGGGATAGAGAGAGAGAGAGAGATCACATCTGTTAATTCAGAACTAAATAAATATCCCCCACTTGAGATTCCTTAAATACTTTCTTAGAATCCAGATATACTTGTTTAGCATGCAAATGTATTCTGTCATTAAACATGTTTGAAAAATGAGCAACTGTACTTTGACTAATTTTGTATCTCTCTGCTTAAAGAACAGCTGTCACATCCCAGAGAGCATGGGGATCCCAGCTCTGAAACAGTGACTCCGCTTCTCCAGGGCAAATTAGAGATTGCTGGGATGAACTTCAGCTGAAAACTTTGGGGGTTCATGGTTGAGGGCAGGCCAGAGTGAGGACTTCTGCTCCCAGGGAAATGGAGTAGACATACTTTTTCCTTATTCTCCCCACTAAGTACAACTAAAAAGCCCAAACATTGTACAGAAAACAAACATAAGAAGAATCTGGGGATTATTCAATGGAGAGAAGAAGGCAGACCAGCTCAGGACCTCAGGACCTGAGGAATGACATGATGTTGAGGTCTGGAGTTTTCTTTTTGCCTCATATTTTGCAGACTTGCAGCAGAAAACTCAGCAACCCAGAAAGATCAATAGATGCAGGCAAAAAAAAATGCTATCAACAGAAGTCCTGCTCTCTCTAGCCAAAGGTCTAGGAAAGGGGTAGGCTACCAAGACAGAAAACTTTCAGATAATTGTCACCACACTCCAGCCAAACACTCCAGAAAGGAAGTGTGGTTTCACCTCCCCCACACCAGCAAAGCCTGAGTGCAGACCCCAGACTCCCCATCTTCACCAGGCTGAAATGAAGTCCCCATTTGCCCAGCTGGGTCATGTCCAAAAGGGTTTAGTGTAGAGTCAGAACTTATACCACTGCCATAAAGAGTTCCCAAACACACCGCCCCCCTACATGGTGTCAGTGGAGGCCATCTGCAGTAACGATGCATCCCTACTTCTCCCAGCCAGGGAGGGGTCAGTGGTGGCCTCAGTAGGGAGCTAGAACTTCCACATCTTCCCAGCAGTAACACAGAACCTCCACCTCAGGTTTCAACGGAAACCAAGAATAGAACCTGGACTTCCACCCTCATTTGACAATAATGAGACAGCAACCCCCTTGCCAGAGTAGTATCAGAAGAAACCAGATAAAACAGAAGGCATAAGAAAGACCCATGAGCCTCATAACGTAATTCCCCAGAATTTCCAGGTTTCAAATGAAGATCACTATTCACACAAAGATCCAGGAAGAACTCAAACTGAATCAATCAATAGATTCCAGCACTGAGATGATGAAATCATAAAGAACAATCTGACAAAAATTTTTAAACAGCTAGCATAAAAATGCTTCCATGGGCAATTGCAAATGTATTTGAACCAAATGAAAAAAGAAAATCGCAGCAAGGAAATACAATATATAAAGAAGGACCAAACAAAAAAAAATTTTTTTTTTTTTAGACGGAGTCTCATTCTTGTCACCCAGGCTGGAGTGCAATGGCGTGATCTCAGCTCACTGCAACCACCACCTCCCAGGTTCAAGTGATTCTCCTGCCTCAGCCTCCGAAGCAGCTGGGACTGCAGGCACACACCACCACACCTGGCTAATTTTTGTATTTTTAGTAGAGATGGAGTTTCGCCATGTTGGCCAGGCTGCTCTTGAACTCCTGACCCCAGGTGATCCACCTGCCTTGGCCTCCTAAAGTGCTGGGATTACAGGCGTGAGCCACCATGCCCAGCCTGGAAATTTTAAAACTAAAAAAATACAATAACCAAAAATAAAGCTCAGTTGAAAGATGAGACAGAAGAAAGAATCAGTGACCTATAAGATATGGCCGTGAGTGGTGGCTCACGCCTATAATCCCAGCACTTTGGGAGGTCAAGGTGGGGGAATCGCTTGAGGCCAAGAGATCAAGACCAGCCTGGGCAACGTGGAGAAATCCCATCTCTACTAAAAATGCCAAAAAAAAAAAAAAAAAAGCCGGGCATGGTGGTGCACACCTGTAGTCCCAGCTACTTGGGAGAACTGCTTGAACCTGGGAGGCAGAGGTTGCCGTGAGCTGAGCTCTAACCACTGCACTCCAACCTGGGCAACAGAGTGAGACTATGTCTTAAAAAATAAAAAATAAAAAGATATAATAATATACATTACCCAATCTAAACAAAAGAGACAGAATAGACTGAAATTTTTAAAAAATGAACATAGCCTCAGGAACCTGTGAGACTATGAAAAAAAAAAAAAGATCTAACATTTGTGTCACTGGAGTCCTGGAAGGAAAGGAGAAAGAAGATGGGGCTGAAAAAGTACTTGAAGAAATAATGGCTACAGGGAAACATGACGGACAGGAGGCAGGTCAAGATTGCAGCTCTGGACAGAGCAATACAGACGCTTGCATTGTGAATTTTAGCTCCAGATTGACTGCAAGAACAAACCAGCAATCCCAAGAGGACCCACAGACCCTCTGAAGGAAGCAAACTGCTTCTGCAGGACCCAAGAGACACCCCAAATACTGTGAATATCCCAACTCCGGAAGTGGGAAAGGAAGACCCTCCTCTCCTGAACACACCCCCACTGGAGAAGCTGAAGGTCTGTTTCTGGGAGAAGTTTCCACCTTTACCTGGAGCTGAGTCAAGTTAGAGGGCCGAGTGAAATACAGGGGTAGAGGAAGCAGCAGAAAGGCCCTGGGAGCTCACTGGGTCCCCTAGCAGCCCATTCCTTCCTGGCACCACAGGGATCCATTGGGAGGGCGGACAGAGGAGCAGGGGGTAAAACTCCATAGGGAGAAGGAATTCTCTAGCTGAACTTTTTAAAAATTTGAACCGGGTGAGAAGACTCCTGGCCAGAACTTGGGGAAGGGCGCAAATCTGGTGTGCAGACTTCACTGGCTGGGCAAGAACCAAGCCCTTTTCTCTCCCAGGTGGGAGGCAGATAGCCTTGGGCAAATTTTCAAGCCCATCTCGCGCTCTATGTGGAAACAGACTCGGGGCTCTTGTAGAGGGCACCGTGAGAGTGAGACCGGCCCTTCAGTTTGCATGGGAGTTGGGTGAGGCCTGTGACTGCCGGCTTTCCCCTGCTTCCCTGACAACCTGCATGACTCATCAGAGGCAGCCATAATCCTCCTAGGTACACAACTCCAGTGACCTGGGAATCTCACCCCCATCCCCCACAGCAGCCACAGCAAGACTGGCCCAAGGAGAGTCTGAGCTCAGACACGCCTAGCCCTGCCCCCACCTGATGGTCCTTCCCTACCTACCCTGGTAGCAGAAGACAAAAGGCATATAACCTTGGGAGTTCTACAGCCCCGCCCAGCACCGGTCCCTCTCCACAGTGCTACAGCTGATGCTTTCTGGAAAGCATCACCTCCTGGCAGGAGGCCAACCAGCACAAAAATAGAGCATCAAACCACCAAAGCTAAGGACCCTCACAGAGTCCACTGCACCCTCTGCCACCTCCACCAGAACAGGTGCTGGTATCCATAGCTGAGAAACCTATAGGCAGTTCACATCACAGGACTCTGTGCAGACAACCCCCAATACCAGCTCCGGGCCGGGTAGACTCGCTGGGTAGCTAGACCCAGAAGAGAGACAATAATCACTGCAGTTTGGCTCACAGGAAGCCATATCCACAGGAAAAGGGGGAGAGTACTACATCAAGGGAACACCCTATGGGACAAAAGAATCCGAACAACAGCCTTAAGCCCTAGACCTTCCCTCTGACAGAGACTACCCAAATGAGAAGGAACCAGAAGACCGACCCTGGTAAATGACAAAACAAGGCTCTTCAACACCCCCAAAAAAACACACTAGTTCACCAGCAATGGATCCAAACCAAGAAGAAATCCTGGATTTACCTGAAAAAGAATTCAGGAGGTTAGTTATTAAGCCAATCAGGGAAGGACCAGAGAAAGGTGAAGCCCAATGCAAGGAAATACAAAAGAATGATACAAGAAATGAAGGGAGAATTATTCATGGAAATAGTTAGCTTAAAGAAAAAAAAAATTCAGGAAACTTTGGACACACTTTTAGAAATGCAAAATGCTCTGGGAAGTCTCAGCAATAGAATTGAAAAAGTAGAAGAAACAAATTCAGAGCTTGAAGACAAGGTCTTTGAATTAACCCAATCCAACAAAGACAAAGATAGAAGAATAAGAAAATATGAACAAAGCTGCCAAGAAGTCTGGGATTATGTTAAACGACCAAACCTTTATGTGCATAAAGACTCACATAAACTTAAAGGGTGGAAAAAGGCATTTCATGCAAATGGACACCAAAAGCGAGCAGGAGTAGCTATTCTTATATCAGACAAAACAAGCTTTAAAGCAACAGCAACTAAAAGAGACAAGGAGGGACAGTGTATAATGGTAAAAGGCCTTGTCCAGTGGGAAAATATCACAATCCTAAACATACATGCAGCTAACACTGGAGCTCCCAAATTTATAAAACAATTACTAATAGACCTAAGAAATGAGATAGACAGCAACACAATAATAGTGGTGGACTTCAATACTCCACTGACAGCACTAGACAGGTCATCAAGACAGAAAGTCAACGAAGAAACAATGGATTTAAACTATACCTTGGAACAAATGGACTTAACAGATATATACAGAACATTCGATCCAGCAACTACAGAATACACATTCAACAGTGCATGGAACTTTTTCCAAGATAGACAATATGATAGGCCATAAAATGAGTCTCAATAAATTTAAGAAAATTTAAATTATATCAAGTACTCTCCCAGTCTACAGTGGAATAAAACTGGAAATAAACTCCAAAAGGAACCTTCAAAACCATGCAAATCCACAGAAATTCAATAGCCTGCTCTTGAATGAGCATTGGGTCGAAAACAAAATCAACATGGAAATTAAAAAATTCTTCAAACTGAATGACAATAATGACACAACCTATCAAAACCTCTGGGATACAGCAAAGGCGGTGGTGCTAAGAGGAAAGTTCATAGCCCTTAATGCCTACATCAAAAAGTCTGACAGAACACAAACAGACAATCTAAGGTCACACCTCAAGGAACTAGAGAAACAAGAACAAACCAAACCCAGAAAGAAAATAACCAAGATCAGAGCAGAACTAAATGAAATTGAAAAAAAAAAAAAAAAGACAAATGAAACAAAAAGCTGGTTCTTTGAAAAGATAAATAAAATTGATAGACCATTAGCAAGATTAACCAAGAAGAGAGAAAATCTAAATAACCTCACTAAGAAACGAAACAGTAGATATTACAACTGATACCACTGAAATACAAAAGATCATTCAAGGCTACTATGAACACCTTTATGCACATAAACTAGAAAACCTAAAAGAGATGGATAAATTCCTGGAAAAATACAACCCTCTTAGCTTAAACCAGGAAGAATTAGATACCCTGAACAGATCAACAACAAGCAGCGGGATTGAAATGGTAAAAATTACCAACAAAAAAAAGTCCAGGACCAGACGGATTCACAGCAGAATTCTACCAGAAATCAAAGAATAATTGGTACCAATCCTTTTGACACTATTCCACAAGAAAGACAAAGACGGAACCCTCCCTAATTCATTCTTTGAAGCCAGCATCACTCTAATACCAAAACCAGGAAAGGACATAGCCAAAAAAGAAAACTACAGACCGATATATCCTCGATGAACATAGATGCTAAAATCCTTAATGAAATACTAGCTAACCGAATCCAACAACATATCAAAAAGATAATCCACCATGATCAAGTGGGTTTCATAAATGGGATGCAGGGATGGTTTAATATATGCAAGTCAATAAATGTGATGCACAACATAAACAGAATTAAATATAAAAATCACACAATCATCTCAATAGGTGCAGAAAAACCATTTGACAAAAATCCAGCATCGTTTTATGATTAAAACTCTCAGCAAAATCAGCATACAAGGGACATACCTTAATGTAATAAAAGCCATCTATGACAAACCCACAGCCAACATAATACTGAATGGGGAAAAGTTGAAAGCATTCCCTCTGAGAACTGGAACAAGACAAGGATGTCCACTCTCACCACTCCTTTTCAACATAGTGTATTGGAAGTCCTAGCCGGAGCAATCAGACAAGAGAAAGAAATAAAGGGCATCCAAATCGGTCAAGAGGAAGTCAAACTGTCACTGTTTGCTGACAATATGATCATTTACCTTGAAAACCCTAAGGACTCCTCCAGAAAGCTCCTAGAACTGATAAAAGAATTGAGCAAAGTTTCCAGATACAAGATTAATGTGCACAAGTCAATAGCTCTTCTATACACCAACAGCAACCAATCAGAGAATCAAATCAAGAACTCAACCCCTTTTACAATAGCTGCAAAAAATAAATAAAATACCTAACAAAGGAGTCAAAAGACCTCTACAAGGAAAACACTGCTGAAAGAAATCACAGATGACACAAACAAATGGAAAAACATCCCATGCTCATGGATGGGTAGAATCAATATTGTGAAAATGACCATACTGCCAAAAGAAATCTACAAATTCAATGCAATCCCCATCAGAATACCACCATCGTTCTTCACAGAATTAGAAAAAAAAAACAATTCTAAAATTCATATGGAACCAAAAAAGAGTCCACATAGCCAAAGCAAGTCTAAGCAAAAGGAACAAATCTGGAGGCATCACATTACCTGGTTTCAAACTATACTATAAGGCCATAGCCACCAAAACAACATGGTACTGATATAAAAATAGGCACGTAGACCAATAGAACAGAATAGAGAAACCAGAAATAAACCCAAATACTCACAGCCAACTGATCTTTGACAAAGCAAATAAAAAAATAAAGTGGGGAAAGAAAACCTCCCTAATTCATTTTCAACAATTGATGCTGGGATAATTGGCTAGCCACAGGAGGAGAGTGAAACTGAATCCTCATCTATCACCTTATACAAAAATCAACTCAAGATGGATTAAGGACTTAAACCCAAGACCTGAAACTATAAAAATTCTACAAGATAACACTGGAAAAACTCTTCTAGACACTGGCTTAGGCAAGGATTTCATGACCAAGAACAAAAAAGCAAATGCAATAAAAACAAAGATAAATAGCTGGGAACTAATGGAACTAAAGAGCTTTTGCATGGAAAAAGGAACAGTCAGCAGCATAAACAGATAACCCACAGAGTGGGAGAAAATCTTCACAATCTATACATCCGACAAAGGACTAATATCCAGAATCTACAACAAACTCAAACAAATCAGTAAGAAAAAAAAATGAACAATCCCATCAAAAAGTGGGCTAAAGACATGAATAAACAATTCTCAAAAGAAGACACAAATGGCCAACAAACATATGAAAAAAATGCTCAACATCACTAATGATCAGGGAAATGCAAATCAAAACCACAATGCAATACCACCTCACTCCTGCAAGAATGGCCATAATAAAAAAAAATCAAAAAAAAAAGTAGATGTTGGCGCAGATGTGGTAAACAGGGAACACTTCCACACTGCTGGTGGGAATGTAAACTAGTACAGCCACTATGGAAAACAGTGTGGAGATTCCTTAAAGAACTAAAAGTAGAACTACCATTTGATCCAGCAATCGAACTACTGGATTTCTACACAGAAGAAAAGAAGTCATTACTCGAAAAAGGTACTTGCACACACATGTTTATAGCAGCACAATTCACAATTGCAAAATCATGGAACCAACCCAAATGCCAATCAATCAACGAGTGGATAAAGAAACTGTAGTATATATATGCAGCCATAAAAAGGAATGAATTAACAACATTGGCAGTGACCTGGATGAGACTGCAGACTATTATTCTAAGTGATGTAATTCAGAAATGGAAAACCAAAAGTCATATGTTCTCACCAATATGTGGGAGCTAAGCTATGAGGACACAAAGCCATAAGAATGATACAATGGACTTTGGGGACTTGGTGGGAAGAGTGAGAGGGGGCAAGGAATAAAAGACTACAAATATGGTGCAGTGTATACATGGGCGATGGGTGCACCAAAATCTCACAAATCACCACGAAAGAACTTATTCATGTAACCAAATACCACCTGTACCCCAATAACTTACGGAAAAAAAAGAAATAATGGCTGAAGGAGTTGCCCACAACCACAGACTGTTCCAGCCCCACAAATGTTTCCATAGTTTTATCTCCATTAAAGGCACAATCTTGCTCAACCAGTTAATTATATTGGACCACTTCCATCAGAGAAGTGGCAGCATTTTGCCCTTACTGGAATAGCCACCTAGTCCAGATACGGATTTGCTATGCCTGCACACAATACTTCTGCAAAAGCTACCATCCGTGGACTTATCCTCTGTCACAGTATTCCACACAGCATTGCTACTGACCAAGGAACTCATTTCACAGCCAAAGAAGTGTGGCAGTGGGCTCATGCTAATGGAATTCACTGGTCTTACCATGTTACCCATCATCTTGAAGCAGCCAGCTTGATAGAATGAAGGGATAGTCTTCTAAATACTTAGTTACAACACCAGCTAGGCAATGGTACCTTGCAGGGCTGGGACAACATTCTCCAGAAGGCTGTATATGCTCTAAATCAGCACCCAATATGTGGTACTGTTTCTTCCGTAGCCAGGATTCACGGGTCCAGGAATCAAGGGGTGGAAATGGGAGTGGCACCACTTACCATTACCCCAAGTGACCCACTAGCAAAATTTTTGCTTCCTGTTACCGCAACTTTACACTCTGCTGGCCTAGAGGTCTTAGTTTCAAAGGGACTGTCCTTGGGCAACAACTCCAGGCTTCCCAGGCTTTGGACTCCAGTACTTACCCCAGTGGTCCCCTGGGTCTTCAGGCCTTTGGCCTTAAAGTGTGAGTGACACCATCCACTTCCCTGGTCCTAAGACCTTCAGACTTGGACCGAGCCACACTACCAGCATCCCAATGTCTCTGGCTTAAAGACAGCCTGTCGTGGGACTTCTCAGCCTCCATAATCATGTGAGCCAATCCCAGACGATAGATATATGATAGATGATAGATAGATGAGAGAGGATTTATTAGGGGATTAACAAATATATCAAAAACCACTAAAACTTCATTTGTAATCAAAGCAATGCAAATTAAAACAGGATGCCATTTTTCACCACTCAGTTAAAGAACATGCAGTGCTGGGGAAACTGGTAAAAGGAACACTTTTATTCCCTCTCATCTATCTATCATCTATCTACCGTCTATCTATCTACCACCTATCTATCCATCTGTCTATCCACCTATCTGTCTACCTACCTATGTAGCTAGCTATCTGTCTATCTATCATCTATCTATATCCTATTGGTTTTCTTTATCTGGAGAACTTTAATACAAACTCAAATAGAAAAATGCCCAAGATATATAGCTAAATAAAAAAAAGAAAATGCATACTATAACCCAGTCTTTGTTTTAAAAAAAGAATAAATAATAACTATATGACACCATGTATGTGGGAAAAGGTGGACAGATACATACTGAACTCTTGACAGTGGTTTTCTTTCAACTGCATGTGAATCTATCATGGTTGAAGTTAATATAACTTTCTCTTGTTTTTCAACAGAAGAAAAGCATTCCAATCACTTCTTGAGAAAAAGAGACAGTAATAAATAACCGAATGTGAAACAAAAAAAAATTCCAGATATGAAGAAAATACAATCGAGTGGTTATTTTCCAGCATGGCTTATCTTCAGAAATCATCCCTTTGTTTTCCACAAAGTGGATTTTAGATAAAAGTACCACACAAGATAAGTAGTTTCTTGACTCAGTTTTGCTAACCATGGCACCTCTATTCCAGTGGCATCCAGGCCTCCTTTTATATCCTCAAGTCAATGTAGTTACCATATTATGGTTCTGATATGAAAGGAGTAATGCTTACTATTAAAAGGATGATTTTAAATCACCTATATTCATCCCACCATCACACAACCATTGTTAACATTTTTTGTTTTACCTCTTTCCAGATTTGGCTCTATGCAAAGATCCCTACAGAATCTTACATAGTTGTAATAAAATATGTGCATTCTTGAGTCTTGCTTTTCCCTTAGAGCCTACACAGTCATCTGATGCGATTTGGCAAGCACTCATGGGTCCCTGCAGGATCCTCTATAACTTGGATACCGTCATTGCCTTAACCACACCCCTAACATTGGCTCCTTAGATTATCATCCATTTTTTATTCAGCTGTTTTGAACAACTTCATGCAGAAAGCTTCCTTAGAATAATCCCTCTGGAGAGATTCCTAGAAATTGAATTACCGGGTCAAAAGGTACAAACATTCTTATAGTTCCAGATACTCATCACTAATTTATCTTCCAGAACATCTCCACCAAGTTACGGGCAAGTGTTCATTTTACCAAAGTCTCCCCAGCACTGCATGTTCTTTAACTGAGTGGTGAAAAATGGCATCCTGTTTTAATTTGCATTGCTTTGATTACAATTGAAGTTTTAGTGGTTTTCCATGTTTGCTAACAAGCTGCATTTCCTCTTGTGATTTGTTTGATCATGTTGTTTGCACATTTACCTACTGGAAATGATCGGTGTCATACTTAAGCTTCTCTAAGCCCCCTCTTTTGCCACACTTCTGCTACAACTCCCCTATTTATTGACTGCCATTAGTGCCCACTTGAAATAATATTAGTAATAAAACTTCAGACCTAAAGAGCACTCAACACAAGCACACTCTGGTTTGATTTTCACAACCCTCTTCTTTGTAGGACTAATAGGATTCGTAATCCCCATTTTACAGAGCAGAAAGCAAAGGTCCAAAGTGATTACACTGGCTTTTCCAGGGTCACATAACCACTAACCACCAGTGTTGGTACCAGAACTTCTTTCAATTTCAGGGGACAAGGTAGCACAGTGGTTTTGAGTCCACATCTATAACCCAGCTCTGCCATCCCCAGGGATAACAGCAATTTCCTCCTGGAGCAAGTAAGAGTCAAATGAATCATAGATGAGGGGTGCTGAGCACAGTGCCTGCCCATGGTGACTGCTCTATAAATCCTTCATTTCACAAACACATGCAGATGCTGTTGGGGCCAAGCATCCTGATGAGCATTGGAAATACACAGACCAGGAGTTCAGAGTCTGGCAGAGAAAACAGACGAACACACCACTACAAGCCAATCATCATGGCAGGGCCCTCACAGACGTGTGTACAAGGCACCGAGAAGCCATGACCCAGGCCCCTTGTCCCTTCACCAGGGTAGAATCTGCCACTCAAGGTCAAATTCATCTTTCTGAAGTTTCACATTGGAGCACAGTCTGGCTCCTCCAACCCAATGTCATCCATAAGGGGTCACAGACAAAATGGAATGACTCTCAGAAATTTCCCCACATCCCATCCATCAAGCCCTCCCTCTGTGACTCTCCCCTGGCAGGAGGGGCCTAGGCTTTTCCTGAGCATGTGTGTCTGTGATCTCCTCCGACCAGAGGCCCAGCCATCTGTCCATCCTCAGGGTCCGACTGCTTCAGAGTCTGCAGAGAGCAGCTTCTCTGGGGTCTCCATGCACAGGGGCCACTGATGCCTGGGGGTGACACAGGACAGCCCTCAGTGTTCCAGAGGCCCTGCATTGCAACTGGCTTCCAGATAACTGGGAGGGGTATCTGGGGTCAACTTCAGCACCCTCATGGGGCTGGGGCTCTAATATCATCAGTTATTTTGACTCCTCAGGGATGCTGGTGCAGGGAAGGAGGCCAGAGCCTGGTAACTAGCATGCAGGAAGGTGTGGGGGCAGCATAGCATGGGGAGAAGTGCATGAGCTTCAGGGCAAACAGACCCTGACTCACCAAGTGACTCTGGGCAAGTAACAGCCTCTCCATGCCTCAACGCCTTGTCTCTGAAGCCAAACTTGAAGCAGATCTGGCTTCAAAGGCTTATTGTGCAAAGTATTGTAATCACACACATAACTGAGCCTTGACTCTCCCAACAGCATGCAAGCTGTAGAATATAACAGCCTCCAATTACCGAGCACTTCTCGTGTGTAGGACTGTATTTTAAACATGTCTCATATATCATCTCAATAAATTCTTAGCATAACCCTATTCAGTCATTTAGTCAAATACTTACTGAGCATTTTTCTTAGGTGCTGGAGATATAGGAGTAAAAAAATAAAAATAAAAAAATAAATGTCCTTGTGCGCTGGTGAAACTTACACTCCAGTGAGAGGAAGACAGAAACTAAACAAGATTAATCAATGAAATGTATAATAAGTTATACAGTCAGGAGCGTTAGGAAAGCAATAAAGCAGAGAGGAGGGAAAGAAAACGGCAAGCTGGGGGCTAAAGTTTTCGCAGGTTGGTCAGAGAAGCCCTCATTGGGAAGGTGATGGGGATTGTTTGGATTATTGGTAATATCCACTCCCCTCCCCATGGGTGGCATATACTGCACAGCTCGACTTGCTATAGCCAATAGGATGTTAACTGGCCCAGCACAAGCAAAAGCTTGAAATGTGCACATGCAGGACGTGTCTTCTTGTGCTTGTGCCATGGCCAAAAGAGAGTGTCTCTTGGGTAGCTGCTGCTCTTCCAATCTTGGCCTTGCCGAGATGCTGGCAAGCAGATCCACAGCTGGAAGCAGAGCCCACCAAGCCCAGCCTGGATGAGGCACCTACACCAACCTGTAGGGTGCATGAGATGCTGGACGCCAATGAGACTTGAGGCTGTTTGTTATGCACCATTAAAGTGGTCACTGGTGACTGACGGGGACTTTTGGGTAAAGACTTTAAGGAAGTGAGAGAGAAGGGGCTCGTGACTATCTGGAAGTCGATTTTTCCAAGCAGAGAGGAGAACAAGTATAGAGATCCATATGCAGGGGTCCACCTGGCAAATTCACGGGACAGCAAGGTGGCCTGGGTGGCTGGAATGAGATCCAGGAGAGGAGCAGCAGGAGATGACATCAAAGAGAGGATGAATCAGGTAAGATGTTAGAGGTTGAGTGACCATATAATTTATCACCCTAACTAGGACTTGCTTTTTAAATCAAAGTGTAATTTACATAGCAAAATGCATTATTTTTAATGTATAATTTTATGAGTTTTATAAACTTAGATAGTAATGTAACCAACACCATAATCAAGATATAGAACAGCTCCATTGCCCACAGAAATTCCTTATGGCTCTCTTTGTAGTGAATCCTCCTATCCCTAGGCCTGGAAAACACCCATGAGTTTTCTGCCCCTATAGTTTTGCCTATTCAGGAACATCACATAGTTGAAATTATGGAGTATGAGGCCTCTTGAGTGCAGCTTCTTTCACTCAGCATATGCTTTTGAGAATCATCTCATGTTGCTGTGTGTATCAGTAATTTGTTCCTGGTTTATTTTTTATTATTCCTTTTTTTTTTTTTTTTGAGACGGAGTCTCGCTCTGTCGCCCAGGCTGGAGTGCAGTGGAGCAATCTCGGCTCACTGCAAGCTCCGCCTCCCGGGTTCACGCCATTCTCCTGCCTCAGCCTCTCCGAGTAGCTGGGACTACAGGCGCCCGCCACCACGCCCGGCTAATTTTTTGTATTTTTTAGTAGAGACGGGGTTTCACCGTGGTCTCGATCTCCTGACCTCGTGATCCGCCCGCCTCGGCCTCCCAAAGTGCTGGGATTACAAGCGTGAGCCACCGCGCCCGGCCTTTTTTTTTTTTTTTTTTTTTTTTTTTGAGACAGAGTCCCACTCTGCTCTGTTACCCAGGCTAGAGTGCAGTGTGGTGCAATCATAGCTCACTGCAGCCTCAATCTCCTTGGCTCAAGAGATCCTCCCACCTCAGCCTTCTGAGTAGCTGGGACTACATGGCATGCACTATGCTTGGCTTGGCTAATTTTATTTATTTATTTATTTTTTTGTAGAGACAGAGTCTCATTATGGGGCTCAGGCTGGTCTCAAACTCCCTTTTCAATGTTGAATAATATTCATTGTACGGCTGTACCACAGTTTGTTATCCATTCACCAGCTGAAGGACATTGGGATGGTTTCCAGTTTGGGGTTATTACAACAAAGCTGCTATAAGCATTCACAAAGAGCAAACCAGGATGATTTTGAGAACGAATATTTCTTCTGGAACAAAAGGCATAAGTGGGGACCATCCCTCATAGACCAGGAAGTGTGTTTGCCCTACTTTGTCCACACAGGGACTACAGCTATTACCCCAGTGAGACAGGAAGACTCTGAGCAGGGTAATGACGTGATCAGCTGGAATTTTAACAGAGCCACTCTGGCTGCTTCAGAATGACAAGCTGCATGGAGCAAGGTGAGAAGCAGGAAGGCAGGTCAGGAGGCTGATGCCAGCGATGGCTTAGACCAGGGACATAGCCACTGGGGTGGTGAGAAGTAATCAGAATCCAGACACATGGTGTCAGAACTGCTAATGGACTAATTATGAGGGGTGTGAGGAAGAAGCAGCAAAGACAGCACCAAGACGTTGGGCCTAGGCAGCTGAAGAAAGGGTCACAGGCCCATTTCACAGAGATGGCTTAGTGGTGACAAGGCATTACCCCATGCCCACTCATTAAGAGGGAAAACTGGGGCTGGTGTTCCAGAGCCCTGCCCAGCACTGCCACAACATTTGCTTTAGAACAATCATTCTTCCTCTAAGGAGGAATGCAGGCCTGATCCCCACAACATAAACGTGCCCAGTCCTGGAAAGGCCCTACCTGGGAGCAGTGCCAAGAGGCCCAGGGGACGGGAGCCAGGCCTCCCCAGCCATGTGGAACCGTGAATCCATTAAACCTCTTTTTCTGTTCAAAACCAGACTGCGAGGCCTATGGAAGGGCAGGTGATATGGTTTGGCTATGTCCCCACCCACATCTCATCTTGAACTGTAGTGCCCATATTCCCCACACGTCATGGGAGGCACCCAGTGGGAGGTAATTGAATCATGAGGGCAGGTTTTTCCCATGTTGTTCTCATGATAGTGAATATGTCTCATGAGAACTCACAGTTTTATAGAAGAACAGTTCCCCTGCACACGTTCTGTTGCCTGCTGCCATGTAAGACATGCCTTTGCTCCTCCTTCACCTTCTGCCATGATTGTGAGGCCTCCCTAGCCATGTGGAACTGTGAATGCATTTAACCTCTTTTTCTTTATAAATTACCCAGTCTTAGGTATTTCTTCATAGCAGTATGAAATGGACTAATACAGCAGGAAAGCAAGAGGACAAAGTCAGCACAGGCAAGCAGAAGGGGCTGGCAGCTCGGGCCACACCCCTCACTGGTCAGCCCACTAAGCCCCTGTGTGCATCACAGAGGTGGAGCCAGGACAGAGGACAGCACCAGAGTCAGCTGCCACTCTGCCACCTGAGGCTGACCTCCTGGGGCCAGAGGCCAGAGCTGGCCATCAATTCCCTATAGGGCCCAGGTGGGGAATTCTGAGGCCCCCAGTCATTCCCTGTGAGCCTGTGATGAGGCCCACAGTCCCCTGCCACCCTCTCAGCCTCAGCTTAGTGCCCAGGGCTAGATTCACATTATGCCATGTAAGGAGGCTCAATTGCACCCCCAGTCCACAGGCCTAGGCTCCCCGGAGCAAGCGTCAGCCATGGGAGCTGGAGCCCATGTGGACAAGCAGTGAAACTGCAGACAGGCCCCAGAGGAAGAGGACTCCTGATGCTGCTTCATGCAATGCCTTCTTGGGGGACAGGAACAGGCTCCCCTTCATTCCATAGCATCTCACATTCTGCTCCAGCCATGGCTCTTAAACGTTTGCCACAGTGCGGGGCCCTTAGGAAAGGTGTGTGCCTTGTACCTCAAGGGTAGCAAGGACAGAGGGTAAGGCCAACCTGGGACACTGCCCACCTCCCCTGGCCCAACCATGTCACTGAAGAGAGAGAGAATCATTACTAACCACTGTTGGGCTGAACCCTGCACATGGGGCAATCAATCAGTCATCCAGTGATGGATGCTGGGCACAGCCCTCATGGTGTTGCCACCCAATCTCATTCATCACAACTCTTCCTCCTGGCCTCAGGAGGACAGCTCCACCTGCCGCACTTCCCTCATAAGCATGGCTCTCTAATGTGGCCTTCAGACTCTCTTCAGCTACACACGTGTAAGGGTGCACATGTGCATGCTTGTTCCAGTCTGGCAGAGAGGTGGGTGCCTTATCCCACAGGGTAGGCACCACTCCACTCTCTGCCCACCCTGTTCTTTAACAAGAACAGGCTTGGAGACATATTGACCAGGGTTCAAATCCAAACCTGGCAGGTAGAAGGGGCTAGTTCCTCTTGCAAAGCTGCTGGCCAGCCCAGCTCAGAGCCCCGGGTGCAGTTGGGACCCCAGACGCAACCACGCCTGATCTGTGAAGTTCCCTCCAACTCTGGAAGCCAGGCCTCAGCAGGTGCAGGGGTGGCCAGACACCCACGAGAAGGCCCGGCACAGGCATCCCACACCTGTTTCCTCCAACCTGCAAGGGGCACAACTCACACCCACTTGCTTAGCCAGGGCATAGGATTCCCTCCCAGGGTAAAGGTCCCTGCTGCAAGGATGGCCCAGACAGGTGCATGCCCACCATGCTCAGTGCTTCACAAGGCCCAGCCCTAGCTGGCAGCAGACAGGCAGCATGACACAAAGGGAGCACCAGCTCCTCTGCGGCCAGAGAACATTTCCATGCCATACATCAGGGGCAATCCTCGGCAGACTGAATGCCCAGCGTCATTCCTGCCTTGTTCTATAGGGCCTGGCCCAGCTGCCCCACCCCCCAGGCCCTCAAGACCACAGGGCTCTGCCTCTGTCCCTTCAATGTTGGACACAAACCCACACCCTAGCATGCACCATGGTCAGGTCCAGCTGAATTCAGCCTGATATCTTATTCCCAGGACCCGGCCTGAGACAGTGCACTGGACCTTCACGCATGGCTGATGAAGCGCCTGGGGTGTGTGACAGAGGACAGGGGGGCAAAAGGTGCAGCATTGAGAGCAGGAAGCCAGTGAAGCCTGCAGCAGGTGACAAGGCTGTGACAAGCCTCATGCCCCCGTGTGCCTCTACTTGCTGTGGAGATTAATTCACCTGACAAATCAATCCTACCCACTTCTGACTTCATTATATATTCACATAATTACACCCAAGTTTGGGATGTTTAAGGAAGTGATTTATGGTGGCTCTGAAGATCCGGACCGGGTTAGTGCCATCCTCTTTCCCAGGAAGTTGGAGAAGCACTTTTCAATTTAATGAGCCATGTTTTCTCAAGAACTGTTACCCCAAATACCTGAGGAAAAAGCTGCATGAACTAGGCACTGGGATAGCTTCAGTCTGCCCAAGAAGACAGTGAGGGCGGGCAAGGTTATGCCTGTCCATTAAGGCCTGGAGTCTGCCCATCACAGAGACCAGGAAACTGAGGCCCAGAGGGTGTAGCACTCTGGCCAAGGTCTCACAGTTGTGGAGCACAGAGCCGCTCTGTTACAGATGCCCTGTTTGATTCTGCACCATGCTATCTCTTCAGAACACACAGCACTGGCTGTTCTTGCCTCCTGTGGCTCTCACACAATTCCCACACTTGAGTCCTAGCCTTCTGAGGCATACATCTAGATTGGGTGGGGAACACGCTCTTCAATGAAAGCACAGCCCTAGGGGCCAGCTGCCCCTCCCCAGCAGTGTCCGGGGCACAAGGAGCCTTCATTCCCCACTCAGCAAGCACTGAAGCCTCTTCTGTGTGCCAGGCACCAGAGCTGGCACTGTGGAGAGAAAGATGGCCATCCCCCGTCTCCAGCAAAGATTGGAATCTAGGGGAGAGACTGACACCAGTGAAATAAGCCTGTGACAGACAGATCATTGCAGAGTGAAGTCTGCACCCTGAGGGAAAAGCACAGGCACTGTGCATGTGTCTAACCGGCCTGGGCACCACAGGTCACCCAGGAATGCTGCCCTGAGGAGCCGCGATGGGGAGAGGAAAATGATAGTAGAGTTACCATGGTATGCAAGGGGGACAAAAGGAAGGGGGCTGCTTCAGGGAGAGGACACCTTGTGAGAGAAGATGTTGGAAAGGCCAGTGTTCCCAATTGCAAAGGGGGATGGTGATATCCACTGCTCAGCATGGCAGCCAAGACCACGGTCTTGGGGACCATGAGCTCCAGGGTCTGAGAGTTCCCCAAGTGTCTGTCCTTCCCTGACCCTTTGCTCCTGCTCTAGGAAGTTTCCTGTCAGCAATAATCCAAATGAGAAAAATCAAACACTGCACATGAAGGTTTACACTGAACACTGTCAAAAAAAATTGAAGATTGGAAACAGTCACAATGTCCAATAACAGGAAACATTAGGTAGGGTATGCAACAACAATTCTTCATCTCAATACCATCATTAAAAATGATGATTAGAGAGGCTTTGCAACCACACAGGAAATGTTTATCCCAGGATGTTAGGTCAAAAAAGCAGAACACAAAATCCATCTAGATTATGAGTATCTCTATATAAAATCAGTGTACATATGTTCAGAGAAGAATACAAAAAACAAAAACAATGACTAGGCTATGCAGTAAGGTTATAAAATTCTTCCTGACATTGTCACATGCTTTTAAAATAAGCAAAATAGGTGTTGGGGATGGAAGGAGACTTGCCTTCAGTTGTGGGGGTTGGGGGAGGAGCCTGCTTCAGGTGTGGGGATAGTGTAAGGGGCAGGCTTGCTGTGTGGGAATAGAGGGAGGGGCCAGCTTCAGGTGTGGGGATGAAGGGAGGGACCGGATTCAGGTGTGGGGATAGAGGGAGGAGCCGGCTTCAGGTGTGGGGATAGAGGGAGAGGCCGGCTTCAGGTGTGGGGATAGAGGGAGGGGCCTGCTTCAGGTGTGGGGACAGGAAGAGGGGCTGGCTTCAGGCGTGGGGATAGAGGGAAGGGCCAGCTTCAGGTGTGAGGATGGGAGGAGGGGCCGGCTTCAGATGTGGGGATAGAGGGAGGTGCCGGCTTCAGGTGTAGGGATAGAGGGAGGGGCCAGCTCCAGGTGTGGGGATGGGAGGAGGGAGCCTTGAGTTCAAGTCAAACTTTCCTTTCTGGGCTGCACACTTGGGCCAAGTCATTCACTTCTCTGATTCCTGATCATCAGAGATGATCAGGAATGTGCAGTGAGAAGAGGGGTCTTGGTGAGGTGCAAGGGTATGTCTATGGAAGCAAGGGAATGAAGGGCAGGACTGCATGGCGGCTGGTGGAGAGTTCCGGGACTGGGCAGGCTCCAGGATGAGGCCGTTGGAGGTGGCGGCTAAGATGGGATAGAGAATGGAGCTGGGGAGGTGAAGGAGCCCAGGGGTGAAGAGAAAAACGAATTGACAACAAGGAGGAGGTGAGGAGAGAGGTGAAGTTTTACGAGAGGACTTCTAGATCAGAAGCCTAGATGGGTCTTTGTAGTGACAGAATCCAGACTCCTGTGGAGAGTGAGGGCCAGACCTGCCTACGGAAAACACCAAGTGACACAAATCCTGCACAACAAGTCTAGGAAAAGGAAGCTTTCCCAGTGCAGGCACAGTAGGAAAGCCCAGCCTGGAACCCAGACATTAGGCCTGGTGACAGCTCACTGAGTATTAGCGCTTTGCCTTAGGTGGCACCATGATACACCTGCATCCTATCCAGGTGCTGCCTTCTCACTGCCCGATAGCTGCTCTGGGAGGGAACCTGGAGCCCTGTGGCCCTGCCCTGGCCCAAACAGCTATTCTGCTGGAGACCTTTGACTGCTCGAGGTGTGCCCTGATAACAATGCACAGCCATGAGGACTGTGATCTGAAGGGTGTACCTTGGCAGGTACAATGTACTAGCCTCACAAGTGTCAGTGGCAAACTCCGCAGGGCGGCCCAAATCTTGGCCTAGTTATACTGATACAGGAGGTGGAAAGGGAAGGGCATGGGCCCTTTAAATGATACAGAACCGGGGAGGGGAAGGGAAGGGCGTGGTCCCTGGCCAGGGCTCCACTACCCGGCCTGTGCCCGTGGACCTAAGTGAAGACAGGCATTTTTGTCTTCCTGCCCAAATGTTGCATTTCCCAAGACCTCCCCTGGCCTGCCATGCCCCTATCCTGTGCCCATAAAAATGCTGAGACCCTAAGAGGCAAACACACAGGCAGCTGGATGTTGAGAGGAGCACATCAGCGGGGGAACACACAGGTGGCTGGACGTCGAGAGGAGCACTTCAGCAGGTACCGGGAGGCCAGCCAGCCACTGACCAGCAGAACAACGCAGAATTTAGCCAGGGCACTCAGAGGAGAACCCAGGCTGCCAAACAGCCTGACTCCAGGGGAAAACCATCTCCCTTCTTGCTCCCCCATCTGCTGAGAGCTGCTTCCACTCAATAAAACCTTGCACTCATTCTCCAAGCCCACGTGTGATCCAATTCTTCCAGTACACCAAGGCAAGAACCCAGGATACAGAAAGCCCTCTGTCCTTGCGACAAGGTAGAGGGTCTAATTGAGCTGGTTAACACAAGCTGCCTATAGACAGCAAACTAAGAGAGCACCCTGTAACACATGCCCACTGGGGCTTCAGGAGCTGTAAACATTCACTCCTAGACATCGCCATGGGGTCAGAGCCCCACAGCCTGCCCGTCTGTATGCTCCCCTAGAGGTTTGAGCAGCGGGGCACTGAAGAAGTGAGCCACACCCCCATCACACACCCTGCGAGGGGGACAAGAGAACTTTTCCCATTTCAATATAACCTCTTTGCATCTCAGCTTCCCCAAATAAAATAGGGATTTTAACAAAACCCTAACTTGTGGAGTTTAGGGGATTCGACAAGATAAACACAAAAAGTGCTCAGAAAAGTGGTAAGCCTCAAAAGGTATTAGCTGTTATTATTCTGCCTGCTTGGAATGGAGCTTTGTCCTGTTTTTCTCCTCTGGGACTGGAAACTTCCATGAGAGAAGGTGTTCACACATGCATGCACATACACGTGCACACCCACACATGTGCACACACACATGTACACGCAATATTCCAGAAGGAGCTCCATCTCCCCAAAAGAGCAGAATCCCTGGGATGGAGCAGCGCCAGCCCTCACACCCCATCCCCAGCACCAGACTCTGCTCTGCTTTTCTCCTTGGGGTTGTTTGCATTTCCTTATTTGCCTCCCTTCTAGTCTTTCTGATTTCCCACTTCCTTTGATTTGCAGGTCCTATGTTTAACAAGAGAGGTCTTTGATCACTTTGAGAATTTCACCAGCATGTTTTGAAAAAGGCCCAGGCACCTCAGGGCCCACCAACGCCTGTGAGTCTGGAGTTGTGTTTCGATCACTCAGTTTTCCTGAGTTGTCTTAGGGCAGACCCCACCGAGGTTGGCTTTCATAAGTGCCCACCCTGGCCGGCTTCCCTCTCTGAGCCCCTCCCCAACCCCTGCCAACCCTAGCGTGTGCTGCCTTCACTGAGTTCTCACTGCAGCCCAGCCTGCACACCTCCCACATTAAAGAAACCCAAACATTCGTTCCACCTTCCCTTCATCGACCTTTTCTTCTGTTCTCCTGACCCTTTTTTAAGCAAACGTTCTTCCAGCCATGGTTATAGATTGAGTATGTTTCACAACACGTATCTGCTCTCCTGTTTATCTTGCTTCAAGGTAGTTTCCCTCCTCTGTAAGCCAAAACAACCATTCCCTTAACTCCAGCGAGGGCCTCAGCCTAGCAGCTAATAAGACATGGTGAACAACAGAAGGAAAGAGCAAATCTGATGTGCAAAGAAAATGAAACACTGAGTGTTGAGATGATGATATGCTCCCGCCACCGCCCAGGGTGAACAAGGCTTACAAAACTCAGCACAGGTCTTGGGCCCCCAACACAAGGGGTCTTGTTAATGGGCTCTAGGAATTGCTGTCATCAGGCTGAGGAACAATGGCCTCCCTCAACATCTCAGTGGCCAAACAGGGCTCTCCCCAAGCCCATGCTGGCTCCCTCTCATGTCTCAACTCCACAGGACAACCACACACATTGCTTTGTGCCAGGTTGCCACTGCAGGCACACCCCAGCCAGAAGCCAGGCCTGCCATTGGACATAGCATGATAGTCGGGTCGCAGAAGGCCTATGTCATCAGATCACCTGGGGAGATGTCTAAGCATCTCATTGACTGGCCTCCTCCCTAGGGATCTCACTTAGTTGGTCTAGATGGGATCTGGGCCTTGATCCTAACTGAAAGCTCTCCAGGTGATTCTAACGTGCAGGCCAGGGTGAGACCACGGGCTTTTGAGAGCTGGAACTCTAGAGGAAGATGGCTGGGGTCCAAATCCTGCTTCTGTGGTCCAGCCTCACTAGGCTTCAGTGTCCTCAGCTACAGCAGTCCTCATAGGTAAAGAAAAAATGCATGTCAAGGGCCTAGCACAAAGTAAGCATCCAATAAATCTTAAACTCTGCCATTCTATTTTTTTTTTTTTTTTTTTTTTTGAGACAGAGTCTCGCTCTGTCACCCAGGCCGGAGTGCAGTAGAGTGATCTTGGCACACTGCAACCTCTGCCTCTCGGGTTCAAGCAATTCTCCTGTCTCAGCTTCCTGAGTAGCTAGGATTACAGGTGCGTGCCACCAAGCCCAGCTAATTTTTTATATTTTTAGTAGAGACAGGGTTTCACCATATTGGTCAGGCTGATCTCGAACTCCTGACCTCAGGTGATCCACCTGTCTCGGCCTCCCAAAGTGTTGGGATTACAGGCATGAGCCACCGCACCCGGCTTTCCGTTCTTTATTCACCCCCTGGGTCATCCATCCCATGTCCACTTCTCTCCCTGCTCTACCATGTGGCTCTGCTTTTTAGAGAGAAATGGAAAGGGCTCCTGGGTCTGTCTGTGCTGGCCCTGGGTATGTCTGTGCTGGCTGGCCCAGGAAGAGGGGAAGATGGCTTGGGGCAGAACATCTGCCACAGGCCTCTTTGAACAACTCCCTACAGCAGCCACCTATTGAGAAGGAGGGCACCATTGCAGAGAGGCAATGGGGGGAAAGCTGGGCATCAGGGGGACTTCCAACCTCTACAACCCAGAAGCCTGGGGCTCACTACTGCCCTCCTTAGGCCATCACTGAGACAGCCATCCCAGGACCAGGCTTAGCATTCCATGTCTGCTCTCAGGCACCACTCTTCTTCCTCTCTTTCCCAGTTGTAACATTGGGAAAGAGGCTAGCCCATAGCTTTCATCCTAACAAAACTTGGAAAGAGTTAATCAGATGAGGTGGGCACCCCAGAGGACCCTCAGGTTCAGAGTGTCCATGTGTGTCAATGTAAAGAATTAACACAATAAGATTTAACAACCAAATAAAATTCTTCACTCATTCATTCATGTGCTTATTCAGTAAACAATTCTAAGAGCCTCCTCTATGACAGGCACAGATTTGCTGGATGTGGAGAATGCAGACACAAATGAAGACCAGTGTATCAGTTAGCAATTGCCAAAATAATGCTGCATAACAAACAACTCAAAACTCAGTAGCTAAAACAAGCATCATCTATTCACACAGACTTGTGGGTTGGTTGGGCAGATCTGCTCCTCACTGCAAGTTTGTAGCTCAGCTCAGTGGCTCCTGTAAGCCCCTTATGTTTCTCATCTGCCTTGGACCAGCAGGTTTTCAAGAACATGAAGGTGACAGAAACTCAAGAGGACAGGTGGAAACATCCAATATCTCTTTTTTTTACCCAGGCTCAGAACTGGAAGGTTGTCATCTCTGCCTACATGCCCTTGGCCACAGCAAGTCACAGGGTTTTTAGTTCCCTACTAAAATCCACCCACCATGAGAACATAGCAAGCATGTGGATGCAGGGCTGTGTGAAGAACTTGGGGCAACCATCCAATCGACCATGCCCAGCCACTGACCTTAAAGACCTCCTCCTGGCCTGGATAGAGAAAGCAACACATCAGGAATAGTTGCAACACATGATTTTGCCCCAATCACTGAAGTTATTTGGGATCCAGAGTATTTTCTAGCCTGAAGGATACCTGTATGTATCTCAGGGAAGGACAACTGTTCCCTAATATATGTTGTCCTATAAATTAAACTGGGCAAGAGCTGTCACCCACTTAACAGGTGGAATATAAGGGACTTGGAGGGATAAAGGGGTTAACCCAAGCTACACTCAACTGCCTTCATTATTATTTGCACCTGGTGAAAGTGTTCACATGAAAGAGGATGAGGATCTGGTGTTCACAGCTTCTCAGGCTAACAGATACCAATGTTTGGCTGGTCCAATCAGTCATGCCATTGAAGGAAGTCAAAGAACTCAAACTGATAGGAAGAGGCACTGAGGATTAGGTGCAGCCTTAACCTGCTGGAAAGTGCCATTGTTTGCAAAGAAACAGAACCTCTGGATGACATTCCATGGTCTGGGAATATTATAGACATTGTCTTGTCCAAGTCCTCCAGGAATCTAATGAGGTGTAGTCTCCAACCGACAATAAAGACATGGGCCACCATGAGGCTACAGTCCAGGCCCAGAGTCCCACACTAGTGAGTGGCTGAGGCAAGGCTGCAGGTAGGCACTTTCAGGTGTTAGACCTGAGTTGCCACAAAGTGTCTTAGATGACTCAACACAGGAGTTGTCCGAGTCATCCCAGGTGAGGACAGATCACCTTGTCCCTAGGACTAGGGACAGGGGACACAGTGCTGGGACCTAGGACCCCAGGTCAAGCCAGGGTCCTGCAAGGAGCAGGCAGGCTCAGCAGAGATTCTTCACGCCACATCTGCAGGATGAGGCGTGGCCTGGCTCTGTCTCAAAACCTCCTGGAAATGATCTCATTGGCCAGTCACAGGGATATGTATTCTCTTCCCAGCTCCTCAAGTGAACATCTGTTTTTCTCAAAGCTGTGAATGTCACGTCAAGAATTTCCAATTACCTTTCCCTTGGTTTTATTTAGCATCAGTGTACTGGAGGCATAATTAGTCTGAGATGAAAACCTGTATTGTTCCCTTCTCCTCAGCAATGAAATAGGTTCCAAATGTGCTAACAGAGAGGATCCTTCTCCAAAAATGACAAACAGCAAGTGAAGGATGAAAGCAAGAGTGAAATACAGATTAATGACAACTGTGGCCGAGCAGGGGTGGGGGTGGGGGTTGTGATTGTGGTGTCTGCCAGGGGGCTCCTGCTGCAAATCTCACTTCCTCCTCAGCTCCTAATGAGGACAACATAAAAGTGATGCTGATGAAGATGAAAGAGCAATTTCCACTGATATGTTTTCTAATGATACATCATGAGAACCAAGGCACCTCCAGGGACTGCTGATGAGGTGGTGTCATGCAGCATTCTTCTCCCCGTAAGCCTGGCCACGCTCACAGCCTGGGGGCTTTGGCTGAGGGATGCATGTTTTACATTGGCCAGGATTACCCAAAATTAGGGGGAAAAAGATGCACACAAAGTTTATGAGTAGAAGACACCCCTAGAAGTTGGGTATTTAAAATACCAAGACTCAGAAGCCCTCAATGACCCCAGCCTTTGCCAGAGACTAGACCTTTAGCCTCTGATTTGTCCAATACTTGTTAAAGTGAGGCTTTAAGGATCTTACTCATGTGACGCATGCAATGATATTTGTTCTGCTTTCATGCTTGCCTTCTTAAAGGCTCTTCACAGATCAGCCAGAGGGTTCACTAAAGAGGAAATGGGTCATGTCATTGCCCTATACAAACCCTCCAATGACTTCCCATCACACTTAAAATAGAACCCCAACTCCTTGTCTAGCCCACATAACCCCAGGTGGCATTCTCTCACCCACCTCTCTGATCCCACCATGCTGCTGCCTCCCCTCCTTTCATTAAGCTCAAGCCACACAGGCATTCTCTCTGTTCCTCTAACAGGCCAGTTTTAATTCCATCTTGGGACTCTTGCAAAGGCAAAGGTCTCCCTTACAAAAGCAAAGGCCTTCTCAGGCCTGACTCCAGCAATCAGATGTTAGTTGAAAAGTCAGAGTGGTCACATAGCCGAAAGTAGCCCCAGTCATGTCTCATCACATGGTTCTGTTCTAATTCCTTACAGAACTCTTCACCACATGATGTTATTTTGCTTTTTTGCCTCTCCCTCTCTCACATAAAATGCAAGTTCCATAGGTGTGGTGGCCTCGCCTCGTTTACCCCCTGCCAGACCCCCACACCCTGCAGAGCTTCAGGGCATCTGACACACAGGAGGTGCTCAGTAACTACTGATGAACTCAGGCCCGTGGGTGAGCTGGTGGGGTTGGGCTTACCAAGAAGACCACAAAGTTCATCCACTTATCTTCAGATAACCGAGGGGCTGACGGGAAAAGAAAGTAAAATTGCCATGTAGCCCAAGAACACCAATCCAGACCTAATGGGTAGAAGCCACAGGACAGCTTTTGCCTAACATAAGGTAATTTTCTCACTTCAAGCTACCCAACAACAAAACAGGTTTCCTTAATCGATGGTGAGTTCCCCATGTGCAGAGGTTTGTAAGCAGAGGCCACTGCTGGAGCCTGTGTAGTGGAGAGATGCGCATCCTTCTAAGCACCTGAGTCCACGGCATTCATGTTGGTTTCCTCCATCTCGGTGGGATCATAACCCCCTGAGGGAGGGTGGGGCCTCATTCCCCAGCAGGGACTCTCTGCACAGGGTGGGGCGGGGGTGTCAGATGGAGCACAGGTGTCCACCAGACATGGAGTGCAGTATACGTTCCTGGCTCCTGTTAAGGGGTAAACTGGAGACTCCAGGCCAGGCTAAATCCATGGGGCCCCCATGTGGAGGCAGGCACCTTCCTGGAGGAACTAAGCTTGTGGTCTATGCTTTCCTCCAGGGACACAAGCCTGGGGAGTGGACAGGGAAGGCAGTGGAGAGGTGGCAGTCAGGGAACACCACAAACTGCCCTCTAACTGTTCCTCTGCCAGTGCTCCCACAGCTCTGTGAAGGAGAACATGACTTCCACCCCACAGATAAGAAACTCAGGGCTCAGGAAGGTCACATTATTTGTCTAAGTCCTACAGCGGGTCTGGGAGATGCTGGGAGTTGCGCTCAGATCTGACTGATGCCACAGCCTGCATTCTTGACAGCTCGACCCCCGAAGGCCAGGCAGCTCCCCTCAGACTGCAGACCTGCCAGTTGGAAACATTCTCAACTCCTCCTGTCTTTCCCTCTCCCCTGCCTTCTGAGAAAAGGAAGCCCCTTAAACCTCCTAGGTCAAGCCCTAACTGGAACCCCACTGAGTTCCACACTCTGTCATCTGACACAGAGCTATTCGGAGGGAAGCTGGTAGAACCAGAGCAGTGGCAGGCTCCCTCCTCCCAGTGTCAGCAGGCACAGAGCTGTGATGCCATGGTCTCCTCCAGGGCATGGCTCCATCATAAATCTGCATTTCCATCACCCAGTACAGGTACTCTCACAGGAGGCAATCAGCAGGGATGTAGTGACAGCAGGTGAGAATCCACCTCTCTCCCTGCCTGCTCCTGGGATCCAGTATTGGCCCATGTATCTTCCCCATTTCCTCAGGCTTCCTGGAGTTTTGTGGGGGGGAAAGAGGAACAGAAAGAGGAGCAGGGAGGAGAAGCAAGCGCTCCCGGGGGCTATGAAGGGTAACATATCTGGAGAGTTTGGTGAGACGGCGGCTTGTGAGAGACAAGGGGAAGGGACAGAAACAGGGGTATTCTAAGAAGCATGGCTGTGAGTTATGAAAAGGATCCTCTTTGAAATTCTTCAAAGAACTCCAGTAAAGGATTGCTTTGCATGCCACTACTTTCTTTTTCTAATGTGACTCTACATAGACATTGGGGCACCACTGCTGCATGAGGCACCACTACTTATATTTGGATTACAAATGAATGAAACAATAGATGAATGAATGAATGAACAGATGAATGAAAACTTGGAATCTACTCTTCAGTTCCCTAAGTCCCAAGTCTCTCCTGCCTATGTTAAACATGATAGCAGCTAACACTCCTAGGTAAATGTGCTAGGCACACCTTTAAGTGCTCTACACGTCCTAATTTCTTTAATCTGCCACCTACAAGGTAGGTAATCTCATTACCCCCATTTTTCAGGTGAAAAAAGTGAGGCATTCACCTAAGGTTCTACAGTTAGTAAGAGGTGATTAGACAGAATTCCAACTCAAGCCTGGGTCCTGACCCATTTGCTTAGCCATTCTGCTAACCCGTGAGGTGATCTACTTGCCTAAAAGGACCGACAGAGCCAGCGACCCCAGCACACAGGGCCATCCCCATCCCAGCTGCTCCTGGCAGAAGGAGCCTGCTGGGCTATTACCTGGGAGGCCAAAACATGTGTTCGATCAGGCACTGCTTAACAACATTTCAGTTAACCATGGACTGCATATAAGACAGTGGTCTCAGAAGATTATATTGCTGAATTTTTACTGTACCTTTTCTGTTTAGGTGTGTTTAGATATACATATACCATTAGATATACAAATACCACTGTGTTACCATTGCATTCGGCACAGTCACATGCTATGCAGGTTTGTAGCATAGGAGCGATAGGCTATACCATAAAGCCTAGGTGTGTTGTAGGCTGTACTGTCTAGGTTTGTGTAAGTACACTCTATGGGGTTCGTACAATGATGAAATCGCCTAACAATGCATTTCTCAGGATGTATCCCCATCGTTAAGTGATGCGTGACTGTATGTCTTCTAATAACTCAAGAGTAAACAGCAGAAATATCAACCGAGTGCAGTTGTCACTTTCTTGGCTGTAGTCAGTGCTTACAAAATTTTATTTCACACAAACAATAAAATAACATGAAAAACAGCTATCTGGAAAACATTGAGCCTGGAGTGTTAAGGCCAAGGCACATCTGCAATGCCTCTACCCCTAGAATCTGTCAGGCAGATACTCAAACAGCAACAAGGCTGCTCTCTCCCGCAACTCCCCAGATGAGCACTCAGAGAGGAGCCCAGGGTGAGAAGCTGCCCTTCCCAAACAGCTGGAAGGATCAGGTGGCCAAGTTCAACTTGTCTTAGAGAGAGGCCAAAGGGCCAGAGGCTGCTTGTGGGAGAAAGATGGCCATCCACAAGTGGTGGGCTTCTCTAGAGCTGAGAGTACCTCTGACTCATCTATTTCCAGAGGTGAGCCCTAGATCTGACACACAAGCAAAAGGCAACATGCAAAAAATGATTGTGGGGTTGACTTGAATTTAATTAAGTTAAATCAAATGCCCCCTACCACCACGATTTACGGGGAGAGGAGCACCAGCAGCCTGAGGACAGACTATGTGGCCAGGAGCTAAGGCTCACCAAAAGGAAACCCAAGCCTTATTCACCTGCCAGCCCAGAATGTAGCACAAGTCTTCAATCCACCACCAAATAAATTGTCCCTTGGAGCCAGGTCCAGAGAGGCAGAGGTGGCCCAAAGAATGATTCTCAGGGAAATTTTGAGTCCTCTCCTGCTAGCCTGTATACTACCACCATCACCTGCAATCACCATCACCATCACAACCTTCATCACCATCACCACTATCATTACCACAATCACCAATACTACCATCATCACCAATACTACCATCATCACCATCACAACCATCACCACCATAACCACTACCATTGCCACCACCACCAATAACAACACCATCACCACCACCACCATTACCACAATCAGCAATACTACTGCCATCACCACCAACACCACCATCACCAACACCATTACCAGCACCACCAATAACACCATCACTACCATCATCATCACCACCACCACCACTACCATCACTATCACTATCACCACTACCACTATCACCACCACCAACACTAACATCAACACCATCACCACCATCACCACCATCATCACGGCAATCACATCACCACCATCATCACCACCACTACCACTACCACCATTACCACAATCACCATCACCATTGTGACCAACACCAACAACATCACCACCAACACCATCACTATTACCACCACCACCAATACCAACACCATCCTACCACCACCACCATTCCCATCACCAACAATAACAACACCATCACCACCATCATCATCACTATCACCACCACCACTACCATCACTATCACCACTACCATCATCACCACCACTGCCATCACCACTACTATCACCATCACCACCATCATCATTACCATCATTATCATCACCACCACTATCACCACCACCACCATTAACCTCACAGATCACAACTAATTTGACCTTCAAAAAGTGAATTAGAATATCCCAGCAGAATGGAAAGATGCTCAACATCATTAATTATCAGGGAAATGCAAATCAAAAGCACAATGTGATACCACGTCATTCCTGCAAGAATGGCCATAATCAAAAAATCAAAAAATAATAGATGTTGGCTTGAATGCAGTGAAAAGGGGACACTTTTACACTATTGGTGAGAATGTAAACGAGTACCACCCCTGTGGAAAAGAGTGTGGAGATACCTTAAAGAACTAAAAGTAGATCAACCGTTTGATCCAGCAATCCCACTACTAAGTATCTACCCAAAGGAAAAGAAGTCATTATACAAAAAAGATACTTGCACATGCGTGTTTATAGCAGCATAATTTGCAATTTCAAAAATATGGAACCAGCCCAAATGCCCATCAATCAACAAGTGAATTAAGAAAATGTGAGATAGATAGATAGATACACACACACACACACACACACACACACACACACCACCACCACCACCACCACCACCACCATGAAATACTACTCAGCCATAAAATGGAATGAAATAATGGCATTCACAGCAACCTGGATGGAATTGGAGACTGTTGTCCTAAGTAAAGTAACTTAGGAATGAAAAACCAAACATCGTATGTTCTCACTCATATATGGGCGCTAAGTTATGAGGATGCAAAGCCATAAGAATGATATATTGGACTTTGGAGACTCGGGGGAAAGGGTGGGGGGTGGCAAGGAATAAAAGACTACACATTGGGTACAATGTACACTGCTCAGGTGATGGGTGCGCCAAAATCTCAGAAATCACCACTAAAGAATTTATTCATGTAACCAAACACCACCTGTTCCCCCAAGAACCTATTGAAATAAAAAAATTAAAATTAAAAAAATAAAAAATGAAAAAGAATATCCCATGCTGAAGAATTCAAAACAATGGATGTAGATACTCCACTCTTGAGGGATGGAGTGTAGTTCTCCACTCTTTAAGTGTGGGCTGCAAATAGTGAGATCTTTCCAAAGAGCAGCAGCACGGCGGAACAAAGTGTCATTTTTTAGTGGAGAAACACTACCTCAGCCAGGCGGTCAAGGTCAACACCAACAGTGATAAGTCATGTTAATAGTAAGTACCCTTGACATGGTGTGATGAGAATGGCACTACCTCCATGGTCTTCCTTCCCAAACCCATAACCCAAATCTAATCATGAGAAAAACATTAGATAAATCCCAGTTGAGGGGAATTCTACAAAATACTTGACCAGCACTGCTCAAAACATCAAGGTCATCAAAAGGCAAGAAAAGCCTGAGAAACTATCACATCCAAGAGGTGCCTAAGGAGACGTGACAACTAATGCAATGTGGTAACCCGGATAGGATCCTAAGACAAACAAAACAAAAGGACATTCAGTAAAAACTAAGAAAATACAGGCTGGGCATAGTAGCTCATGCCTGTAATCCCAGCACTTTCAGAGGCTAAAGCAGTGGATCACTTGAGCTCAGGAGTTCAAGAGCAACCTTGGCAACATGGAAAAACCCTGTCTCTACAAAAAATACAAAAGTTGGCCGGGCGCGGTGGCTCACGCTTGTAATCCCAGCACTTTGGGAGGCCAAGGCAGGCAGATCACGAGGTCAGGAGATCGAGAGCATGGTGAAACCCCATCTCTACTAAAAATACAAAAAAAAAAATTAACCGGGCGTGGTGGCGGGCGCCTGTAGTCCCAGCTACTCGGAGAGGCTGAGGCAAGAGAATGGCGTGAACCCGGGAGGCGGAGCTTGCAGTGAGCCAAGATTGTGCCACTGCACTCCAGCCTGGGCAACAGAACGAGACTCCGTCTCAAAAAAAAAAAAAAAAAAAAATACAAAAGTTAGCCGGGCATGGTGGTATGCACCTGTAGTCCCAGCTACTTGGAAGGCTGAAGTCGGAGGATTGCTTGAGCCTTGGAGGCGGAGGTTGCAGTGAGCTGAGATCACACCACTGCACTCCAGCCTGGGTGACAGAATGAGACCCTGTCTCAAACACAAAAACAAAACAAAACAAAAACTAAGAAAACATAAATGAAATATAGACTTTAGTTAATAATGTATCAATATTGAGTCCCTAATTATGACAAATGTTCTATACTGATATAAGAAGCTAAAAGTGGGGAAAACTTGGTGTGGGGTATCTGAGAACTCTCTATAGTATCTTCATAATGATCCTAAAATTTAAAGTTTATTCAAAAAATTGGAATTTCACCCTAAATTCCATAGGACACACTTCTAAAATACTCCTCTAAAATGTTTCCTCCTCCCCAATTATCCCTTCCTTAGCTTGATGTTATGTTGATGCTCACCCAAATATTAGCATTGCCCTTCCTCCTGGCCACAGGCATCCCATCTAGGGCATCCTGTTTCCTGAAGCCACTCACAGCTTTTAAGAACACAGATGTGAGGAGGCACATCTATGCTGCAATGGTTCCCACTGTTTTGTTTTTGGTTTTTTTGGGTTTTTTTGAGATGGAGTCTCACTCTGTCGCCCAGGCTGGAGTGCAGTGGCGCGAGCTCAGCTCACTGCAAGCTCTGCCTCCTGGGTTCACGCCATTCTCCTGCCTCAGCCGCCCAAGTAGCTGGGACTACAGATGCCCACAACCACGCCCGGCTAATTTATTTATTTATTTATTTTTGGTATATTTTAGAAGAGAGGGGTTTCAACGTGTTAGCCAGGACGGTCTCGATCTCCTGACCTCATGATCCACCCGCCTCGGCCTCCCAAAGTGCTGGGATTACAGGCGTGAGCCACTGCGCCCAGCTGGCTCCCACTGTTTTAAGGACTGATTCTAGCCTCCAGCATGGCATATGGAGTCCTTCCCAGCCTAGCCTCCTGTTCCTCCACATGCCTCTTTTGATGTTGCCATATTAAAATATCAATTTCTCTTTCCTCTAGAAACTTCCTCTAGTGCCCATGCTCTGACCATCTATGCTCCTACCCTTGCTGCCCCACTGTTTTCTCTGGTTGGCCCTTGCCTATCCTTTAAGACTCAGCTCAGATGGTGCTTCCTACAGAAAGCCTTATTTTGCCCCAGGACAAATGTATTGGCTTTGGAGGACACCCTCACAATCCCTGTACTTATATCTATTCTGTATTGTCGTTGATTGCTTACTTTCCCTAAGGACAGACAAGTGCTCTCACCTATGTCTCTCTATTGTCAACCTTCAATAAATGTTTATTTAATGATGAGTAAATGACTTTGGAAAAAAAAGGGTGGCGTGAAAAATCATGGCCAACAATCCAGGGCTTTTGTTCCCGGGTTTTAAATTACAAATTCTGCTCTTCAGAACTCCATTATCCTCACTAGAGTCCTATATAACCACATCCACTATATGGCAATGTAATGGATTACTAGATTTAATTATAACAGGATAATTAATGTCAAGGTATTGCCAGTTTGGACATAAATATTAAATATCACCTTCTATGTAACTATTTTCTGACTGTGATTGCAAGGATTAGAAATACCAGTTTTTGGTGAGAAGTGTCTTTGTTGTGGGGGGAGTGATGCCAAGTGGGACATCTGGTTTGCCAGCTGCCTCCGTCCTCCAAGCGGAATGCCTCCTCTCTGGCTTGAGGCTGGGCTCCCGACATACCTGGCTCTGCCACAACCTGTCTCTCACATGCCCTAGTGCAGACCACCACACTTGGCCCTGTGAGTTTCTGGAGGGATCTGTTCAAGTCTCTTGGGAGATCCTCAAGTTGCATATCCCCTTATGGCCTCCATTTCCCTCCATAACATGAAGTAAGAGCAACCACAAGAAGCAAGAGAGACTCAGGCATTATGACAAGGTGCAGACAACATCGTAAGTCAGGGAGGGGAAGCTGAGCTGCTGTGGACCAGGAAGGCTCCTCCTGGGCCTCCACCTGTCTACCACATCTTCTCCTCCAGCCACCTCTCAAGCTCTGCTTTGGCTCTGTTCCTAAAGTTGCAATTTCATTCTGCACCTTAACAAAAATTTCACCTCTGGTCAGTTTCTTTCAGGCTACTCTCAAATGGCAGGATCATGAATGTTCATAATGCAAAAGCCACATACAGGACACAGTGCCTCCATGTTAAGCCCTCTTTCCAACCATGGATCCTGCCAGAAGTCTGGAATCAACAGGCCCAAGCTTCCTCCTGGCTTGCTGGAGCCCTCATACTGAGTCACTGAGCTTTAGCATAGAATATAAGAAATCCTATCAGCATTAAGCCACCATGCTTTGACAAAGCCCAAACTAATGTATTCAGAGAGACCAAATGAAGAGGAAGATTGCCCAGCCAGTCTCCAGCTTCTCCAGCCCCTCACTCCTCCAAGTCCTGATTGAACCACATTACAGATTCTGAGTCCAAAGCACCCAGCTCAACCCTTACCAAAGTTTTAACCCAAAGAAAATATGAATGACATTAAAACGATTGTTGTTTCAAGCCACTAAACTCTGAGGTGGTTTATTACACAGCAATAGATAACCAGAGCAAAGGTCCAACATCAGAGCCACTGCAGTAAACAAACAGCTCTCAGATCCTTCTTCCAGCAGCAAACTGCAGCTTCCCACACAGCCTTGGTCCCACTGTCAGACAGAGAAAGCTATTCTGTCCCCTCTCCAATGTGCTGGTGCTTCTGGCTCAAACGTCTTCCTGAAACATTCATTCAGGCCCCACAACCATAGAACCTGGGATCCTGACTCCAGTTAACCTCACACAGAAAGGAATTCTCACTCCTACCTCACTCCAACCCACCAGCCCACAAATAAAGTAAAAATAGACTTTGGGCATTCTATGATTGAGCTGAGACCTCTGGGTTACTTGTGTTTCTGAGAAAGCCAAAGTGATGCCAAAGGCAGAGTGGTTCTGATGGAAAGCACAAGCTGCATCATCTTCATCATCATCATCACTGTCATCATTGTCTTCATAATCACTATCTTCAATCACCATAATCATTATCAATCCTATCATCACCATCAATGTCACTGTCATCACCATTGTTGTCATTGTCATCATCGATCATCAACAGCACCATAATCATAATTATCACCATCACCATCATCACCACCACCATCACCATCATCACCATCACTACCACCACCATCATCACCACCAACACCACCATCTCACCATCATTTATCTCCATCACCATCATCAACACCATCATCATCATCAACACCATCATTATCACCATTATCATCATGATTACCATAATCATCATCATCACCACCATCACCATCATCATCACTACCATCATCCCCATCACCATTATCTCACCATCGTTATCACCATCACCATCATCACCATCATTATCACCATCATCATAATTATCATCACAATCATCATCATCACCACCATCACCGTCATCACCATCACCATTATCATCACCACCATCACCATCATCTTATGATCATCATCACCATCATCATCATCACCATCATCACCATTACCGCCATCTCACCATCATTATCACCATCATCATCACACTATCACCATCATCTCACTATCATTATCACCACCATCATCACCATTACCATCATCTCACCATCATTATCACCATCAACATCACCACCATCACCATCATCTCACCATCATTATCACCATCAACAGCATCATCACCGTCAAAATCGTCATTATCACCATGACCACAATAATACCAGGGACATTTACTGAGCACTTACTATGTACCAGGAACTATCCTAAACACTTCAAATGACTGTCTTGTTAAACTCTCATCACATCTTATGATGTAGTCCTGCCACTATCCCTACTTTAGATATAAGAAAACAAAGGTTTGGAGAAGTTTTATGACTTGCCCACAGCCACCAGCCATAAGGGCAGTGCTTGGATTCTAACACCAAACAAACAACTCCAAAGGCTAGATATGCTCTTACCTGCTCTGACATCTCTCCCCTCAAGCCTGCTCCTTACCTTGATTGCTTTAGAAACGTTCCACTGGATACCCCAGGGCCCCAAATACAACCCTACAGGGCCTCAGTCTCTGTATCTGAGAAATGGGAGCAGTGACAACAGCCTGGCTTTGGACAGAGTGACAGACCTACGGGCAACCTGTGCCATAGAAGGGAGACAAATGCAGTCATTTACTAACCTACTCCAAGCCAGGCACTTCCCCACACATTACCTCCTTTAAACTTTACCACAGCCCTGGGGGTGAGCAGGGACTAGCTTCTTTATTTTACCAGTAGACACAGGTTCAGAGAGTAAGCAGAGCTGAGTAACTCCCAAAACCCTGCTCTTTCTGCTGGCCCCAACTGTTCCCTGCTCCCTACCCTGAGGACAGGTACCACATGCTGAGCCAGGGACCCTGTCAGAGAAGCAGGATCATTCCCTGCACATTCACTTAGAGCAATTAATGAGCCAGGGATGTGCTTGCTTTGCATTTCCAGGGGCTGACGGCCATCCTAGGCATGGCCCCTTCTGCATAGGAAGAAATACCCAACAGCTGGAAGAGAAATGAGCAGCCCTGGAGCTGGAATTCCTGCTCAGCCTCTCCCTGGCACTGGAGCTCCACTGGGTGCCTGGATAGCTTATACAACTTCCCTTTACCTATCTTCCTTTGGAAGCTAAAACTAGCTGGATTTGAAAGGACACTGCCCCTCATAGAAAGAAACAGTCATGATTTTTTAAATTGGTCACTGAATTAAATGTGCAAATAGTGTTCCCCATTTCACAGATAAATTTATTTTTTCCTCACCTTTTAATTGGCCTCTGAAGTCTCCCAGTATGCCTGGACCACAACTGCTACCTCTGATGGGACTGACCCTGAGGGCCACCCCTGGGGTGTGAGCACACATGAGGGAGGGGTGGAGACAATAGGGGAGCCCAGTTGGAACTGTTGGGCCCCACTTTCTGCAGCTTAGTGCCCTGCCGTGTGGGCCTGGGCAGTGCTCACGTCCAGAGTCCAGGGACACAGGACTTCAGAGCCACAGCAGCAGAACCCAGGGACCCACGCATCATTGTAAAGGCTCTGAAAGGTGTCCAGCTTTGAGGATGAACCAGGCAACTGCTTGAGTTTTGAATCAAGTCATGTCATGGTTTTGGTTCCACGCAATGCCAGGCCTGACTACTCCTCCACCCCAACACTGCCAGTGCCCGGGGGATCTGGAATGAATGGTGGGGATGAGGATTGGAGTCTACTGGGTCACAGGAGGAGAAGGGGGACCTACTCAAGACCACCTTGTCCTAAAGGCAAAGCTACAATCCAAACCTAGAGCCATAGCCTGGAACCTACCAGTGATCCTGAGAGTGGAGGGGACGCAGTTGGGAGCAACAAAGAATGGGATGTGGTGTGAGATGTCCCATATCACTAACCCCCACAATGCCAGTGAGTCCTTTATGGTGGAGGTAGGGGCATCACACAGTTTCAAAGGCCAGTGTGGAAACAGGCAGGCAAAGGTGGAACACATGCAAATCTGCACCCACCCCCACACCCACATGTCTACACACTGGCATCCCTGATTTGTTTACCTGTTGGCACAAGGGCAAACAAATCGCAGCCCTGGGGAGGTGAGGCCCTGCACTGGGCTTGGTAGCAGCCCTGCCTGATTCTCATTAGGTGATGAATGGAAGGTTTGTGTGGTTGGGGTTTGTTATTGCTGTTGCTTTTGCTGCTTCCCCGAATTCCCTGCGGAAAGAAAGAGGAAAGATGCACTGAAAAAGGGCACGTCCTCTCTCAGCCCTTCCACAAGGAGAGTCCTTGGAGCAGCAAGGCAGGCCCATGTGCACACACATTAATAATGTGCAAAGCTCTTTAGGCTGATTGCTTGCTCCTCACAGGAAGCCGCCATGGTGGCTGCCAAGAGGCTGAGCTCACCCCTGCGAACTCGCTCCGTGAGGCACAAAGCAGGAGTCAGCCTGGCTTCCCACACCAAGGGCCCATGCAGGCGGCCTGAGTGCAGGGAGCCCAGAATGAGGCTGCCAGGCAGGGGGCTACCCATCCAGGCCTCGTGGCCCAGGCAAGCAGGGAGACAGAGGGAGCACCTCCCCAGAGTAGCCATTCTCAGCTCCCAGGCTGTCAGCTGACAACTATAGAGTACCATTCCTTTAGGATTTCTGTGTCCCTGAGCTGCTTCCCATGGAGTCAAAGAGTGGCAGAGACAACACCTTAACCCTGGTCCCTGTCCAGATCATGCTGCTCACCTGCTCACAAACCTCCAGTGACTTCCTATTCAACTGAAACCAAACCCAAAATGAGACAAAGGCCTGAGGGCCCCCAGTGCTTTGATCTTGGACACCTCCCCAATGTCACCTGCCACCACTCTCCCCCTGGCTCACCTGGCACCAGGTACATCCTCCTCCTCACTGATGCTCCAATGTGCTGAGCTCATTCCAGCCTCATGACCACACGACATTCCAGCTGCCACAATCTCTCTGCAGCAGATCTTGTTTCGGGGGCTCCACCACATCCTTCCAGTCTCTCAATAAACACCTCCTTCTTGGCATCACTGTCCCTAACCACTGCTCTACAGTGGTGCCCCCACCAAACCACTCTCTTCTTACCTTACTGTATTTTTCCTCATGGAGGTTATCACTACCCGCATGACTTTTGGTTTACTCATTTATTTGTTTAGTGTCTGACCACCACCTCCACTAAGATGTCAGCTCTTGAAGACAAGGACCTTGTCTGTCTCAGTCCCTTTATATTCTCAGGGTCTAGAACAGAGCCTGGTCCATATTCACTGCCCAATTAATATCGAATCCATTTCAAGACAGGCAAATGAGACCCAGAAAGGCAAGGCAGTGCCCTATAGTCACACAGGGAACTGGACAGAGCCAGGTCAGGAGCTTGTGGAAACCTTAGTCCCAGGCTCTGGAGAGCTCCTGGGTGTGATATGGGGAACTGGGCAGTTCCCTCCAGACCTGGCTGATGCAGCCAGTGACTTGCTGAGCATCTACTCTGCATAGCCCTTTCAATGCACTTCAGGGAGCAATCGTAAGGTGAGGTTGGTCCCTCCCTGCAAGTGAGATATGGTTTTAGAAAAACATGAAAATTGAGGCCACAGCCCAATGCAGTAATGCCTGAGCACTGGCCTGGACAGGCTCCCTGGACATGCTGCACCCACAGCAGGGACTGGAGGAAGACAATCTGGCAGTAGAACATAAAAGCACCATGGCTTCCACGTGACTGCCAATGGGCAAGCCTTTGCCACTCAGGCCCTAAATAGGAAGCTACTTCTCACGCTAACGGTCAGGCAGGCCGAAACCCTCCCCACCTCAGCACAGAGAGTGAGCCAGCAGAGTCAGTGTGCCCCAAATGCAGAAAGGAAAAAGCTATAAGACCCATTAACTGAAAGCTGCCAGTCCCAGGATAGTTAACAACCAGCAGCAGCCTTGTGGAGTACCGCTAGGTAGAGCAAACCAATACTGATGATCACCACCCATCTAAAGAGCTGGCCTTCACACAGGAAAGACCAAAAGTGCCTATAATGGTTAAAGAGCTCAGTTCACATTTAGGGTAGAATTTGAGCAATGGCGGGTAAGAAGAACAAGAGCTTCTGGCAACTACAGTTGACTCTTGAACAACACAGATTCGAACTGTGAGGCTCCACTTACCTGTGGATTTTTTTCAATCAATGTTTCACTGAATGTGACTGCCTCTCCTTCCTCCCCTTATCCCTCCTCCATCTCTCCCGCCTCTGCCACCCATGAGACAGCAAGACCAACCCTTCCGCCTCCTCCTCAGCCTACTCAACATGAAGATAACAAGGTCGAAGACCTCTATGATGAGCTGCTTCCACTTAATGAGTAGTAAATATATTTTCTCTTCCTATGATTTTCTTAATTCCATTTTCTCTACTTTACCATAAGAATATAGTATATAATACCTATAACATACAAAATTTGTGTTGATCAAATGTTTATGTTATCGGTAAGGCTTCTGGCCAACAGTAAGCTTTAGGAGTTAAGTTTTGGGGGAGTCAAAAGTTATACACAGATTTTTGACTGCATGGGGGGTTAGTTCCCCTAATCTCCGCATTGTTCAAGGGCCAACTGCATGAGAGAGACCCCTAAGGCAGGTCAGCACCCACCAACAAAAGTAAGAAGGATGTTGGAATCACAGAAAACAGGGTTGGTACCTTGAGGAGCCAAGGAAAGAAACAGGAACTTGGCTGGGCATGGTGGCTCATGCCTGTAATCCCAGCACTTTGGGAGGCCAAGGCCGGTGGATCACGAGGTCGGCAGTTCAAGATAAGCCTGGCCAAGATAGTGAAACCCTGCCTCTACTAAAAATACAAAAAATTAGCCAGGCGTGGTGGCACACGCCTGTAATCCCAGCTACTCCGGAGGCTGAGGCAGAGAATTGCTTAAACCTGGAGGGGCGGAGGTTGCAGTGAGCTGAGATCGCACCACTGCACTCCAGCCTGGGCGACAGAGTGAGACTCCGTCTCAAAAAAAAAAAAAAAAAAAGGAAAAGAAAAGAAATAAGAACTCCTAGGACCACTGTGCTAAGAATGACTGCCTATCCTCAGCAAGAAAGGACTGGGAAAGGGGAACAGGGCTCGCTTCACACTATGCTCATAGTTAATGAGCTTAAGTTGACAGTATATATGCAATAAATCAGACATTACCACTTGGCAGCCTGCAAGCCTTATCAGCCTTGCCACAGGCAGAGTTGGCCAACAAAGCATTCAGCATTTTTGTAATTAGCTACAAACATTTAAAAACTAAGAGATTTCACAGAAAGTCCAAATTTCTGGCTCCTCTTGAGACACAAGAAATAGTGACCACACCAGGCCTTCTCAGGGGAATCTTGGCAGAGCCTAACAGTCCTCTTCAGAAAAGGATGTTTCCCTCAGGTGCCTGCAGCTGCAATACTCTCAGTTCTTACAGCCCATCTGCTGTCTGCCTTAATATCCCTGCCTGGATGCCACAGGCATTTGGATTTATGACCTGGCTGTCACGCCAAAGGGTGGCTTTAGCCATTCTTCTCTGACCCTTTGATTGTCTTCAAAAGCTCCAAGTTACAGAATTATCCAAGAGTAGTTCACATGGTGGCCTGGATGGGATGGTCCCACTTGATCATCATGGGGCAGAGAGAAGCGGCAGCTATGCGGCCCCTTTCCCACCCTGCTTCGCTAGGCACAGGGCAGTCTCCAACTGAGTAGTCGCTGTTCTTCCCGAGTGTATGTTTTCTCTCTCTAGTGTAGTCTGGCGGTGCTTCAGGGGCAGAGACCATGTCTTTCTCCCCCAAAGCACCCAGTTTAAGAGGTCTAGGGATGCAGCCCATTCTGTCTTAGTGGTGGACTGGCCACCGACAGGCTGCTGAGAGATGCCTTCTCATCTGAAGAGTAACTCTGCAGGCAGAAAGCACCAGCGGCTGTCCCTCCTTCTATCAGCCCAGTAACCAGCACTCCTGAAAAGCCACTAGTAGCTGCTCTTGCACATGTGCTCCAATAACAGCCCAGATGAGAGGTGCCCTGTGAACTCTCACCCTGCTCCTGAACAAGATCCGAAAGTGCCTAGCCAGCATCTGGAGTCCAGGCAGCACTTAGCCCTCCTCTTCTCCCCCTCCCTCTTGGACTCTAACATCCTCTCCAGCTGAGTGCTGGACCGCAAGCCAGTTCTCAACCCCAGCTGGGCTGGCTGGAGATCGTGAGCACTTTGTCACTTTTTCCTAGCCCCTCCTCTTACCACCCGAGGTGCACCCCACATCTGGCTTTCCTCACTTGGCTCTGTGAGCTATGCTTCCTGACACAGAGTGAGTGGGAGCTATCCTTCTCCCAGGCTGGCCACAGCTCCCCATCTCTGAGTCACTGACACCTCCCAATGCTTGACCCCAACAGCCCCAGATTGGTTCTACGATCTCAGCCAAACACCTCCACAGGCACAATAATGAAACTACGATTTGCAGAGCACCACCCCTGCACCAGGCCCTCTCAAGAGCATTCCCTCATTTAATTCCCATGACAACCTTCTGGGAAGGTATTAATACCCCAGCTTATGACCAGTAAATAGCCTCAAAAAGATGGCATTGATAGAGTTGGGCTCTGATTCTGTGTCCATTTCCTCCAAGGACAATGCTCCTTCATCTATCCCACCAGCAGCCCCAGCCCTGGAAAGAAAAGCATCATTGTGGCCCCAGCTGAGCATCTGAAAGCCTCAGGTTTCCTCTGTGAAGAGGAGAATGGGCAGAATAGGTGTGGGAGGAGGGGGACATCCTCGGGTGCTCTGCCCTGCCTTTTCTCATTTAAATCGAAGTGGTTCCAGTCCTGCATCTCCCTGGGGTAGGAAACCCTCTACCTGCCCTCCCTGTGCCCATGTACCCAGGGCTTCTTGGATGGGGTTGGGAGAGTTCATGTATGCTTTTCCTGCGATGATCTACCTCCTTCCAGTTCTTTTCTCCCACACTTTCACACTTGTCTCCTACAGCAGCTCCTTTCCCCCAGGCTCCATGACTCGAACCATGGACCACAACCCTGTACATTGCTTTCCCCCGACACTGCTCACAGCATACCTTGGTGATAGTGCAGATATGTGGGTAACGCACTGGGGAGAGGGAGAGGCCACACCACGCCCTGCACAGCAGGCAACAGGGAGGTGAAGTGTACACACACCTGGTAACGGCCCACCAACCTTGCCACTTCTCTCCTAGGTCCACCGACCTAGCAGCAGGTCACCAGCCCAATCCCTGATGTCAAGCACTAGCACATCCCAAACCTCAGAATGTTGACCTTGCCCAGGGTCACAGAAGATTTTTTCACTTTTCTCAATGCCCTTCATGCCCATATCTTTACACTTTCTGAGACTCATCGATCTCCCCACTCACACATCAGTCACTGGGCATGTTCTGGGTACCCGTACCCATGTCAAGCACTGTGAGAAAGGAAAAAGGAAAGCCTACACCCCAAAATACCCTGTACTTAGAAGAACGCTGTGAATCAAGTATTAACTCCATTGAGCAGATAAGGAACCAGAGCTCAGAAAGCCACATGGTGAGAAAGCAGGGCAGGAAAGGGGCTGGGTCTGCCTGGACTCTGCCCTTCCCTGCCCTGTAGACAGAAAGCCTATATAAAATGTCCCCAGACTCTCGGGTGCCTGGGAGGTTGTGGAAACTGCTCTTCTAGTTGTCCATGGAGAGGCAGAGACAGCCCATCCATCCCCTCAGGCTCTCTGCAGATGTGTTGGCAGAGAGAGGACTGGGGGTTGTCCCCATCTCCATATGAGCATTCAGAGGTGTCCAGTCCCCCTCCTCATGCTACCTGCTACTCCGTGGCAATGTTCACCTAGTCTGCTCTGTGTCACACTCCAGGAGAAAAACGGGGTCTCCCTTGATCTGTCAATGGCAACAAGCCTCGTCTCCCAACAGCACATTGTAGAAAAAAGCTGGGCTTTGAGTCAGGGTGTTCAGCATTCATAGCCCAGCTCTGTCATTTTTCATCTTTTGGACCATAAGCAAACCCCAAAATCCCTGCAGGCTCAAAGCTCCATCCTAGCCCTTCTCTTCCAGCATTGTTGAGAAGATTTGGTGAGTTTCAGAGTCTGAATATGGTGAACTTGATAAATAAAGGCTGCCTTTATCCCTCCCTCTGCTCCACAACCCCCTCTTTACCACGTTCACCCCAAAGTTGAACAATGTTGAAGAAAAGTAAGAGTGAGGAGGAACATGGCCCCAGATCACCTGCAGAACTGCCACCATCTGCTTCCACCCAGGAAGCTCATCTGCACACTAGGGCCTATGCTAGATGGACAACAAAATGGTCCCAACTCTCCATGCCTAAGGCAGCCACTCCCTTGGCAATGTGACTTTGCAGTTCCCCCCTCAAGAGCAGTCTTCCATCCAGAGGAGGAGTCTCTTTCCCCTGCCTGTTGGGCTGACTTCATGGCTTGCTCTGGCCAAGAGATTGCAGAAGAAGTCACAATGCCATCCTCACCAGCCAGCCCAGATGCATGAGCCAGCCCAGCTGAGATCCAGTGAATCTAACCCAGGTCTGCTGACCAGGAGGTTCATGAGTAACAACACACGCTTACTGTTGCATGACACTGAGTTTTAGGATCGTTTGTTACACTGCACACAGCTAGCTGATGCAGAGCCCTTCTTCTCTCCAAGGGGACTGGCAGCTCAAGCACAGATGGCAGGTGACCACCAAGGCCAGATTCCTACCAGTGATGTAGACAGGAGGCCTGGAAATACTGGGTAGAAGAGGGAAGTTCCCCAGCAAAGGCTCCACCCTCAAGCCTGGAAACTCACAGCCCTGAATGGGAATAGTCATTCCTGTTTTCACACACAAATGTTGCCTTTTGGCCTGCCATGCCCCCCTATCCTGCACCCACATAAACGCCAAATCCTAGGCTCCATAAGCAGAAAAGGGCAGAGGAACAGAAGAGTGACACAGTAGAGAAGGAAAGGAGAGAAGGAGCATCTGAATGTCAAGAGGTGTTCGGCTGGAGATGGTCAGAGAGAAGATCAGCAGCAGGATGGTGGAACTCCAGGGGAATATAATCTTCCCACTCCATCCCCTTTCCAGCTCCCCATCCATCCTGCTGAGAGCCACTTCCATCTGGCAATAAAATCCCCTGCATTTACCATCCTTCAACTTGTCTGTGTGACCCGATTCTTCCTGGATGCCAGACAAGGACCTGAGTACCAAGAGGGCACTGAGCTGGTTAACGCTTAAGCCATCTGCACATGGCAGGAGCTAAAAGAGCACTGTATCATGCCCACTGGGGCTTTGGGAGTCACAGGCACCCACCCCTAGTGCTACCGTGGGGCCAGAGCCCAAAAGCGCTCACCCCAGTTCCTGCACCTGCCCGTCTGCATGTCCCCTCTCCCGTAAGGAGCAAGCAGCCGAACAAAGGAGCCACATCCCTATCACACATCCTGCAAGTGGGGTCAGGGAACTCTCTTATCTCACCAGCACCAGGAGAGGGCTCTGTTTAGGGATGCCATGTGCAGAGAATGGCACCAGATGTGGGCTACATGGCACAGATAGCTTCTCTGAGATAAATTCATACCAATTTAGATAATCTCTCTCATTTCTGCCTCTCATGACCCACCCCCTCCCCCTGCCTCCCACCACGTCTTCTTACAGCTTCCCCGCTGAGCTCCCCAATCAGCTCTTCAGTCAACAAACAGGCTGACTCACCTCAGGCTCAGGCGCGAGGCCCCCCCAAGGCTGAACACCCTTGGGGATCTGGGAACAGAAAGGGTAATTGAGCCATTTCAGCTGCTGCAGGCTGTTTCCCTTTGTAAATGCCTATTTCTCATGTCTGCTGCCTCCTTGGCCAAAGGGGCTACCTGCTAATAAGCCACAGATACTCTGCAGGGAGGAGCTGACACTCTGCTCTGCTATTTAATGACCCACAAAGGAAGGAAAGGCCACCAGGTGTCTTCAGGCCCATGCTTCAGGTTCACAGTCCTCTTTACCCCAGACAGGCCTCCCAGACAGTCTCTGTAAGGCTTTCAGCACCCCTGAGCACCAAGAATGGGATGGCATGATTTGAGATAAAACTCATAATAGAAACAACAGCCAACCAGAAAATAAACACCAGAAAGTCCAGCAGCACTCAGGCCTTTTTCCCTGATGATTGCTTAGATGTTCCTTTGAAATATCAAAAATCAAACATTAAATTCTTACAATGCTTTACTTGATGCCCCTGCTTGGCTGGAGTGTTAAGAATGTGTTTCATTTGCCCAGTGGGGAAATGAAGTTCTAGACAATGTTTGTGTGGGGACAGAAATTGGTGCTCCTGGGGTCCCACCCTCCATCCATCTGTTTACCAGCCACAATGCATGGCCCCTGAAAATGTGATTAAGAAAGATTAACAGGCCCCAGTTCCTGCCCTTAGCATTCCCAGATCACACAAGGAGGGAGATGCAATAGAGGGTCACAGCACAAGCAGTGGGTGTAGGGCTAGCTCTGGGATGAGGTGGCGATGGAGGTGTGTTCAGGAGGCAGCAGGCTCTGAGGGATGTGATGGTGCTGTCATGGAGAGGGGATAGTGGGCTAGGATGCCAGAGGCCTGCAAGACCAGTGCTGGTTGACACCTGGACAGAGCTCACAGCAGCTTCCCCAGCAGTCAGGGACTTTGGAAAGATGAGCAGGAGGGTGGGGACAGAGGAGGAAAGGGACAGAGCCATGTAGAGCCTCAAACACAGATCCTAACAGGACAGCTCTCTGTTCCCTTCCCGAACTCAGCCAGGCCCCGTGTTCTGGCTGCCGCTTGCAGCCACTGAGTTTCAAGCCCATCTGAACAAAATCTAGAAACATTTCTTTCTTTTGATCTTATTTCTAAGAATTTCTAAGAGAAAATATAAATTTCTCAGACTGGAAGCACTTTTGCTAAAGTGCCAAGGCTTTAAAATCCGTAAACAGTGGGATATAATTAAATGCAAATGCAGGGCCATATTCAAAAATTAATCTCCTATAATTAATTAGTAATTTAAAATATTCTGGTAAATGATACTTAAATGGCATAGAATTATCCTAGCTCTGAGTGATAAAGTCGTCTGCTAAACATTTACCTTGTTAGAGTGAGAAATATTTGCATATATCATGTGGGACAACAGAACGTTGAGATTGCTAATTTACCTTTGCTATAAATGTATTAAAAAGCACAGTCTTTATATTCAAATTGCAGGAGCTTCACTCACTGCAGCAAACTCTGAGAAGCGATGCATTTGAAGACAGGACTAAACCCAGGCTGGGCTTCTATGAAGGATTAAATTGACCTCCAGGCACACTCCATGCCTGGGAAGCCAATCTGGGAGAGGTGTTGGGAGTGGCCCCTTCCACCATTTTCCTTAACCTAACTCCATCCAGCCTGGATGAAAAGTGACATCTTGTACCAGAGCAATGGAAAGCTGTTCAACTAATCAGCTATTCTCTCTGCTGTTCTTTCTCCTGTTCTTCTCTCTACAGAAAGAGATCACTGGTATCTAACTGCAGAGGTCAATGCCATCTGCTACAACTGTCACTAGGTAGCCGAAGTTTTCAGACCAAAGCCCTTGCTGATGTGCTGACCTAGGAGTTGTTGACCAGCCAAACAGGCAACCAAAGTACACACACACAAAAACAGCTGACCCCATTTCTATTGGAAGTAAGAAATATTAAATTCCCATTCATTTAGTCCTTCAACACTACTGTAGACAAGGTCCCATGCTGCTCTCAGGAAATAAAATGGTGAACATCACACAGTCCCTGGCCTACAGGCAGCACGTTCTAGTTACAGGGACAGATTATGCAACATCTGCAGGACATACAGAAACGGAAGGTGCCTGGACATCAGGGCTGGGCAGGCTGCCCCACCTCCTTGCGAACTGGAAGGAAGGAGCAGCAACTCTTCTCCATAAAGAACACAAATGGTTTAAAATCATTTAACTTTTCCACTCTTTCCAGTGGAACAAAAGACTAGAAGGGAGAGGAGGAAATACAGAGGAAACAAAAGGAAAGAGGGAGGCCTATGTATTGTAGAGACAGTGGCATACAACCAATAAATAAGAGGTGAAAGGACAAAGCCCTGGAGTCCTCAAAATGCCCATGGACACTGAGAGAGCCCTTAGTGGATGACAGTGCTGGGGCACAGCTGCTCTGCCAGCCACTGGAATGCCCAGCAGTGGCATGGTGTGTGGCCATGACTTTCCATATCATAGCCAATCTTGGAGAGGATGAGGCACTGCCTCTGAATTCCATGCCCCTCGGCATTTGATAGGGTTCCTCATCCACAGGAGGCTCCCAATTGGTACTTGCTGGGTGAGTAGGTGATTGGATGATGGATGAGTAGATGGACAGATGAATGGACGAACGGAGAGAGAGATGGATGACAGATGAATAGATGAACAGAATCCCTCCAGGAAGTTGGAATGAAGCCCAGGGCCAAATGACTGTGAACTGGAGTTCTCCCCATCAAGCCTGACCTGGAGAAGAACAAGAACAATAAGACCTGCAAACTGTAGGGTGTTAACCTCTAACATCCTGAAAAGGACCCCAAGAACACATCAGTCCTGAAGTCTGGATTTCCTGCCCCAGGCTAGGGAGCCCTCCCTGCTGACATCCCAGCCTCAGCTCCAGCCACTACCTCCCCTGTACACCCATGACTGCAACTGCACAACACACAAGTTCCTGAATACAATAGGGATCCCCTGACCCCTCTCTCCAGCCCTTCCTTGTTCACAGAGCTAGTGCAAGTTCATTCCTACAGACCCAGACCCAGAGTCACCTAGTCCAGGAAGCTTCCGTTGACCCTCTGATGACCCCATCTCTCCCTGGCCAGAGGACATCACTCTGTCTTCCGTGCTCTTACAAGACTTGGCCACACCTCTGCCATTACAGGTAAAGGCATCTGTTCACACCTCGGTCCTCCCCACCAAGCTGGGAGCCCTGTGAGAGCAGGGACAACAGCCTACATGCCCACATAGAACTTGGCACAGGCTGGAGCTCAGTAAATGCTGGAGAAGTGACAGGAAGAGCCATGAGCAGAAGAGAGAAAGCTCCAGCAGCCACCAGCAGGATTCCCAGAGCAAGGCCCCTCTCAGCAGCTGCTGCCTTGGTACTTCAGCAATTCTATGGGCCATGATCCCCAGCTGGTGAGGAAGCTGATGGGCTTGCATGAGGAGAACGTCATAGGTAGTTGTCACTGTGCACTGAAGTCCCACTTAGCAACCTGTGGCCCGGAGAAGAACCAAGGCCCAACTAGGATCCAATGAGTCCAATCCACTCCCCAATTAGGGTATGATTGGAAAGAGCCACCCACACTCACATGGAGGGCTCCAAGGTCAAGCCCAAGGCAGAACAGGCCCCCCTGGAGGAAGGGACCTTCCATGGCCTGTACCCTCGGCAGTCCCCATGGTACCCAGAGCAGCCCCATAGTGGCCCCAGGCCTGGGACCCGGAGACCTGAGTTCTATCACCCTCAGGCCCATCCTCCCTGAGGGGAGCCTCTCCACACCTTTTTAAGATGATGCAGTGTTGTGGTGGCTACGAAGACGGTGATGAGGAGGCCTCAGAGGATGAATGTGGAATAAAGACTAAGTGAGGGATGTGAGGGGTCTCTAGGTGGGGCCTGATAGGCCACAGGGTCCCCAGGCAGGCCCCAGCACCTTGGCCTGCCACAACTCTTCTACTCACCCACTCACTGCCAAGGCCAGGCTCACAGAACCTGCAGGCCCCGCCAGCACAGCCCCTCAAGAAGCAGAATCCCAGAGAGGCTGGTAGTGTCATGTGACCCCAGGCCAACAGCCACCTGCAGTGAATGAATGCCATTTTGCAAAATGTAAAAGATTCAAGCAGCTCCGTCTTCCTCACTCACTCCCATTTGGCTAGGCTTTTTGAGTAGGGAAGAGGAGAACTTACAACTAGGAAAGCCCCATAGCCCATGCCAACTCTAGCTCATCCGTACCATCCCAACTCTAGCTCATTTGTGCCGTCCCAGATGCAGCATAACATTGACATGCAGTTGATGTGTTGGGGGTGCTGAGGGGACATTTACTCCTCCTTAACTGTGCTTTGGGCTTCATAAAATTCAGGACATGTTCTGGCAGTGTGTCATCCTTGTGAACATTGTTTGTCCTTGTCACAACAAAGAGGAGGTTGGGTCAGTCTGCTCAAGAAGCCCGTGCAATGCCTCCAGGTGGTGAGGAAGGCTTCGCACAGGGACAGCATTCCCAGGTGTTCCTAGGGGACCTGCTGGGCTAGCCAGTGAGATAGCTCATGTTTACTCCAGAATCCACATTTCTTTCCCACCACACTTAGGAGATACGTTAAAATGCTTTGCGTATAAGCAGCCTGAGAAACTCTGCCAAACCCTGGCCAGAGACAGTGGAACCATATCTTCCCCGATGAAGCCAGCATGCCCTATTTCCCCACTCTAGCAAGTGCAGTGCTGTAGGCTGTGTTCCTGGAATCATCACAGACGGAAGAGAGGGGCTCTGGAGGGAGTAAAATCCAGACTTTAATCCTGTTCAGTGCCTAAGTGGCTATTTGTGTGACCTTAAGTAAGTCATTTAACATCTTTAGCTTTTCCATTTCCTCCGTCTGCAAAGTGTGAGGATTAGAGAATGCACAAAGGGCCAGAGCCATCGTGGGCACCCAAGAAACCTCAGCTTCCTCCCTCCCAATGGCAGGCGCATGGGAACAGGGATCAAGACTCTTATCATCGGCGGAGACTGAAGACTACGGTCAGAGCTGTTGGCCCAAAGTCCAAATGCCATCGTTCCCCTCAATCTCCCGCCAACACTCCCAGGGACTTGGCTGACGTTAAGAGTCCAGCAAAAGAAACTGCAGAATATTGGAGGGTGGGGGGTTTAGAAACGACCTATTGGATACTATTCTCACCACCTGGGTGACAGGATCCGTACTCCAAACCTGAGCATCACACAAGATTCCCATGTAACAAATCTACACAAGTCCCCCCTGTATCTAAAATAAAAGTTGAAATTTAAAAATAAAACAATGGCCTGACAAAAAAAAACAGTGGCCACCCCAGAGCCTTCCCCAGTCCCGTCACACTCAGCAATGCAAGCAGGACAAAGCAAGCCCAGCGAATCCACCACTGCAGACGTTTGCATAATTAACCACTTGGAAATAACATCCTTAGGCCAGTCTTAGTTATGTGTTAAATCCTCACAGGGGTAGAAACAGGAAGGGGCTAAAATCCTCTAGAAGGAAAATGCATGAATATGTGCAGTGAAAAGAAAACAGATGCTTCTTAAAAAGCTATATGCTAAATGCTTTATCATAGCTGTCTCCTTCATCCCTTTTAACAGATGAAGAAACAGAGGCTAAGACGGTGATGCAAATGGCCCAAGGTCACACAAATAATAAGTCAGGGAGCTGGGACTTGCCCCCAGATCCATTAAACTCCAAAGCCAATAGTCTTTCCACCCCCAAGCTTCACAGCAGAGCAAGGAGGAAAGGAAGCAAGGGGAAGGGGCAAGGAATTGGCAAGAAGCAAGAAAGGAGGGGGCCGGTGACGAGATTAGTCGACACCATCACCAGTACAGAATCCAGCTGGGGAAATACTGCAAGAAGAGCCATTCCCTGAGCAGACTTTTACAAACGCACAGCTGGGTATATTCTGAGAAAGAATGGACATGTTAGTGCTGCTAATCCCAGGCTGCCCATTACTGGACTGAATCACTTCATACAGGGCAACATGTTCTGGTGAAAATGCCGGGAGCCGACAGGACATCACAGCCTGGCGGACCACCGGCGTGATTCGGGGCCTGATTAGCAGAGAGCATCAGGGCTGCTGGCCAATTGTACCACATTAAGCATTCCAAATTTTAAGTTCCCCAGCAGTGGGCTTTGGGCTGGCTCCTGATGCATGAGGTAGCATTCTGAGTAATAATTAATTAGAAGGAAAAGCAGAATAAGCAAGCAAAGCACATCAAATGGAATTAGTATAATGCCATGTTTCACTTCAGTTTACTTTCAATCAGAGAGGACCAACAAGGTGACTGGGGTTGTCTGGAGAACCTGCAGGGAGCCCTTGGCCACCCCGTGACCTGTTCAATCTGCCTCTGCTCCCAGGCATACCACATCCCCAGCTCACCCCCCAAAACCAACCCAGGCCAGAGGGACACCTGCCAACTCCAGCCTATCACCTCTCTGCCATTAGACTACCTGGGCCAGTGCCAATCAGCCAACTCATAGGTTATTTCTAGTTTGTTCTCAAATTAATGGATTCTTTACAAATTAATGGATTCTTTACTAACTAATGGATTCTTAAACTGATGGGCCCTGTCTTCATTAGAAGGCTCCAACCTCGAACAAAGATGTTTTTAAAAGAAATACACACTGATTATTAGCCCAAGTGCCAAAAAAATAAGAACATCTAATGTATCCTTCAACAATAGGCAAAGACACCTCCTCCAGGTGCTGAGAAATCCCAAGGCAGACCTACCCACCTCTGCAGAAAGCTGGAAATTTATTTTATCCCTAGAGGCTTACACCCGTCAACAAAGAGGAAAATTAAAAAGAAAAAAAAAAAGGCCTGAGTCTTGCCTCAGAAATCTCTGGCAGTGACTTGTAAACAGGCTTCCCACCAGCCTCCCCACAGCTTCTCAGAGGCTGGGCAGGCCTTGACTCACCTGTCAGGGAATAATCAGGAGCCAAGTAGTGCTCAGAGAATCCCCCCTTACAGGCTGTGTGCTGTGGGCCGAGCACCTACAGGCCTCCATGTCCATTTAGGCCATGCGTAAGAGGACTGTGCCCTGCAGCCCACCTGAGCCATCTTCTGCAGAGCCCTGGGCACCAGGCCCCTGAGGCCTCAGGCCCCCATGACTTACCTCGTTGATGAAGGAGTGGGCTCCCTGTGGGCTGAGCAGCAGGATGGCGCGGCGAAGCGTGTCCCGGTAGCGATTCAGCTCCTCTGTCTTCATCGTGGTGAAGAGGCTGGTGAATACGTGGCTAATGTTCTTGTCCACCTTTTGTAAAGAGACGTCAAGGCCCAGCCTTGAGGCCTGGTCCAGAAAGCTTTGAAGCCCACGGATATCTGAGCAGTGGAAGAAGAGGAGGAGGAGAAAAATCATCTTTAAGTGGGAATGCACCAGGGAGGGTATCTAACTCCAACACGTTCCACCCCTGCAGGCCACCACGAAAAATGAGGGTCCAAGTCGGCCTCAGTGATTCCCCTAAACAAGAGGTTGGAGGACCCAGCGTAGACCCAGCAGCGCTCACCAGTGTCCAGCCCTGGCTGTCTCCCCCCACAGGTTAGATGCCATCCAACAGGTTCTATGGCCAGAAAGTGCCCTTGATTCATGACAAGCTCTCTTTCTTTCTCTATATGGGCCCAATCACAGCCATTCTGGCCTTCAGCCACATTTGCTGGCGGTCCCTGGCCCTAACATCCCCATTCCCCTTCGCCTCCCTCTGCTCCCAACATGAGGGTCCTTGACCAACCATGGCCAGTTGAGGCCCCTGACTGGAGCGGGCCTGGCCTCAGCAGATAAGCAGTGAAAGCCCTCAGTCCCTGCACCAATCCTGCCAATGCACAGCCTGCACCACAGCACCCCAGCCCTGAGGCGTGGGACCCCGTCTGGCTTCAGGGACCTGATTTTCCTTGATGAAACATTCCTCCTGCCTGTTTCCAGCTGGAGTGACTCTCACTCCAAGTCCAGTCAGAAGCCCACATCCTGACTGGATCAGGGATGAGCACGGGGTTCGAGGAGGTACAGAGAGAGCCCATCCTGGCATGTTGGTGATCACTGGGAGAGAGGCCTGTCGGCACAAACCACCCAGGGATGGAAGATTCAACAAGAAGGGACCTGGAAGCCAATATAGTTGCACTGCACACTGCTACAAATCTATCCTTGTGAGGCCTGAGGGTGCTAAAGTTTTTTCAACCAGTGCCAAAATCATCTCTTAGCAGCAGCCTTCTAGAAGCCATTTGGCTTTCCCAAAAAGAGACATGCCCAGGAACAGAGGCAGGCGGGTCTGAGAGTGAGACACGGTCCTGACGATGTCATTTTCAGCCCCTGGGTGCATGTGAGGCTAAAGCCTGTTTCTCCAGAACTTTCCAGTTCCATGAGCCAGTGAATGCCTTTGCTTGCCTAAGGTGGGTCATGTGCAGCCCAGAGTCTCAATCCACAGGCCATTTTTTCGCAGCCTGGGATGTTTCTTGCATCTGGCCCATCCTTGCATTCCACCTCCCATAAGCAAGACCCGTGCCTGAGTCACACCCTCCAAAGAACAGTCTAGGTCTGCCCAGACCCACAAGCTGCACTGTCCCCATGCCCTGGGATGCCCACAGGCACGGCCTGTCCCATGCAGTCACCAAGATCAAAATCCAAATAAACAGTGTAAGCTCAACCAGGTTTTGTTCCCAACCTGTCCCTCTCCAAAACTCTCTCTGTACTCATTTTGCAAACTTCCTGGTCTACACTCATGCCAAGTGCCATGCAAGCTGCTGCAGGAGTCCCAGGCTCCCTGTTGTGCCAAGAGGACAGGCTCACCACTAAGCATAGTCCCAGCTGGACTGTGTGACAGGAGCCATCATGGGGAACCAAGCAGCGCGAGGGAGGAGAGCAGAGCACCACGGCCATCGTAATGAGGGTGCTGGGGGCTGTGCACAGGGCCCCCCTTACCACTACAGAGGGAAAGCCCTAGACTAGGGCCTCAGCACCTGCCAGGAACCCCGACACTTAGGACTCAGTACAGTCTCTGAAGCCCTCAGGCAAATCACTATCCCCTTTGAGCCTGAGGGGCTCTCTGTAAAATGGGATGAAAATAGCCAACTACCATTTTCCTGGGACTCTGAATAACCACACTTCCTGTGCGGGCCACCTGCTTGTGTCTCAGGAGCCTGCACCTGGGAGTACAGGGAGCCCACCTCCTGGTGGTGCATGGGGAGGGCACAGCAGCATACAAATGAGAACTGGGGGCCCTCTAGAGATGGCAAATGCATGATCACCCAACCATGACCTCAGCCGGCCCCTTGTCCATCAGCAGCCTGGTCCCTGGAGCACAGCCATGTGCCCAAACCCACTGGCTTCACAAAACACAAGGGTCTTGGTGTTGCTCTGCCCACTGTGTCAGACAGGAAGGAGGGCCAGCCCCAGGGCTGAGATGAAGTGGCCAGCACAGGGCTCCCCCAAAGTGAAGAAAGGTAGCCAACTGAGGACAATATTGTGCCTTACACCTGCCCAGTGCTCCAGGCCCCCAACACACAAGCCCCAGGCTGTCAATACCCTTGGGGTTCCCAGAGAGGCAACTCAGTCTCCATCAGTCTGTTCAGGGCCATGGGGATCTGTAGCTCCCAAGCTTCTTGAAAGAAAAGGTGAAGAAGATAAAGACCTCTTCTTAACCAATCAGAGGGAGTAGCAGGGCAAGTGTGCAGAGATGGCTCAGGAGCCCCAACCAGAAACACCAGCGCTGGTGTCAGCCCCAGTCCTGCCCTCTCTGGAGCACAGCACAATGCAAATCTGTCCATCATAAGCTGGAGGACATCTAGCACCCAGCGGCCACCCGCACCAAAACCAGCAGTGGGCAGCTGTGCTGGGCACATAACAGCCTTCCATGGGTGCCAATGAGGGTTTCCCCCTGGATCTGGGCTGTACATAACACAACCTCTAGCCATATATGGCCATTAAAATTTCAATTAATTGAAGAAAAACACAATTACATGCTCAGCTCCTCAGGTGCACTAGCCACATTTCAAGTACTCAACAGCCACATCTGGCTGGTGGCTACCATGTTGGACAACACAGTTATAGCTCATATGAGATGGATCATCACAGAAAGTCCTATTGCCTGGTACTGCCTGGAGAAACCACCTTTAACCAGTGTGGTGTAAACGATATTCCTAAATATGGGAGACTGGCTGCCTTCAGGCCCCTGGCAAAGGCTCCTAATCCCCGGCTTTTTGTTCTCTCACTGTGAGGACTCCTCCAACTCCAGCTCCAGCTCTGGCCTCGGCCAAGTGACCCGCTTTAACTATGGGACAGCAGTAAACTTGACGCAAACAGAGGTTTGAAAAAGTGTTTGTGCATTTCCATTTCCACTCTTGAACCATGCCACCACCATGAGAACATCTCCAGGCCAGCTGCTGGAGGAATGTGGAGACACATAGAGGAGAGTCAGGCAGGCACCCAGGCAGCCATCCCCAGCTGCAAGCCAGCTGAACTCAGATGCACAAGCAAGCCCAGAGCGGAACTGCCCAGTTGACCTATAGACTTATAAAAAATAATAAATGACTACTGTTCTAAGCCACTAAGTTTTGGGACGGTTTGTTTCCCAGCAGTAACAAACTGATAGATCAAGGTCATTGGATGCATTGTATCTGGTATAGCGTATGAAAACATTAAGTGAAAGAGCAACGCCTTTACCTTAAAAAACAGCCCTGTCACAGCTTACCTGTGGCACTGTCCACACGGAGCTGAGTGCTAGTCAGCCCCAGGGCAAAGACACATGTCCACAGGCGGCTTCTGCAGCCCTGTCTCTTCCTTAGAACACCAGTGGTCCTCACTGCCCATGGTCTTGGCTGTGACACAGATCTGAGCACAGCTGCAGGATGGGCATGAAGGTGGGACCCTGAGACCTGTCATTTACAAGCTTCTGCTCCTTCCAGCACCTTCTAAGGCCACTGCAAGTCTTTAAAATGGCAGAGACTGGCCATGTCTACAGAGCATACCTTTCTGCACGTCTATATAAGCATGTGTACCATGAAGGCTTGCATGAGTCCATGAGTAAGGTAGGGACACCCATGTGGCCCCAGGGACCTTATGCCTCATGCCAGCATGGCCAGTCCTCTCAGGCTGGGGGAAAAGTCTCCTTCAGTCCCTTCCCTGAGCTCCCTCTACCTAAAACCATCTCAACCCACAGGACTGTTTTATTTCTTCAGGGAATAGGAGATGCCATGGGCAAGTAGCAACTGTCTTGCACCCATGAGTACACAAGAACATGCACACGGGAGGACATAAGTCGTCAGAGCTCCTCTGCACCTCCCACTGCTGCATTTCTGGCTTCTATTTCAGCAGCCCCTAATGGGACTGAGGGTTTACGATCCATTAGAGAGAGTTTAAGCTCCTTGCCAGCAGTGGCTCCTCACACCTGAAATCAGTGGTGCTGGCTGAAGCCAGTGTTTCTGAGGGACGGCAGCCCCTGGCTACCACCGCCTGCTCCAGTTGGCTGACAAGGTCGACTCTCAGCCTCTTTTCCCTGAAGCTTCTGTCCAGCTGCATCTGGGGTGGGGCTGGAGGCAGAGTAACAGTGGGGAGCCCAAGCCCGTGCTGCAGCCCTCCTGCCACTCTCCAGGAATGGGGCCACGGAAGCCCACTTCTCCCACAAAGTCCTTTTCTCCCTGCAAGAAACCAAATTTGTAATGCCACCCTACCCCATCCCCCCAAAAAACCTGAATGTCTGCTGCTGCTGCTGCTCACACAGAGAGAACTCCCCAAGCAGGTAGACAATGAACAGAGCTGGGGCTTCCCCCACTGGGCCACATAGCGCCCCTTCCCCAGAATCCTTTGGCTCCCACAGAGCTCTGGACTTTGTCCCAGGGCCTCCCCAGCAAGCTCCCTGTACACACTGGCCAGCCCCATCCACTATCACCAATGCAGCTTCCACCAACCACACGCACCTCCACCCGCCCCTGGCGAAGGCTGCTGACTGAGGCCTTGTCAGGCCTCACATCAACCTGATCCAGAACGGGCATGAGAAAGGCAATAGCCACCAGGTCTCCAGGCACCCAGGAGAGGCATGGACTCTGGAAAAGGCCACTGGACACTGCAGGGACAGGGAGGAGCTCCCTAGAGAGGAGTCCTGCACCTTAGAGAAAGGAGGCAGCTCGGGGAACATGGGCCAGTCCACTCCTGCAAGGAATGCAAGGTGACGGTGCCCAGGTCAGGCCTTGACATCGCCTCTCTGCCTGCCAGCCTCGCTACATCCTCTTTGGGCTCTCAGGGGCCCCATCACCAGGCCTTCCCAATACCCAAGCCTGCCAGAGTCCTGCCAGCACCCACCCTTTCCTTCTTCCCCCAGTACTCACTGAGCACTCTGTGTCTGTCTCTCCCCGGGTACAGGAAAACAAAACTGAATGAACCCCTGGGGTTCTTGTATCGCAGAACTTAACATTTCAGAGGCTGAGAACAAGCCAGAACAAATCAATAGCAGAATAGACAAGGAGATAATTTCCAACAGTGAGAAGAGCCCCAAAGAAAATAAATGCTGGATGGGAGGGGACTTCAGGGTGGGATAGGAAAGACCCTGCCTTGGTGAGGAGAAGCAGCTCTGGAAACCCCTAGGAAGAACATTCCAGGACAGGGGAACAACACACAGAAAGTTCCAGAATGAAGCATCTTTGACATCAAATGAAGAAGATCCTTGCTCGCCCCATGACAAGGCTGGACTGTGGAACTGCCAGGAAAGGAAGCTGAGGGTCAGTGGGCACCAGGGACCACCCATGGGGAGGAGAGGACACAGGTCCCTCCCTGCCTCCACACCAGCTTTCTTACACCTGGCCCTGCTTGCCCGGCACATCCTGGCCACTCGCCCCCTCACCCTGCCTCAGGCTCCACAACTCTGCTCTGAAGCTCCTGCCAAAGTCATCAACAAACGGGGGCCCTCCTCAGTCTTTGTCTTCCACGGTTCTCCAGCATCCAGCCTGCAGCCCTGCCTAATACCCTCTCCCCCTGGGCTTGCAGGCACAATGATATGCCCCTCTGCTCGCACTCGCTCCCCTTCTCCTCCCTCACATGCTCCCAGTCACACTCCCACTAGTCCTAAGCTTCCCCCGGTACCACCTGCCATGTCTGTTCTCACGTGTCTGAGAACAGCATCACCACACATGTGCTAACGAAGCCCACATCCTGGACTGGCGGAGGCCTTTCAACTTCTCTCCTAAACATTTCCCGAGTTCCACTCTCCCTTCTCAGGTTCAGCACTATCACCTCCTCCCTAGGACTCATGCAACAGCGTCCCGCAGGGTCTCCTGACCCTAGCATCTGCCCTCTAATACATTCCACAAGAATTTTCTCTCTTGAGATCATATCTGCTCACAATACAGCCCTCCTCTAAACCTTCAACAAATAACACAATTTATGTAAGAGTTGACAAGAAATTAATATCCTCTAAAGCAACAATCAAGTTGCAAACAAAAAGTCTTCTAGAGACTTCATTATTGTGCACAAAATAGACTCCAGACATTTTGGGTACCTAAGTTAAGACTGTGGTCCTAATAGCATTTTTTTGAGACAGAGTCTTGCTTTTGTTGCCCAGGCTGGAATGCAGTGGCGTGATCTCAGCTCACTGCAACCTCCACCTCCCAGATTCAAGCGATTCTCCTGCCTCAGCCTCCAGAGTAGCTGGGATTACAGATGCCCGCCACCATGCCTGGCTCATTTTTGTATTTTTTGTAGAGAACAGGTTTCACCATGCCTAACAGCATTTTCTATTTGTTTTTACATTCATCACCTGCCTCCACCATGACCTCCTCAAACCATGCACCTTGGGCTCCAGAAAAAGAAGCTCTTTGCCCACTCCTGGACATCCTACACACACACATACACACACACACACACACACACACACACACACACCCCCTCCCTCCCTCCACTGGGGTGCTCCCAGTTTGAAATTTACAGAGCCCTACTCCTCCATCAAGACCCAATTCAAACTTCCCCTCTGAGGCCATCTCAGGTCCTCAAGTTGAAATTCATGCCTCCTTCAAATTTAATAATATTAAATAATATTAATAACATTAAATCATAATATATGAGGCCGGGCGCGGTGGCTCACGCTTGTAATCCCAGCACTTTGGGAGGCCGAGGCAGGCGGATCACGAGGTCAGGAGATCGAGAGCATGGTGAACCCTGTCTCTACTAAAAATACAAAAAAAAAAATTAACCGGGCGTGGTGGCGGGCGCCTGTAGTCCCAGCTACTCGGAGAGGCTGAGACAGGAGAATGGCGTGAACCCGGGAGGCGGAGCTTGCAGTGAGCCGAGAGCGTGCCACTGCACTCCAGCCTGGGCGACAGAGCGAGACTCCATCTCAAAAAAAAAAAAAAAATTATAATATATGGGTAACAGGAAATAGGCCTTCCTCATTTATGTTATTTATCAAACCCCAAGGCTTGGTGCCTAGAACAGAGTTAGAAACAGTAAAAGTTTATGGAATCAAGTTGAACCACAGCGGGAACCTGCCTGAAGCCCGGCGTGACTTCAGCAGCCACACCATGACCACGTATCCGGTGGAGACAAAGCCCTACTTGGTAAGGAACTGATGTTAGGAAAATAATTTTTTCAGAATCTAAGGTTATAACTGTGACTATCCCTCCACTCCCTCTGAAAAAAATCATATAGTCATTGGGTATTTTTAATACCTTCTTTCTGAAAAGTAATTGAAGCGAAAGAAGGCATTTCAAATTGCTTCCCCTACTATTTTCAATTTCTGAGAAAGGCCCAGGCACTGAGAGTACTTATAGAGAATATTTTACCATCTGTAATGTATATATATATATATGAAGGCTGCCACCTCACACCCAGAAGAAGTTCACAGTTAAAAGTGTTTTTGGATTATTGGCAAATTTTCCAAAGGCTGAGACACAACTTTGATTCCATAGACTTTTTTTTTTTACTTCTTTCCTATCTGAGCCCCCAAAGATATGCTTTGAATTTCTTCCCAGATGTAGTTTACCCATAATTCAAGTTCATTTCTAAGAACCCTGCCCAGCCTCCTCTCCTCTTTCATTGCACATTCCCCTCCCACCACCAGCTCCTAATGTCACCATAGTTGTTGCAAGCGGAGCAGGTGTGATGGCAGCAGCGTCTGCCATTTCCAAGAGAACCCAAAGAACTACCTGCTGTGGCTACAATCATAGGGGATACCCTTGCCGTCTGCCCGCCGGAATCCATCAGGAGCCTCACCTCCCCACACCTCACACCTTGGCTTCTCGGCTATGCATTTCCTCTTCCTCCCTTCCCACCCTCTTCCTTCCTTCCTCATATATTTCCTGAGCACTGTCCTGGGCCAGGCCCTATGCTTGGTTCCAGAGCAGCAGAATTTTAAAACTTCACAGCCCTGTCCTGGAGGAGCTCTGGGTCCTGAGGGTAAGACTGATGCTGACCCTGAAGAAAGGAGTGGCTCCCTTCTGCCACTTATTGAGCACCTCCTATTACCAGAATGTGTTCCATTTGCAGACAGTATTTCATAAATAAATGAATTCCTTGCAATCAATTAATGTAGGTGACTCTCTGTGGAAGTCAGTGGGGCACCAAGCAGGCCCAGGGGCAATTCAGCAAAGGTATGGCACATCCAGCAGCTGTTGGTAAAATTGGAAGCAGGCCTCCCCCATCGTGAGGTGACAAGGTCCCCCAGAGCCTAGGCAAGGGCTGCGTTCAGGTGAGTAGAACGATGGAGTCCCGCCAGCTTCAGCAGCACAGGGCTACTGCTCTAAGTCTTCTTGCCCAAGGTCTCATCTGAGAGAGTCTTGTCTGGGAGGGAGGCCTCCCCTGTCCCCATCACAATCCCAGCTCCCCAGACAACAGTCATGGCAGGCCTGGCCCTGAGGTCCTCCAGAGTGACATCCCATCCCTCATCCCAAAAAGCTCCACCCTCTGTATTAACCATATCATTTTCCCAAAGATACGCACTTATTTATTTTATTTAACTTTTATTTTAGTTTCAGAGTGTACCATATGGAACCAAAAAAGCCCGAAGAGCCAAGACAATCCTAAGCAAAAAGAACAAAGCTGGAGGCATCACATACTTGACTTCAAACTATACTATCAGGCCACAGTAACCAAAACAGCATGGTGCTGGTACAAAAATAGACACATAAACCAATGGAACAGAAAAGAGGGCCCAGAAATAAAGCTGCACACATACAACCATCTGATCTTCAACAAAGTTGACAAAAACAAGCAATGGGGAAAGGACTCCCTATTCACTAAGTGGGGCTGGGGTAACTGGCTAGCCATATGCAGAAGACTAAAACTGGACCCCTTCCATCTTTTACCTTTTGATGCTTTGACATCTGGGGCCTTGCTTACCCTGGAAGGCCTGTCTCTCCCTGGGTTAGTAAACAACTTGCTCCAGAGCATGCCGTTTATCTGCAAACCAACCAATCCAGAGCCCAGAACCCCGACCACATTTTATATTGGGATCTCACACTCAGGGCCACTATACACTTGTCCTAATCACCCCAGAGCCAGGTACCAGACAACCGGGGACACCTCTATGCCCCAGAGCCCACTGGGCTTACTCCCACCAGCCAATCCTAAGCCCACCTACTCTGCCTCACCTGTTCCTCCCCATGGAAAGCACAGCCGACTCTTGCCCATAGTTTCCCCCCTCCTCCTTTCTGCTTCCCTGTGGGATCCGCTGGCAAGGCAGGCCCTCTTTTCTGGGAATCTGCAAGTATAACAAACAATCTTTTCAATGGTAGTCATCTCCTAATCTATTGGCCTTGCTATATCTAAATCATAATAAAACCTGTACTAAAACTCCTGTGCTCCTTGCAGCACTCTGCAATAGCCAAGACAGGGAATCAGCCTAGGTGTTCACCAGCCAATAGATGGATGAAGAAAACATGGTGTACATGCACAATGCAATGCTCTTCAGCCTTTGAAAAGAAGGAAGTCCTGTCATTTGCAACAATGTGCATGAGCCTGGAGCAGATTATGCTAAGTGAAATAAACCAAACCCAGAAAGACAAATACTGCATGATGTCACTTATAAGTGGAATGTGAAAAAGTTTAACTCAGAAATAGAGAATAGAAAGGTGGTTACCAGAAGCTGGGGAGTTAGGGGACTGGGGAGATGTTGGTCAAAGGAGGTGAAATTTCAATTAGACAAGAGAAGTTCAAGTGATCTATTGTATAAATGTTGACTATGGTTAATAACAATATATTGCATATTTGAAAATTCATAAAAGACTCGATTTTAAGTGTTCTCACCACAAAAAAATAAGCATGTGAGATAATGCATATGTTGATTACCTTGATTTAGCCATTCCACAATGTATGCATATATCAAAACATGTTGTATATTATAAAAACATATACAACTTTTACTTGTCAAAAAAAAAAGAAAAACACTATCTTCCTTGGTGGTCTGAGATTCAGAGATTAGGAAAAGGCACAGAGAAGCAGCCCCATTGCCCTGCTCCCTCAGGGGTGCACAGAATAAGCACAAGCCTGGGTTCACTATCTGGGTGATCCTGGGCAACCACCTCTCTGAGCCCATTTCCTCACCAGCAAAGCAGAGCCAACCCCATCTTCCTCCTAGGAGGCCTTAGATCCTTCAGCAAGGGGCATACATCACAGCTGGTACAGTGCAAAATAGATGTTCAGTGGCTGTCAGCTCCCTTCCAACCTTCTCATCAGCGCAGGGAACGCCCCTAAAAGGGCTCCCAAATGAGCAAATCATCTCTCTTGTTCTAGAGTCTCATCAAGAAGGGAGGTGCCATCCTGACAATCGGGTGACACAATAGAAAACTAAAAAGGTCATCTCTCCCTTCTGTGATAATGGAAATTCCAAAGTTGTAAAGTGGCTTGAAGGGGAAGGTCTGTCATTGAAAACTCTTTGAGAAAGGAAACAAGTTTCTGCCTCTAATAAGGGCTGATGGTACCCAGGAGCCTTCTGCTCAGACAGGTTTCAGAACCAGCCACAGAACCACATAAGGGCAGATTCAGGAAAGGGAATGGGTGGTCTGGATGACTCCGTATGGGCACGTTCACATGGTGTGTTCACATGTGTGCTGTTTCAGACACAGGGACCTTGAATGAACAGTACCCACACCCCCTGCCTGGGGCACTGACAATGGAAGGCTTCGGCTGATCCAACCACGTTCCAGTTTCCCACCAAGCTCTACTCCTTTCCATTTAAAAAACAAACACAGGGAAAAACATTTTAAATAATCAGGCTGGAAGATCGAGATTAAAAACAATTTAAAATAAACGTCTACTCTGGCACTTTGGAAAAAACATACCACGCTGCATTAAGTGCTTTGAATTAAGTAAATTATGCCAAGTAACTAATTTACATAATTATCAAGATTTGCATTTTACACATGTTATGATGAAAATGGGTTTATAAAATAATTCTTCACCAACTTCTGTTCCAAGTTGGGTTCCAGTATTTGGATAAAATTCCGCGGTGTTTATCTGCTACTGTCTTTCATGTTTCAAATCTCTGGCTCCTTCAATATTTTCTTTTAATCTGGCAGGTCCCTTATTCCCACTGCAATAAATAGTCCCTTTGATTTGCAATTCCCTTCCATCAACTGAGTGAGATCATATTTTTAAGGAATCCATAACATGCTAATGATTTTTAGAATTTTCACAAATAAAGTTTGATTTTCCTGTCACCTTTCACTTACGAGGTATTTGGTAATGGTTTTAGCAGTTCTTCCTCTATGATTTGCAAGGATGGTTTTCAGAGTCCTGCTGCTTTGATGCCATTTTTTCAGGATGAGGAATTGACATGGCATTTCCCCACAAGCTTCTTTCCTGCATCAACAGGCCCCTCGGGGCAGGAGCAAGACCCCAGCTGAAGGCGCCCAGCGGGAGGCTCGCCTCCAGCCCTCGGGTGCTTGGTGCTTCGTTTCTTTTCTCCCTCTCTGCAGCTTGTGAGGAAGGCTAACCATACCATGAAAGATGAAAAAACTGAAGGCCGGAGAAGTTGAGCTCCTCCTTCAGAACACAGAGGAATGACCCACATCATTGCTTTGAGGGAGCTCTGGGTATTTTTCTGGATTCCTCTTTCATTTAAGTAGAGAAGCAAATCTAGAGAAGTAATTTCCAAGTGTTTGTCCAAACAGCCACATGTGAATTTCCAGGGGCTCCAAAGCTGATGCCTTTGGATTTGTTAATGCCACAGCCAGATGACCATCTCTCCATGGTATGGCCAAACCAATGATGGCGTAATCGTAACAGCATGTTACAGACTGAATGTGCTCCCCGAAAATTCATGTGTTAAAATCCTAACCCTCAATATGATGGTATTAGAAGAGGGGGTCTTGGGAGGTAATTAGGGTCATAAGGGCAGAGACCTCCTGATTGGAATTCGTGGCCTTATAAGAAAAAAAGAGACTCGAGATCTTTTTCTCTCCACCAGGTGTGCACACTGAGAGAAGATGGCCAACTGCAAACCAGGAAGAGTGCCCTCACGAGACATCAGATCCAGCACCTTGATCTTGGACTTCTCAGCCTCCAGACTGTGAAAAATTAAATGTGTTGTTTAAGCCCCCCAGCAGGAGGTATCTTGTTAATGCAGCCCAAGCTGACTAGAACACAGCACGTCTTATCCAGGTCTGACTTCTAGCCAGGCATTGTGTGAAGTAATTTGCATATACTGTCTCATTTAATCCCCATGACACCCTCATGTCTTGCCCGAGTTTATCCAGCCTAGGAAGGGGCTCAGATCCAGGGCCTCTGACTCCAGAGCCAGAGCTCTTTAGCCTTATTCACCAAAAAGCTGAAGTCACCTGGGAAGGGATGAGAAGGAGGCAGGTTTGCAAACCCCATCATGTTTGCAATGGTCTGGTTTGTGATACTGAGGTAGGTGCCTGGCACACACATTTCATCTGAGCCTTAGCACCCGTAGGGAATTACCAGAGTATGCCCATTTCACAGATAAGTCACTGGCTCAGAACACAGCTTGGATCCAACCTGGATCTGTCTACTATAAGGGGCTCTGCTCTCTGTGCACCAAGACATGGAAACTCCCATCCCCACCTCAGACCTATCTAGTGGCCACTGCAGGCATACAGAGCTCCAGAGAGACCGTGCAGCAGGCTGGTCAAATGCTGGAGTTTGGCATTTAAGAATGGCAAGAGGAAAACATGATGCACGTCGTTACCAGCTGTTAATTTGCAATCAGTATTAATAAGTGACATTACACAGTGAAATGTAGCATCTTCATTAGTTCTGTAAATTATCACTCTGAGTAAAGCCCATTCTACTAGAAAGAGCAGCCCCAACCGAGTTAACTTGGAAGCAACCTGGGCTGGGTTCCACCTCTGCAGACCTGTCTGAGGGCCACCCAGGGGCTGTCTCCCACCCACCCAATGGGACCTCCTGATCCCTAGGACCAGCAGTGTCTCGGGATCTGCCCTGGTGGGGAATGTGTGTGGGGCTGCCCTGGTCACTGCCCACAATTCCCATTCTCTCAGTGTCAGGGTGATGGGACTGCCCCACACTATCTCACCCACTCAGGCTAGCTCCAAGCCTATGTCTGGTGCCCAACCAGGCCATGCCCTATCATGGGTACTAGACAGAAGGATCAGACCCTGTCCCCAACTTCAAGGAGCCCAACAGGAAACAGACAGAAAACAGTGTTTGAGGATGTACTAGGAACAGCAGGGAGTGCACGAGAAGGGGTTTGTTTCCCCAGACAGAGGGAAGGTCTCAAGAAAGCCTTCAGACAGTGGGGAATTGGAACTTGCAGGACAAAGAGGCATTTTTTGCATGGACAAGAGAGAGAGTATTCCAGATCGAGAGGATGTCAGGATCAAAGGCCTCATGGAACCCAACAGCCCAGCTGTAGACCTGTGTGTGGTTCTGTTTGGGTATGAGGGGTGTGGGGCCTTGTGTGCCCACAGAAGGATAGCCACAGTGGCATTTCTGGACAGGAAGGATGCCAGGAAACCCTGAGATCAGGGCCTAGGGCCCAGCCATGCCAAGCCCACCACTCCTGCCCACTGCCTCCTGTCTCTGAGGCAGAGAAAGGATGACAGCAATGGAGACACTGCAGTGGAGTGAGCCCTGAAGCCCTGCTCTGTGCCCAAGAGCCCCCACAGCTGGAGCAGATGCTGCCTAGCTCTCAGGGAGGCCACTTCAAGGCAGGGCTGTGGCTCCCCTGTGGGAGAAACAGCCTGGGCTTTGGGGCCTGTCACAGGGGAGGTGGACTCATGGGTAGCCATCTCTGGCCTGGGCATGGCTCTTAAGCTCCCTGAGCCTCAGCCACTGCCTCTAAATTGGGCAGAGTGAGGCTGTCTAGGGGTAGGACCACTGTGAGGGGCACACAGAAGGACAGACATGAAGCACCTGGGATGGGGCCCGTGTGAGGGGCAGGCTGCTCAGAAGAGCAGCCCATCCTCTCCAGTGCAGCTGCCACCCCTCACCCGCCTGTGCCTTGCCAGCCTTGACATGGAGGTTTCTGCCTTCACAGCTTTCCACTGACCTCATGACAAGTGTTCCTTAAATTGTGTATTTAATTTACATAATTACTTTCTGATATTTACTCAGGTTTAATTTGTTTCCTTGGGAACCTGTCTTTGAAGGGACAGTGGCAACCAGAGCCAGAAGTGAAGCCACAGCAAGGGGCCCACAGATGCCAACACCCCTCATTGTGGGCCTCCTGTTGCCACTTCTACAGAGGGACCTCACTCTGCCTGAGCTCCAGGGTGCCACAGAGCTTCCCGTGCCTGAGCCCAGTGGGTGCCAGGTCAGGTGGCATCTGGGACTCCACCCCAGGCCTGAGTCTGGGTGCAAAGGAAGGCCTCCCTGACTGACACATTCACTCACACACACACGCTCAGGTATTCCGACTCACCAGTGTTCACACTCACCTGCACTCACACACACTCAGTGGGCTGCAGCCCATCCTACCACCTTGCCAGAGCCTATTGTTAAATTTTCAGCAATTTGCAAGCCAGTTATTAAACATAGCCAGTATGGATTAAATTATATAAACCTATAATTAAACAAATTATGTTAACAAACAAAATTGATAAATACACAAAGTTCATCATTCCCTAATTATTTTGCTGCATTTTACTATTATCTGCACTCTTGAGGCTATTAATGTCTATCCTATCTGAAACACCAGAAATAATGGGTGTCATTGCTTCCCAATTCCATGTCTAGGGACATCATGCTGCTCAAGATGGGGCTGGTGGTCAGCAGAGGCCGGGAGCTCTGCAAGAACAGCGTGGTGACACGGCTGGATACCCGAGCCCAGGCAGCCAGGCCATGCTAGGAGCAACACAGGTGGCCCAGGGCCTCTGCAACCCCACAGAGCCCCGCCAACAAAACATGCCTGCTAAGCCCCCAAATTAAAGCTACATCTATATTATTTAAGAGGCAGGATCTGCAGGCCTAATGGGGCTGCCTACCCATCTATCACAAACTCTTTACCTCCTGCCAGAACCTCTTGGGCCAGATTACAAATGGGATGTAGGCTGGGGGCCGGGGAGGCAGGGTATTATCTTAAAACATAATTTGAATTTTCCTTCCAAAATACCATCCTCGGGCTGATCCATCACATGCCACACCCGCCCAGGCCTGGCACAAACACGGACTGGACGGTGGAGCCATCCATCACAGGCCGCCGGAAGGCCCTGGAAATGCCAGAGTTGCTCTTGGGCTCCGAGGCAGGTGCAGACAACTGGACTAATAGTATGATCAATGCCAGTGGGGTGGGGCTGCAACCATGGGAAACGGCTTCCCAGACCAACACTGTCCACTCTCCTCCTCCCAAGGGTAGATGTCCTTCCTGCCAGGAACGCTGGGCCAGGGGAGTAGGGAAGTGAGCCCCCATTTATGGCTTATGAAGCCCCTTCTTTGCACTGTCCCACACTCTCCCCTTCATTTCCTCCTCACAGCAAGCCTATAAGAGCAGGATTTTCATTCCTGCTTTACAGAGGAAAAAACTGGGGCCTAGAGAGCTTCAGGCACTCTAGTAACAAGGGCTGAGCCAGGAGGTCTGATTCTGTCCAGCTCTGCTGCCTTCAGGAGAGTGATACAACAGAATGTCGAGCCCCAGGGACCACAGTCCACACCCTGGTCTCCAGAAGGGCCCCCGGCTTCTTGGGAAACCTCCATATCCAAGGGGGTCCATCCCAGCAGGAGCAGGTGTCTCTAGAGAGTGGCCGCAGATCCTGGGAATCTTTCTCACCACTGCATACTCCCAGGTCCAAGCATGGAGCCTGGCATGCAATAGCAGCTCAGAGAAGTCACATGGAAAAAATGTTCAAATTAATTACAGAAATGCAATTTCTCATCCAGGAGTAGAAGCTCAAATCCAACAGGAGCCCACTGGGTTGATGCAGAAGCCCACACCTGAGCTAGGCTGTGCAAACTGAAGAGGAGGAATTGACAGAGCTGCCACCGTGAGCTGGGCAAGAGCACACACCTCTGCTCGCTGCCCCCTCTCCAGGAGCAAAACCAGGGGACACCCCAGCAGTGCACCCAGCACTGTACCAAGCCCCACGCACTCCCTGTCTCATTTACTCACCCCAGCAACCCCAGGAGGGCAAGTCGATTATTATCCCCACTTTACAGTTAGCAAAATTGAGGCTTGGAGAGGTGAGTGCCAATGCCACAATTCAAGTCCAAGTCAGTCTGACTCCAAAGCCCCTACCCTGAGTCTTTCTGATATTTAGGAACATGCCTCCTATACAGAAGCCCCTCATTATTGTTAGCCCCGTTCTCCTTCCAGAAAATCCAATAATCAAAAATAAATCCACACTCCGCCAGATGTCCTCTGCCCAGGCCAGCACCATGGGCTGTATGGTTTGCTGAAGGCTGGGGAAGGCCCTCTGGTGGCCCTGGGTCTGTGCAGCCCCTGCCTGCAGCCAATAGCTGGGTGACCACTTTGGCTGGCTGTTGATGGCCAACCTGCCATTCTTCAAGATGTCAACCACACAGCCTCTGCCCAGGACACCAAATGGGCTCTTTCCTAACCCACAGCTGCCTTTTTATTTTTTTAACCAACTTTGCAAGAGCAACTGAAAAGGCAGATTCGGATTCCGAGTCAGAGTTTTCATTGCAATTATAGTGATTTCCAGTTTAGAGGGAAATGAACACCCCAGAAAGCATTTAGAGTTAATCCTACCATTCTGGAATAGCAATAAAACTTCCTGAGGAATAAAATATGAGCAGTTCATCACAAGCCCTGTCACCAGGATAAGGGGGAGATCCAGTCGTCTGTTGGTTAGCACAGGTTCCTGGGCCAATCAGAGGTGTCAGAAGCTCTAGTGGAGGTCCCCCATTCTCGTCTCCACTCCCCTGCCTTTTTCACTGAATATATACATCAGCCCCAAATGAGGGGACAGGTTAATAGTCCTCAGGACTCTCTAGTGGGTGTAGGGGAATAGGGAGGGCAGGAGGGAGGAAAGTCATGAATCTCTAGCCGGTGCTGGGCTGTGTGCTTGCCTCCAGGAAGCTCTGAAAATCCACTGGCAGGATGCAGACCTGAGGAGGATGGGAAGGCAGGGAAACCTCTGAGAAACAGGATGGATGCAAGGCCACCATGCCTGCTGATGGGGAGGACAAAGCCCCCAGACATCCAAGGCAAGTTCCAGTCCGCAATCTGACCTTCCTAGCTGAGCACCGTCCAGCAAGCAGTCTGGAGGAGTCAGATGTAGAGACAGCTGCAACAAGCTGCAAAAATCGGAACTCCATCCACATGGAAATGGTAGGAGAGCCCAAAAGAATGCCTGGCCTCTAGGGAAGGTGTGAGCAAGGGGAGAAGAGAGGGGCAGCAGATGCATGCACAGCTTGTTGCCTGCCCAGCACGTCCCTCTTCGTCTGGAAACAGCTCCCTGCTCTTGTCTGGGGGAATGACTCCTTATCCTGCTCCAATCCGATTTTATAGCTCTAGTGGGTGCTGCCATCCATGCACCCTGTCCCCCAGGCACTGGCCATAGCTCATTAGTCCAGAAGAGGTCACATGATTCAGGCCCAGCCTGTCAGAGCCCTTCCCTGATTTTTTTCAAACTGTAACTAAGAGAAGAGGGATGGCCCTCTAGACAAAGCTGGTAGGAGACTCAGGAGGTGAGAGCTGCCATGTTTCTTGTCCAATGGGGGAAGCTGGGGTAAGGGAATTGACCGATACACAGGTGAAGAAACCAAAGGGCCACATTTGAGTCCCTGGTTTGACAAAGCCAGAGGCTCAGACGGCCCCCAGCACTTTAATTAAGGTAGCTCAAGGTGAGTTTCTGTCACCCATTGCCAAAAGAGAACCACGAGAGCAAAAGCACAGAAGCAAGAAATGTGTGACTTGTGATTAATGGTGCTATGTGGCAGCAGATGGGGAAGGGAATGTCAGAAGAGACATCTAGAACCAAGTCATGCCCAGGTGATCTCACGTCTCAAAGGCCAGCATGATGGGTCTGTACCCTCAGATAGGAGGGAAATCCTAAAGTTGTGGAAGGACATAAACAGGGCTGGGCCAACAGAAGTGGTCTGGAAAGAACAGTGGACAAGAGTGGGAGGTGTGGCAACAGACCAGGCAAGAGAGGATGACAGGCAGACTCCAAGGGGAGGGGCATCAGGAGTGAATGAGGATGAAGGAGAAGAGGCACTCAGGGGAAGAGTGAACAAGCTGACTGTCTGGATGGAGACAGGGGAAGAAAGGGGAGGCTAGGATGGCTTGGAGGCTTCCAAACAGGACCTCCGGAAGCATGAAGGTGGCAATAGTGAATCCATGAAACAGAGAAGGAGGAACAAGCTTAGGATGAAAGCTATGAGTTCTGATGGGGGCTTGTTTACTGTGAGGTGTTGAAGCACATCTTAATCAGATGCTTGAAAACTTGAGTCCATACATGATCAGGACTACAGATGTAATTTGCTGTGTCCTCACCACAGAGGAACAACTGAAGCCACAAATGTGAATGTTGGCCCAGGAAGAGATACAGAGCAAGACAGAATGAGGGCTAAGGACATGGCATGAGACCCAGAAGGCAAATGCCCCCCAAGCAGGAAAAGGCGGCATTTCCAGTAAGCAGGGTGGCCAAGACCACTGGGTACTCGGAGGGCTCAAGGGTGATGAGCTCAAAACGGTGCTGCCTGTGCCATGCACGACGGCGAGGCCCCCAGAGAACTTCTAGTGGAGTGACAAATGGAGAAATGTAAAGAAGGGCTTGTATGCCATGCTCAACCTTTTGTCTCCCTAAACACGTCTCTCCTCCAGGTGCTCACCAGCAGGACCCCTCCCGTGGACAGCTTGGAATTAGGAGTATTTCCCAGTAACCTAAGTTCTTAGGCCACCTCTGTGGGCCCCATGGAAGAAAGCAGATGGAAGGTCCAGGGAGTGACAGTGAGGTTACCCTAGGGACAATCCTCCCAAATTATAAATGCAAGTTGACAGCCAATAGTCAGTGAAGGTGTTGTCAGCACCCTCTCCATCATTATCCAAAATATAGGAGGTAGCAGCCTCCTCGGGACTGTCCATAAGCATGGCTGCCTGGGCTCTGGCTCCAGCTGCTCCCACAGGTGAGCTGTGGTCTCCCTGAAAGGATGTTGGGCCCCTGGAGCATGGGACCAGCACAGCCTAGATAGTAATCAAGAGGATTTTCATAAACAGCATGAATTCTCAGGATTTTCTGCTGTGTCATTTCATGCCAGACTTGTCCCCCCAACGCAGTGCTTCTGCCCTGACACAGTCCTGCTCACAAGCCTCCAGGGCTCCGGGTCCATGGAAGAATTACCATTCATCGGCCTGAGACTAAGCACCTTGACAGAGGGGAAGGGCCTGGCCCTGGGAGTCAGACAGCCTTGGCCCCAGTCTTGGCTTCACCACCCATCAACTAAGGTGCCTCTCACCTCTCTGCACCTTCGTCTCCCTACAATTAAAAGTGGAAATGTATCTCCATTACAGGGTTATTGTGAGAATTAAAGGTCAGGTATTTGTGGAGGTGCCCAGTGAATTGCAGCTACGATGACCATCATCAGAAATTACTCACTCACCTACTAAGCCACTGAAAGCAGCTGATGTGCCCCCTGCCTGTCCTGGTTTTCACCAGCACCCTGACTCCTGACCTTTCCAAGTTCTCTCTGCTCTGTAGGACTCAGCTCCAACCCCACTTGAAAGGGCTCCCAAACCAAAAGAAGCACCTGCGTGAGGTCACAGAGGTACCACAGAGATGGGAAATTATTCAAAGAGGCAATTTGGGAGGCCATGGGACGAATCAGCAGACGCTGAAACATGGCTGAGAGGTTTGTGTGACCAATGGGAAGCAAAATATGAGCAGACGTCCCTAGTCAGACTGTGCACCTTGAGACAGAGTCTGGGTGATCCCACACTATCCAATGTGGCAGCCACGAGCCACAGGGGGCTTCTGAGCATTTGAAACAAGGCGGAATCAACTGAGATCGGCTGTAAGTGTAAAGCCGAGGTTGAATTTCAAAGCCTTAGTACAAAACAAAGAATGCAAAATATTTCATTAATTATCTTTTTTTCTTTTTTTTTTTTTGAGACAGTCTCACTCTGTCACCCAGGCTGGAGTGCAGTGGCGCGATCTCGGCTCACTGCAAGCTCCACCTTCCGGGTTCACACCATTCTCCTGCCTCAGCCTCCGGAGTAGCTGGGACCACAGGTGCCCGCGACCATGCCCGGCTAATTTTTTTGTATTTTTGGTAGAGACGGGGTTTCACCGTGTTAGCCAGGATGGTCTCGATCTCCTGACCTCGTGATCCGCCTGCCTCAGCCTCCCATTAATTATTTTTATATTAATTATATGTTGAAATGACAATAATCGGCTAAAAGAAATATACTAAATTAATTTCACCTTTTTCTTTTTACTTTTTAAATTTTAAATTACATATGTGGTTCACACTATACAGTCATGCACCACAAAATGACATTTCAGTTAACCATGAACATGGTAATCCCAAAGGTTATAATGGAGCTGAAAAACTTCTATTGCCTGGTGATATCACAGCCACAGTAACATCATTACCTTTTCTATATTTGTTTAGATACACAAATACTTGCCACTGTGTTACAGCTGCCTACAGTATTCAGTACAGTAACATGCTGTGCAGGTTTGTAGCCTAGGAGCAATAGGCTATCCCATATAGTCTAGGTGTATAGGTGGCTATACCCTCTAGGTCTGTGTAAGCACACAGTAAGTACAACAATGAGCCCACCTAAGACACACTTCTCATTAAGCAATGCACAACTATATTTCTGTTAGAGCTGGGACAGAGCCTTGTCTGTGCCACAGGACACAGCTTCACTCAGCATGCCTGCTCATCATTCATGGGACAGAGGCAGGGGGCACAGGGCTAAGTCAGCCAGCGTTCAACACTGGACTCCACCCCTTAGCAACCATTTGGCAATGAACAATTTTAACCTCTCTCTGCCTTTGTTCCTCATCTGCAAAATGGAGATGATAACAAAGCCAACCTCAGAGGATTCTCATGAGAATTAAATCTACATTCAAAGCAGGTAGAATAGTACCTAGCATGTGGTAAGAGCTGAACTAGCTCTATCACCACCACCATCATTATCATCACCTTTATCATCAACTTCACCATCACCTTCATCATCACCACCATCATCATCACCACCTCCACTACCACCATCATCATAACCATCAACATCACCACCATCAACACCAGCATCATCATTATCATCATCATCATCGTGTGAGCCAAAGCACACCTGTCCATGCCATACCTCCAGAACACCAAGCCCTCAACTGGGGGATTCAGCCAGGATGGGTCTGATTTCTACACAAAGGAGCCACCCATAGATATGTATGCTATGCTTGCTCTTGCCAAAGCCACAGCTGAGTCCTAAGGCATCCTGCAAATGCTCACTGTGTGCCTGTCCTCCCTCCTGCTGCATGCAACTCACCAAAGCACAAATGTCATTTCAACCATGTAGAATTCCCAGTTCAGTTCAGATCACCTATTCTGCCCCTCCCCTCCCAGCTGCCATGCCTCCTGCAGACCAACTAGCTAGCATCGCCACTCTGGAGTAACTCTTTAGGACCAATGACATCAAGAGTTTGCACAATTATGCCAACAAAAAGAAAGTTCACTATGTACTTTCTGGCATTCAGAGTGGAGGGGAAGAAGGAGGCATGGTCAACAAAGGGTCAGGAGGCTGAATGGCCAGAAGCCAGCAACCTGCTGGTGGTCACCATTTTCAGACCCAGGTGCCTTGCCCAGACATGCTAAGCAGAAAGAAGCTCATCATCAGCAACCCCCAGTGCCATAGGAAGAAGGCCACAGCATGTGCTGAGGGCCTATGATGTGCCAGGAACCATGTGCTCCCTCATATAGCCCTTGCAAGAGTCCTTCCAGGGGAGAATAATAACCCCATTTTTATAGATCAGTAGCCTAAGGCTCAAAGAGGTGAAGTGACTTGCCGAGGGTCACACAGGGTATAAGCGGTAAAGCAGGGAATGGAGTCTAGGAGACTCCAGCCCAAAAGCTGTTCTCTTAAAACGGTATAGCCCACTGTCCGAGCACATGCTCAGCATGCTGGAAACAAAGCATCCTTATTATTAGAGGCCAAAATCCTGCCTTGATCTCTCAACATCTGTTTGGGTGCTCCCCTAAATACTCAAGAACGAGGGTGTTCTTGTGAAAAAGTGTTTACCCAGCTGGCTCTCAGGAAAGCTGTGCATTGTCCCAGGACTCCCACCTCTCAGCTGATAGCACCAGCAACAGCAGACAGGCTACATGATGTGAAACTCCCACACCCTGGCCGCCCAACCCCGGTAACCCAAAGAACTAAGGTGCGAGCCATGCTTTTAGGAATAAGAGACAGCATGAGAAAATAAGCTGGTAGCAAGGAGTGTCGGGAGGGAAATCCAGGGCCTGACATCCTAGCACATTCAGGTAGCTAGAAGTTTCTGAAGCCTGGGTAGGGGGTGGTGTAAAAGGGAAGACACGGCACTTGGAGGAGTGACTCAGCCTGAGAAGCTGAGTCAGGACAGGCAGCTGCGGGAAGGGAACAGCATTTACAAAGCTCTCACCTGGTGCCAGGCTCTGGGGCAGGCTGATGTGTGCTACCCCCACCGAGCGCTCCTGCTCCTCCCATGAGAAATGCCCTAACCCCATTACACAGATGAGAACAGTGAGGCTCAGTGAGTGCCCTAAGCCAAAAAGTAACCTTAGGAGCTGAGGCTGGGGAACTGAGGGTCTCTGTAGGCCATGAGTGCTTGAGGGAGTCTCCAGGAGGGCTTATCTCTCATCAGTCAGAATCTGCCTTCCCAAAAATGCTGCACATCTCAGCCACATCACCCTGGTTGTGGGCAGGGTTTTTGGCAAGCAGATGGAGATGATTTGCTGGCTGACTTGCCTGAGCCACAGGCTTGCAAGCAGGTGGTGGTGGTCACAATGGAACTGGATCACTGAGATGGCCGGAGGTGGAGGAATTGATAACAACATCTCAATCCACTCAGAAACCAAGAGGAAAATCAAACAAAAATTACATCCAGCTTCTCCCTGCTAAAACTAAATCAATAGAGAAGGCAGAAAAACAAGTGTGTTGTATTTTGTACAAATTTCCAATTGTCACTGTCTGTTTACTGAAGGAAAATGCTGGTGGTCACCCAGGAAGGGTTCCTGGCAGCTGGCCTGCTCTGGAGGGACACCAAGACACCCAACCAGTGGTAGGGCTGTGGCAGGGTGTTTTTGCAATGCCATTTCACTTCTAATTAAAATTAAATATTAAACAAATGAATATGTATGAATGTGTCCTAGGGTTAGTAATTTATCCAGATGGACCCCCACACCCTTTGGGGCTTTGGGTGGGTGGTGTCCCAGGCATCAAGGCCCAGGGAGGAAAAAGGGAAGAGGGTGCAGCCATCACAAGGAGGGCATCCAGGAAAAAGGGCAAATATGGGGCCATCATCACCGTGTCCCTGCTGAGGCCCAGGGACCCTCACCCCATGCAGGGAACAGGAAGAAGAGCCATACATCCCCATCCCAGCCACCCAAAGCCCAGCCAAACAGCTCCTCCTTTCCCAAGCCCACTAGGGCCACCTAACTGCAAACTGTGTGTTCTCTCACCTAAAAGCAAGGAGCAGCCAATCTTGTTTGTTTTCAGAAGCTTTCCATGGATAAGGCATGTAGTAGCTCAGACTCAATTTCCATTCCCAGTTCTGCAAATCCAACCCTAAAAACAGGGGTGTCCTGTGCATAAAAAGGTCTTGGGGCCACCTTTTCAAAAGTATAGAGGCATAAAGTCTGTCTGGACCTGGAGCCAGCAGGATGCACACTGGTGGACCGGTGAGGGTGTTGGGTGGGGTTGTCCATGACCCACTGCATGGGGAAATCATCATTCCTCTTGGCTTTACTATTCTTTGGGAATGGCCTTTGGGCATCTGTCCCAACACCCAGAGAGAACCTTCTGGGCCATGCCCTGTGCACAAGGCTGAGATGGGCTGCTGCAAACAGAGTCCTGGGGTTGCAGATTTCTCTCCAGGTGGGCAGCCTGGCAGGGAGCATATATCTGATCCACCATCATGGGCATGGGCCTGAAGGAGCCTTCTGAAAACCAGTGTCAGGGGGTTGTTGAGTTGGAGAGCCTGTACTAAGTAAGTAGCACATCAGGGTACAAGAACCTGAGGAAACACAGGGGCTGAGATTCTGAAACTGAGGGCCAGAATGCTGGAGAGGTGGAGGCAGGGAGCGGGAGTGACTCTGTGGACCTCCAATGGGCCAGTACCCTCAGTGCCCTTTATGCATCCCAGGCTGTCATGGGGCAGGCTGGAGCCACTTGGAACAACGGGAGTGGGAGCAGCACAGCCTGGCCTGGCACTTGCGTCTGAGCCTGTGGCTGCCCTGGGCCATGGCACTGCCAGCTGTCTCCATCCGGCCCAGGTGAGGCGCTCCATGGCCCATCCTCTCCTTGAGGCCCATAGCAGAGGCAGAACTAGGGTCTGTGGGGCATAGCTGTCCTGTGAGCACAAGCCCCAGAGCAGCACTTTTTGACTCCTTTCTTTCTTTCTTTTCTTTTTCTTTTCATTATACTTTAAGTTCTAGGGTACATGTGCACAACATGCAGGTTTGTTACATATGTATACATGTGCCATGTTGGTGTGCTGCACCCATTAATTTAACGCATTTCTTAAACATCCTCTGTTAACACAACAGCTGTTAAGCCAGTGATGAAGACCGTGAGCATGATACTTTGGACTGATAGCGTCAGCCACTGACCAGGCAGGCAGAGAAGGGGTCAGAGGCTGAGACTTTGAGCCTTGCCCCTGCAGTTGGCCTCTGGCTGCCCCTCTGGTCCAGAGCCACGAGCAGGGACTCTGTGTGGGAGGCCTGGGTCAGACAATGTTTGTTGAGTCCCCACTCGGTGGCAGGGACGGTGGGGGCAGTCCATCTGTGGTCTCTTAATCTTCTTTCTAGAGAACTATGATTATCCCCACCAAATGGCTGAGAGGATGAAGAACAGAGAGAAGGAAGAGTGGCCCGGCACCTCCCACTGGTATGTGGTCGCCTGCTCAGCCTCACCCATCTGCTTACATCACCCTGTCCATCTCAGAAGCTACTGGCAAGGCAAGGAAGGGTCTCAGGCCTGAGGTCCCTGCACCACCCGGTGCTGCTCACTCCAGCTGGCCCACTCCAGCTGGCCGTAGTCCTAGGACCCCAGGTGGGGAACAGTTGTCAAAACAAACCCGGGCAGCGCTTTCGCCGGTGCACCAGGCTGGGCAGAGTGGGAGGGGCTGTGTGAGCTCAGCGAATAGATTACCCGCTTCAATTATTTTATCTAACGATGACATTTGTACTGTAAAAGTCAGCACAAAAATCAATGAGTTTTAAAGGACAAAACCTGGGGGAGGCTCCAGCCCAGCGACCTGGAACAGCAGCCCAGGAACCAGAAGGAAAGAGAGGTTTAGAACCGGGGAGGTGAGCAAGACTCCCAGGATGCCAGCGCTGGGGCAGCCCACCCCCAGCAGCACCAGGGAGCAGAGAACAGAAGGGCTCAGTGCTGAGGCCCAGCCCTGAACCCCGCAGCCTGGAGCATTCATTCACTAACTCATTCATGCACAGGATAAATATCTACTAAGTGACACTGTGTTCCAGGCAGCCTGCTGAGCACAGTCTTAGAGGGACAGTCCCTGCCCTCACACAGCACAGTGGAGGAAACAGAAGTGTAATTAAGCCCATAATTGCACAATCAAATAGTTAAATTACAGTTAAACAAAGACAAAGTCTAACTTCGTCGGGGTTCAGGGAGAGTTTCCCAAGAAAATGACTTTAAGCCGAGGCATGGAGGAGTTTGCAATGGGTACAGAGAGGTGGGAGAGGGAACAACATTCAGGCAGATTTGTTCATGCTATTCCATCTGCCTGAAGCAAATGTTCAGTGGGGGGGGGTAGGAAATTTGGGGAGTCCAACAGTGGCAGAAGTACCTTCAGCTGCCCTGCTGTGTGCTCCAGAGGCAGACTGTGCCTGTCAGGACGAACAGCCACGGGGCAGCCACAGGGGGTTTCAATCAACCCCAGCTATGACCAATAGAAGAAAAAAAATCTGTGATCCTGGAGGGCTGCTCGCAGTGCACATTTCCCATGCTCCTTTATCACATCCTGGTGGTAGGAGGAGGAGCAGAGTGGGCAGAAAGCCCTGATGAAGAGCTAGAACTGAGACAAGGCCAAGACAAATGGCTGTGTCAAAGAATCTGCAAGTTGCTGTGTTGCTCGGTGCTCAAGGTTTCTGGAGGAAAATGCCTGAATCGCCCTTTTTCTGTGTGAAGGACCAGGCCCAGGCTAGACCAAGGCAGAGAGGGAAATGGAAGCACATGGGCCCTGCAGGGCAGAACTGCAGCATTGCTTGCTGGCCTCCTGGAGACAGAGGGCTGGGAGAAGAGGGGAGGTGTTGAGCCAGGGCTGAGGGCCCATCCCTGCTGAAGCCCAGGGCCAAAGAGGCTGCCTGTGGCTGGCCTAGTCTACAAAGAGGGAGATCCAATATTGGGTGATAAGTCGTTTCCAGGTCTGGGTTGGGTTTAAGGTTATAAAGACTGAGGCTGGGGCTGGGGCTAAGGGTTAGAATTCTTGGAGTTGAGATCAAGGTGAGTGGCCATCCCTCCCTGTTTTCCCAAATTTTAAGTGACCAACTGTCCCACTGACCACTTCCCAGGAGGTGCTCAGGGGAGGAAACCAAGGGCAGCTTCTGTTTAGGGCAAGACAGCGCTGCGAGTGGCTGGCAGGAACCAACATTCAGCAGGGCCTGGGATTCAGGAGGTAAGACTCACTCCTCATTCACACCCCCAGAAATCCTGTGCAGAGCAACAGTTCCCACCACAACCGGAGGAGGCTCTGGTCATATTGATTGGACATTAGCACAAAGGGAGATGCCAAAATGCTAAAGACACAGGGAAACATTTCACATTCACTACGCCTTGGCTAACTATGGAGTAAATGAGACCCACGGATCAGCCTCCACCACGTGCGTTCTGTCGGTCTCAGCAGTTCTTTGTATCACTGTCACTATCTTTTTTTATTATTATTATACTTTAAGTTCTAGAGTACATGTGCACAACGTGCAGATTTGTTACATATGTATACATGTGCCATGTTGGTGTGCTGCACCTGTTAACTCATCATTTACATTAGGTATATCTATGATCAGAGTGAACAGGCAACATACAGAATGGGAGAAAATTTTTACAATCTACCCATCTGACAAAGGGCTAATATCCAGATCTACAAAGAACTTAAACAAATTTACAAGAAAAAATCAAACAACCCAATCAAAAAGTGGGCAAAGGATATGAACAGACACTTCTCGAAAAAAGACATTAATGCAGCCAACAAATACTGTCACTATCTTAGCAGCATTTACTGAGCCGGGGGGCAGCTTCACCTGTGTTTTGCAGATGTTTTCTCACCTAGTCCTCAGGAGAACTTGCAAGGCCTATATTACTATCCCATTTTGCAAATAAGCACAATGAAGTTCTGAGAGGATGAGTAACTTGGCACAGTCCCATAGCTGGGAAGTGGCAAAGCAGGACCTGCTGCCACGACAGCCCAGTTCCTGGCCCCACAGCATAAATTGGCCTGGCTGACATTTAAAATTTAGGTGGGACCAAATACTCCATCTCTGCTTTCTCAAATCAGGAGGTTTTATGTGAGCAGAATGCAGTTCCCCTCAGTCCTCACAGCCATGTCTAAGCTTTTGCTGGGCAATCTCTATTTCCACACTATTTGAGGCAGGCTTTGTTGCTGCTCTGGCCCCAGTACCTCCTTACCTCCCAAACAGTTAAGCCTGAACCAGGCCCCAAGACCAAAGTCCCAAATCTCAAGCGCAAAACCTTCCTGCCTTTGCATTCAGGAACTTACGGGCATTGCTACCTTTCTTCTGCAGCAAGGAATCTTGGGCCTATTGGCAGAGAGGCTGAATGGGGAGCACCCCCTACCCAGCCCAGAAAAGACCCAGCCAACAAGGGTAGAAGGGGAAGGCCACTCCCTCCCTGCAGCTCTGTCATCTTCCCTGCAAACCCCAGCACAATCTTATCAGGGAGACCCGAGGTTTTTCCACAGTCCCAAGAGCACTGATCTATTGGGAGGCCAAGGAGCTTCCAATAAAGCTGGACAGAGGGGCCTGGGCCCTGGGAGGGTGTCCATCCAGTCAGGAGGCCAAACCCTCCCTGCTGCTGTCTTCCTGAGGATGAGCATCAGGGAGAAGGGGCCATAGAGGAAGCCCGAAGGCCTGAGCGCAGGCCCCACCAAGAAAGAGTGCCTGCCTTCCAGAAGGAACCACCGAGCTGGTCCCAGAATATGTGCTTGCCCACTCTGGAAGAGAACCAAGCATCTCCCCAGGAAGTAGAGGACAGATCCCATAGGCCACAGACATGCTGCCCCTGGCTGTTCCCAAGGACCTCAGGATCAGGCAAATGGTGCCAAGGTCCTGTGGGGACAGTGGTTCCTGGGGGAGTGGTGGGCTTTCCAGCAGCAGCCTCACACTTTGGCCAAGGTGTTAGGTGTGCACCATCTCAGCTGGTCCTCCCCACAGCCAGGCAGGGTCCATAGCATTGTAGCTGTTTTACAGATGAGGAAACTGAGGTTTTGCTGCCTTCCTGCCCCACCACCACTGCAGAGTCAGCCCTCCTCAGCCTGTTCTAGAGACTCTGATGTTAGACACAAAGTAGGACTGATTCTGCCTTTCTCACAGAAGCGCCAGGCTCAGCTTGGGCAGCTACCACCTAGGATTCCTGCCTGAGCCTCTCAGGAGACATCTGTGAGAAGAAAACGCTGTGCTCCAGCAGAGGAGGCCCAGAGGCAAGCAGTTGTGACTGAGGGAGGCACCAGGCCAGGCTCACAGTGTCCTTCCAGGACAGAAGGAGCTACAAGAAGCCCCATAGACCCCCACAGCCTTGAGTACACTGAGTGTGGTGAAAACCAAAGAAGAGGGGAAGCTGTTAGGCAGGCTGCTTGATGGAAGCAGACATGGCATCAGTGATTTGAAATGAACGTAGCCCAAAAACATCTCTACTCCACCAGAGGCACTACCGGGCAAGGTGAGCCTGCGTGAGTGGACCTCCATTCCCTGCCTGAGGCAGTGTGGTGACAGTGAGACAGAGCGTGGACCTTCGAGTCTAAGGCAAATCTTTCTCCTGACATTTAGGGGTGTGTGACTGTAAACAGGGACTTAACCACTTTGAGCCTCAGTTTCTACTGAAAAATAGGCACACAATCTCACCAGGCTGTGTGTGGAGCCAAGGAGACAATGCAGGCAACGGGCGATACCCCAGGCTGGGAAAAGTGAACCTCGCCCGCCCTCGTGCACTGCACTGAGATAGGAGGCCCTGCCCGAGCTGTGGGCTGTGTTTACTGAGGGCGCATCTGAGCCCTGGGAAGCCCTTAGAAACTGGGACCCCACAACAATCTCCAGAACCCAAGAGCCTGCTGTCCACACAACACCTGCGGATGCAGAATCCCCTCTGCCAGGTGTGGGAAGGATTCTGAGCCAAGTGCCCACTGCACCCTGAGGAGCGGCCCTTCCTCACACACCCCAGCCCTGAGGGAGTGTCAGCAAGCCCAGGGCAGAGCAGCGAGTAAGGCTGGCAGGGAAAGAACACACTCAAGCTTTCCACACAGAGACACATAGAAATACCCAGTCACATATTCAAAGACCCACAAAATACCTGCCTCTGGAAAGACCTTCTTCTAACTCACCCACTTACCGTGGGGGACAGGGCAGGGCAAAGACCCAAGGCAGGTGTGCATCCCAGGCAAGGGGCACAGGTGGCAGCACCATTCAGGGAGACTCCCTGGGCACACAGTATGAGCTGGACCTTGTGAGTTCAGCTCGGTCTGTGGGGAAAGAAATTGAAGCAAGTCATTGGTAGCTTGATGGGGATGGCATTGAATCTATAAATTACCTTGGGCAGTATGGCCATTTTCACGATATTGATTCTTCCAACCCAAGAGCATGGAATGTTCTTCCATTTGTTTGTATCCTCTTTTATTTCATTGAGCAGTGGTTTGTAGTTCTCCTTGAAGAGGTCCTTCACATCCCTTGTAAGTTGGGTTCCTAGATATTTTATTCTCTTTGAAGCAATTGTGAATGGGAGTTCACTCATGATTTGGCTCTCTGTCTGTGACTGGTGTACAAGAATGCTTGTGATTTTTGTACATTGATTTTGTATCCTGAGACTTTGCTGAAGTTGCTAATCAGCTTAAGGAGATTTGGGGCTGAGACAATGGGGTTTTCTAGATATACAACCATATCATCTGCAAACAGGGACAATTTGACTTCCTCTTTTCCTAATTGAATACCCTTTATTTCTGGCCAGAATTCCACCTATTTGAATAGAGTGGTGGAGGGGATCCTGTAATGCTTCCAGTTTTTGCCCATTCAGTGTGATATTGGCTGTGGGTTTGTCATAGATAGCTCTTATGATTTTGAGATATGTCCCATCAATACCTAATTTATTGAGAGTTTTTAGCATGAAGGGTTGTTGAATTTTGTCAAAGACCTTTTCTGCGTCTATTGAGATAATCACGTGGTTTTTGTCTTTGGTTCTGTTTATATGCTGGATTACATTTATTGATTTGCGTATGTTGAACCAGCCTTGCATCCCAGGGATGAAGCCCACTTGATCATGGTGGATAAGCTTTTTGATGTGCTGCTGGATTCGGTTTGCCAGTATTTTATTGAGGATTTTTGCATCAATGTTCATCAAAGATATTGGTCTGAAATTCTCTTTTTCGGTTGTGTCTCTGCCGGGCTTTGGTATCAGGATGATGCTGGCCTCATAAAATGTGTTAGGGAGGACTCCCTCTTTTTCTATCGATTGGAATAGTTTCAGAAGGAATGGTACCAGTTCCTCCTTGTACCTCTGGTAGAATTCGGCTGTGAATCCATCAGGTCCTGGACTCTTTTTGGTTGGTAAGCTATTGATTATTGCCACAATTTCAGAGCCTGTTATTGGTCTATTCAGAGATTCAACTTCTTCCTGGTTTAGTCTTGGGAGGGTGTATTCGTCGAGGAATTTATCCATTTCTTCTAGATTTTCTAGTTTATTTGAATAGAGGTGTTTGTAGTATTCTCTGATGGTAGATTGTATTTCTGTGGGATCAGTGGTGATATCCCCTTTATCATTCTAAATTGCATCTATTTGATTCTTCTCTCTTTTCTTCTTTTTAGTCTTGCAGTGGTCTATCAATTTTGTTGATCTTTCCAAAAAACCAGCTCCTGGATTAATTGATTTTTTGAAGGGTTTTTTGTGTCTCTATTTCCTTCAGTTCTGCTCTGATTTTAGTTATTTCTTGCCTTCTGCTAGCTTTTGAATGTGTTTGCTCTTGCTTTTCTAGTTCTTTTAATTGTGATATTAGGGTGTCAATTTTGGATCTTTCCTGCTTTCTCTTGTGGGCATCTAGTGCTATAAATTTCCCTCTACACACTGCTTTGAATGTGTCCCAGAGATTCTGGTATGTTGTGTCTTTGTTCTCGTTGGTTTCAAAGAACATCTTCATTTCTGCCTTCACTTCGTTATGTACCCAGTAGTCATTCAGGAGCAGGTTGTTCAGTTTCCATGTAGTTAAGCGGTTTTGAGTGAGTTTCTTGATCCTGAGTTCTAGTTTGATTGCACTGTGGTCTGAGAGAGAGTTTGTTATAATTTCTGTTCTTTTACATTTGCTGAGGAGAGCTTTACTTCCAACTATGTGGTCAATTTTGGAATAGGTGTGGTGTGGTGCTGAAAAAAATGTATATTCTGTTGATTTGGGGTGGAGAGTTCTGTAGATGTCTATTAGGTCCGCTTGGTGCAGAACTGAGTTCAATTCCTGGGTATCCTTGTTAACTTTCTGTCTCGTTGATCTGTCTAATGTTGACAGTGGGGTGTTAAAATCTCCCATTATTATTGTGTGGGAGTTTAAGTCTCTTTGTAGGTCACTCAGGACTTGCTTTATGAATCTGGGTGCTCCTGTGTTAGGTGCATATATATTTAGGATAGTTAGCTCTTCTTGTTGAATTGATCCCTTTACCATTATGTAATGGCCTTCTTTGTCTCTTTTGATCTTTGTTGGTTTAAAGTCTATTTTATCAGAGACTAGGATTGCAACCCCTACCTTTTTTTGTTTTCCATTTGCTTGGTAGATCTTCCTCCATCCCTTTATTTTGAGTCTATGTGTGTCTCTGCACATGAGATGGGTTTCCTGAATACAGCACACTGATGGGTCTTGACGCCTTATCCAATTTGCCAGTCTGTGTCTTTTAATTGGAGCATTTAGCCCATTTATATTTAAAGTTAATATTGTTATGTGTGAATCTGATCCTGTCATTATGATGTTAGCTGGTTATTTTGCTCGTTAGTTGATGCAGTTTCTTCCTAGCCTCGATGGTCTTTACAATTTGGCATGTTTTTGCAGTGGCTGGTACCAGTTGTTCCTTTCCGTGTTTAGTGCTTCCTTCAGGAGCTCTTTTAGGGCAGGCCTGGTGGTGACAAAATCACTCAGCATTTGCTTGTCTATAAAGTATTTTATTTCTCCTTCACTTATGAAGCTCATACGGAACCAAAAAAGAGCCCGCATCGCCAAGTCAATCCTAAGCCAAAAGAACAAAGCTGGAGGCATCACGCTACCTGACTTCAAACTATACTACAAGGCTACAGTAACTAAAACAGCATGGTACTGGTTTGAGAGACATAGATCAATGGATCAGAACAGAGCCCTCAGAAATAATGCCACATATCTACAACTATCTGATCTTTGACAAACCTGACAAAAACAAGCAATGGGAAAAGGATTCCTTATTTAATAAATGGTGCTGGGAAAACTGGCTAGCCATATGTGGAAAGCTGAAACTGGATCCCTTCCTTACACCTCATACAAAAATTAATTCAAGATGGATTAAAGACTTACCTGTTAGACCTAAAACCATAAAAACCCTAGAAGAAAACCTAGGCAATACCATTCAGGACATAGGCATGGGCAAAGACTTCATGTCTAAAACACCAAAAGCAATGGCAACAAAAGCCAAAATTGACAAATGGGATCTCATTAAACTAAAGAGCTTCTGCACAGCAGAAGAAACTACCATCAGAGTGAATAGGCAACCTACAAAATGGGAGGAAATTTTCACAACCTACTCATCTGACAAAGGGCTAATATCCAGAATCTACAATGAACTCAAACAAATTTACAAGAAAAAAACAGACAACTCCATCAAAAAGTGGGTGAAGGACATGAACAGACACTTCTCAAAAGAAGACATTTATGCAGCCAAAAAACACATGAAAAAACGCTCATCATCACTGGCCATCGGAGAAATGCAAATCAAAACCACAGTGAGATACCATCTCACACCAGTTAGAATGGCCATCATTAAAAAGTCAGGAAACAACAGGTGCTGGAGAGGATGTGGAGAAATAGGAACACTTTTACACTGTTGGTGGGACTGTAAACTAGTTCAACCATTGTGGAAGTCAGTGTGGCGATTCCTCGGGGATCTAGAACTAGAACTATCATTTGACCCAGCCATCCCATTACTAGGTATATACCCAAAGGACTATCAATCATGCTGCTATAAAGACACATACACACGTATGTTTATTGCGGCACTATTCACAATAGCAAAGACTTGGAACCAACCCAAATGTCCAACAACGATAGACTGGATTAAGAAAATGTGGCACATATACACCATGGAATACTATGCAGCCATAAAAAATGATGAGTTCATGTCCTTTGTAGGGACATGGATGAAACTGGAAACCATCATTCTCAGTAAACTATCGCAAGGACAAAAAACCAAACACCACATGTTCTCACTCATAGGTGGGAATTGAACAATGAGAACACATGGACACAGGAAGAGGAACATCACACTCCGGGGACTGTTGTGGGGTGGGGGGAGGGGGAGGGACAGCATCAGGAGATATACCTAATGCTAAATGACGAGTTAACGGGTGCAGCGCACCAACATGGCACATGGATACATCTGTAACAAACCTGCATATTGTGCACATGTACCCTAAAACTTGAAGTATAATAACAATAATAATAATAAAAGAAATTGAAGCTAGAAAGGGGACCCAGGCCCACAGCTCCAGCCAGGCCTCGCCCCCTACTCTCACACACCTGCATGGGTGCACAATGTTGGTGCAGGAAGGCTGAAGGACAGTGTGTCTGACGTAAAAGATGCTTCAATGCACTGGTCCAGGCCAATCCAGGATCATGGCAAGAGCTAGGCCCGACTGCAACAAGAAGGCCTTGTGTCAGACCTAGGGATTTGGTCACAGCAGACCACAAGGGCCACAGTGGCCTCTGGAAACACTGCCCTGAGATAGACAAGTGCCTTCCGGCAATGACCCTAGGCCAAACAGATAGAGAATGAGGCAAGTACTGTTGAGCTTGTCAAGCCACGCTGTAGCCCCAGGGGCAGTGGTGTGCTAGGAAAGGTTTAACTGGCTTTCTGGAAGTAAATAAACCCCTGACTTGTAGCGTTTACCAACTTCCTTGATGTAAATATTTCCACCATGGTAGATTTCAAGCTACCAAGTGACATTACTAAGCATGGAGTTAGGATGCCAGCTTCCTGCACGCCCCTGCACAGGGGTACCCACATGTGCCCAGTTCCATCATGGGGGTGGTGGAAGGGATGCTGCCAAGGAGAAAATAAGGGTGGGAACCAAAGCCTGAAACCTCAGGGAAAGCAGACAGGGCAATCCATAAGGCCTAGTGAATCAGCAAGTCAGAAGAGCACAAAATTCCTCTAGCTGTTTCCAGCAGCAGTCCAGCCTGGGATTTCTGAAATATGGTCACTTTCAATCCCCAGGCAGAAGACCCCCACCAGCCAGTTCAACTCAGGAGTCCCCAGAAGATGTCCCATTGCTAGAGGCAAAGCCCTGCCATGGCCTGCAGGAGGAACTCCCCAAAGATGTCCCATCCCGGGAGATTTACCGCTGAAACAGCCCAGCGGCAGCCCATGTGGCTCCACTGGGTCTTCTGAGGATCCCTCTTCTTCAAGGTACAGTCACTTCCCTTGTCCTGCTCAGAGCACAGCTGGAGCTCACAGAGGCCAAGGCGGGGCAGGAAAGTGCCCTGTGCAAGCCACGGGCACCTGGCCCTGGGGTTCTGAATCAGCACTGCCAAGGACTCTCAGAAGACAGGCCTTTCCGCCCACCCTTAATGAAAAGCATTATCCCAAGCCACCTCTCCCAAGAAGGTCTCCAGGCAAGCCTGAGGCTTGAGGGAATCACAGAGCCAAAGAGGACCACAACAGTGCCCAAGGTGACACCTAGAGCCTGCGTGGCTCTGGCCCGGCCCATAGGACTGGGTTTCTGTACCAGCCCTCCCAGAGCATCTGGGGGTGTCAGCTCCACAGCAGCGGATGAGCCAGCAGGTGGATGGCATGGTCCAGCGGACAGCGATTCTAATCAGGGCCCTATCACCCACCATCTGTATGTCCTTGGATGCACCACAAGCCTCAGTTGACTCCCCAGTAAAGTGGAGCTTCTCATAGGAGTGTCATTTGAAGCCTACAGGAGATAACGGCCCTAGCACAGTGCCTGCCTCCATGGGCCCCGTCACAAATGTGAGCTCCCCCAGGACAGGGCAATGCCCTGTTCTTTAATGAATGGACCTGCTCTTCTCCCTGCTGGGCCTGCCCATCTTTAGGAGGGTCCCCACTTTGCTCCCCCAAGGGACCAGTGAACCACAAAGAAGCATGTGCAGGGAGCCTGCCATGGCTATGCACAACCTTTCTATTGTCTCTCTCTCTCCTACACACACAAACACACCCACACACATACACACACACACACACACACACACACACACGCACTCCAAGTGCCAGAAGACGACTGCTGACATGTTTGGCTGACAAAGGAGGAAGAGTCCTTCTTGGGGATGTGTCAGAGCAGGAGTGAAGCTATTTGGGGTCACGTTCTAAAAGCTGAATGGATTGCTGGATCCGTGCTTCCTGTCTATTTTCAGCCAAATCCAACCCATTTAAAATAGCATGTTTACTCACAGGTTCTCCTCTACACTCAAGTCAAGAAAAACGTTTACCCCCCACGCTTCCTCCCTCAACTCATTAAGCACTTCTGCTTTTCCCTGCCTTCAGACCGCCACCGCCCATTCAGTGTGACTTCTTTCTGAGGCAGTGGTTCTCAGACTTCAAGGCATACTAGAATCACCTGGAAAGTTTTAATACTCTCTACCCTATACCAGTTACATCAGAGCGTCTAGAGGCAGGACTCAGGCACCTGTATATTTTTAAACTTCCCAAGCGATCCCAAGGTGCAGCCACTATGAAAAGCATGCTTTGGACCTGCCAGGGCAGCAAGAGCTTAAATTAAAGGGATGGTTCTCATTCTTCTCAAGCTCAAGAGAACCACTAGGGAAGGGACCTGGGGCAGCAGAAGCGTTTCTGCCTCCAGCCCAGGGATTTGGTCTGCAAGCCTGAAAGTTGGGAAAGGAAGAAAATCCCCAAGTCCAAGGCCAACCCCACCAGTTCTGTGGGTCAGCTAGCTGTGTGTCTCTCCTACAACATTTTAGGCAATTAAGGAGGTATTGAAGAAAGAGAGATAAACTAAGACATCATGAGTCCATTAGAGTAGCTACTAATTGGCTTTATCTCTATTAACTGAGGTGGGGACCCAGAAGGTGAAGACGTCAGCAGGGCTCAGGCATTCACATAAGTCCCACGGGAAAAGAGGAGGGTCTGCAGAGGCAGGTAGGGTGGGGGCTGTGCGAGGAAATGCCACACTGTAGACTGTCTAAAAGATTTCCAAGCTTCAAAGAGAGATGGTTTTAAAGACCAAAAATTTGTAGCAATATGAATAATCTACTTTAGGGCCATTTAGAAGGCTTTTAATTCCAGACCAGTATGTGGTCATTAGAAACTTGAAATGGTAATTCTACCTAAACCACTCACTTCCAGACTCTTCATAGCATGATTCATATCAAGCATTTCAGAAAGCAAACGCCGGAGGAACATGCTCTTCCCTGATGATTTCAGCGAAGCACCTGGAGTTAGAAACCCTACGTGGCATGCCAGGAAATACGTTACACACAGTTTTTCATTTAATCCTTAACTCTCTGATGTGGGTGGTATATTTTTTTCAAGCAGCTTTATTGAGATACAATTTACATGCCAAAAAATTCACCTGTTTTAAGTGTACAATTGAATGGCTTATTATATTCAGACTCTTGCAACCACAACTACGATCTAATTTCAGAACTTTCCAATCAACTCAAAAAGGAACCTCATGACCATCAGCAATTACTCTCTACACCCCCCTACCCCCATCCCACCCTAGCCCCTGGCAGCCACTTTCTGTGTCTATGGATTCAGCTATCCTGGACATTGCATATAAATGGAATCATACAATATGTGGTCTTTAGTGGCTAGCTTCTTTCACTTGGCATAATGTTTTCAAGGTTCATCGCCACCGTAGCACTCATCAGTACTTCATTACTTTTTGTGGCCAAATAATACTCCATTGTGTGAGTATACATCAGGTGTATATTCATGCATACACCTACTTTATCGTCATTTTGCAGATGGGGAGTTACTGCCCCAGGTCAGAGGATTACTGAGTGCAAAGCTAGGCAGTCTGCCTCCAGAGCCCACACTTAAGCCTCTATAAACCTCCCTCCCACTGAAAAGTACTGCCCTACTTAATCCCATGGTATGAATCATTTTCTAGCAAAAAATAATATGACTATATTATATGCATGTAATTTTGCAGAAGTATCCAAGGATAAAAGCAATCTGTCCAGGAAACTCGACTGATAGTTTCCTGTTCTCATTAATATTTGCTCATTACTTATCCATCCATCCTGCCATCTGCTCCTCTCTCTAGCCGGCAAGTGATAACAGCACCTAATATTCCAGAAAAGTTAAGGCCATAAAACCTAAAATAAAAAGCAAACAAGATTCCTGTATAACTAAGAAAAAAATACTATTATATGATTTTATTTTACTTGTTATTATAAAAAAATTTCAAACATTGGAAAAAAGGGTAGTGGGCCTTGTGTATCTCTTACCCAACTTCAACTGTTACCACCTACACCTCACCCACCCCCCACAAATTAAGTTGAAGAAAATCTCCAGCATCACATCTTTCACATGTATATATTTCAATTGTACCTCCAAAAGACAAGGATTTTTCCTGTTTTTATTTTGTTTTTAACAGACAGAATATCTGTCACCCAGGCTGGAGTGCAGTGGCCCAATCACGTCTCACTATAGCCTTGATCTCCTGGACTCGAGCAATCCTCCCACTTCAGCCTCCCAAGTAGCTGGGACTACAGGTGTGTGCCACCATGCTTGGTTAATTTGTATCGTTTTTTGTAGAGACAGGGTCTTGCTATGTTGCCCAGGCTGGTCTCAAACTCCTGGCCTCAAGTGATCCTCCTGCCTCGGCCTTCCAAAGTGCTGGGATGACAGGCATAAGCCACTGCACCTGGCCTGACAAGAATTTTTTCTAAATGCAATGCCATAAGCATACCTACAAAAAGTAAACAAACCCTTACTATCTTCCAATATCCAGCCAGTATTCATATTTCTCCATGGTCACATAAAATTTTTTTTACAATTTTTTCAAATCAGAATCCTGACAAAGTCTATACATATAGCCAATTGTTTGATACATCTCTTAAATCACTTTTAGTCTAAACTTTCCTCCTCAGTCTTCTTTTCTCCCCACAAGGCAGCACACCAGTATTCCACAGGACCTTTGGAAATCATTGAAAGTTCTATAAAGATGCGTGTGAATATGCATGGTGGGGGACGTATACATGTTTAGATATAGATACAGCAATAGCTATAGGGATGGGTACAGGGAGTAGCCACAGATAGACTGTCTCCACTTGTGGATCTGGTTATTCTCTGTGTATTTCTCTCTCCCCTTTCTCACTCACTTACTCCCAAAAGGCCATTTCCTCTACCTCTTTGCCCTCAATAAAGCAAAAAAAAAACACAAAAAGACTCCAAGAAAGTGGTGGCCTAAGTTACCCTCTGTCTTTATAAAAACATCTCCCTCTTGATACCATGATCCCTCCTTCAATGGCCACCATGCCTCCATACGCTTTGACAAAGAGAATTCCATATGACCTAGCCAGCTGGCTCTACTTCCTCTCTTCCTGCCATCTCTCGAACCCACCCCATCTGCCCACTGCCCCACTGCAAGGGCTCTTGTCAAGGACACCACGGACCTTTCCGCTGTTAACCTGGTGGTTGACACTCACACCCATGCACCCCCAGTGCCCAGAGCTGTGCCTGGCACAGGGGATTGTTTGGTAAATGTTTGTGGAATGAATTCATTTAGGGGGAATGAATCACTATTTTTTTTTCTTTTTTGAGACAGAGTTTCACTCTTGTTGCCCAGGCTGGAATGCAATGGCGCAATCTCTGCACACTGCAACCTCTGCCTCCTGGATTCAAGCGATTCTCCTGCCTCAACCTCCCGAGTAGCTGAGATTACAGGCATGCACCACCATGCCTGGCTAATTTTGTATTTTTAGTAGAGACGGGATTTCTCCATGTTGGTCAGGCTGGTCTCGAACTCCCGACTTCAGGTGATCTGCCTGCCTCGGCCACCCAAAGTGCTGGGATTACAGGCGTTAGCCACCATGCCCGGCCTAATTTTTGTATTTTTAGTAGAGACGGGGTTTCACCATGTTGGCCAGGCTGGTCTCGAACCCCTGAACTTGTGATCCGCCTGCCTCAGCCTCCCAAAGGGCTGGCATTACAGGCGTGAGCTGCTGTGCCCAGACAGGATCACTATTTTTGAGGACCAGCTGTTGGGCTGAGTTCTGGGCTAGATGCTGGGGATACAGAGGTGAACAAAGCATTATTTCCTGCCTTTGAACACCACGTCCTGGGGCTGGAGGAGGAGAGTAGGATATGGAAACAAATGAATAATAGCACAGTGTTGCAGCATGATAGTTGTCATCAAAAAGAGAACAGATATAGCACAAGGAGAGTGTATCTAATCTTACCTAAAAGAACAGGGAACTTGGCCTTATTATATTCATCATGGCACAAGGTGAAAGGATGGCATTTCCAGGCAGGAAGATCAGCATGTGCAAAGGCACGGAGGCCTGAAAAAATGGAGGCATAAGCAAGGAGCAGCCTGGGCATGCTCTGAGAGCTAAAGCAGTTCAGCATTGCTGGAGACCAAAGGCAAATAAGTGAGAAGACAAGGAGATGAAAGTGCAAAAGAAGGGAGGGGTCAGGTGGGAAAGGGTCCTGGATGTCAAGCTGCAAAGCTTAAACTTAACCCTGAGGCAATGAAGAGCCACTGAAGGTTTTCAAGCTTGGATCTGACTAATCAGATTCATATTCCCAAGTCCCCTCTGGTGACCAATGGAGTGAATTAGAGAAAGAAGACATTGGTGAGAGAAAGCCTTGATAGGTCGCTATTGTGCCAGTCTAGGTAAGAAATGATGAGGGACTGTAACGGTGCAGATGGAGGAGTAGCTGCAAAGATGCTTGAAAAGGTCAGTGTTCAATCACTGAAAGCTGTGAAAAGGTGTCAGGTTTCTCAGTGGCTGTGGCAAAAGTAAGAAACATCATCCAGTGGCAGTGATGTCACCAGCCAAGACAAAAGGAGACCAGATCTGGAGGAGAAATGGTGAGTTCAGACTCAGCATCTGTGAGACAGCCCCAGGCATGCACAGTACGGTTTCCACCACATCACTGTCTGGTGCCCTTCGCCCCATCCCTGACAGTAGCGAACCCCAACAGCACCCAGGATCCCCACCTCCCCTGAGAGAGATGAACACATCCTCCAGGAACGAGCACTTCCAAACAGCAAGAAAATCCTAGGGAGGAAAAAGCCAGGTCTGCTCCTGAGAACTTACTTGCCTTTAACACTCAGCGAAAAGGGTTATTTAGACCAATTACAGTGCATTGTCTTTTCCCTACTCCCTCCAATTACGGCTGCTTCTGAGCCACCCCGTGGGAAAACCCTGCTCAACATCCAACTTCTCTGGCGGCTTCAGGCAGGAGAGAGAGAGAGAGAGAGAGAGACAGAGAGACAGAGAGAGAGACAGAGAGAGATCCCAGTGTGTGCATATGTGCATGAGAGACAGAGACTGTGTGTGTGGGGGTGGGTGCATGCATTACAGAGACAGAGACAGAAGCTTTAGCATGTGCATGCATGTGTGCATGAGAGAGACAGAGACTTTGGTGTGTGTGTGCATGCATGAGAAAAAGAGACAGATTCCAGTATGTATGTAAGTGCATGAGACAGAGACAGTGTGTGTGTGCACATGCATGACACAGAGAAAGAGAGACTTTAGCATGTGTATGCATGTGTGTGTGAGAGAGACAGAGATCCATTTTGTGTGTATGAGAGAAAGAGACAGATGCAGAGAGAGATTCCAGTGTGTGTATATGTGCATGAGCAAGACAGTGTGTGCATGTGTGTGTGTGCCTGTGTGTGCATGCATTACAGAGAAACAGAGACAGAGACTTTAGCGTGTGCATGCGTGTGTGCATGAGAGAGACAGAGACTTCAGTGTACGTGTGTGTGTGTGCATGAAGGAGACAGAAACAAAGGCTCCAGTATGTGTGTAAAAGAGACAGAGACAGAGTGAGACAAAGAGATCCCAGTCCACCACCGTGAAGAACATACTATGCTCCCCTCCGTGGGGATAAAGCCGAGACACAGCCTTGAGGGGCACTAGGGGTGAGGTGTGAGTTTTCAAGTGAGGAGGACTCTGGCTTCCTGTATACCTCTGTGCTGAGATTTCACTTCAGAAATCAGCTCCACTCCACAAAAAACAAATCTCCAAAGTCAGTTACCCAAGTGACAAAATCTTCAAGTGAGCAGTTCTCCTAGTGGCCAACTCACCAGAAACCAGGTCACAAAATCACTTGTCTCCCAAATGACCTCTGGCTGATTTTCCAGATCACCAAATTACTGAGAATTTTTTTCTTACGTTTTATATCCATCGTGCCCTTCTTTTGGACACAGCCCCAAACCTTCCCCTGCCTGCCTATTTGCACACAAAAGCGGGAGCAGTGGAGGGGGGAAAGGGGGAGAAGAAGCAAGACTGGGTGACAGCAAGTCATTCAGTTAACAGGCTCTCCAGCGGTAACCTGGCCTGATTTTTGGCAAACGGGGGGCTGGGTTATTAGTGAGGACATTCAGGCCCAGGTTCAAGCTTATAGGCCATTTCATGAGGGTGTCAGGCCCAGGAAGGGCCTCTGCCACAGAGGACAGGCACAAGAGAGCCCATGCACCACCTCTAGATGACCAGCAGGCTGCTCGTGCATCCACCCCGGGGTGTTCTACACACAGAGAACTACGGTCTCCTTAAACTAAGCGACTACTCATTTCCATGCATCAGATCCTGGGAGCCAGCTCCAGGCCTCCTGGCCCTTTCTGCCTTTGAGAGGCTCTGATTTCACTCCCCTCCCTGAACCCATGGTTTCTCCCCAGCCTGCTTGATTCGGAGTGAGACCATTTAGCCCAGAGACCCTCAAAGCCAGTGCCATGTCCAGGGAAGCCTTAGAGTGTTTCCTGATGGGGAGAATTTTCTCTGTCACTTTGAGCCAAGAGCCTTGACCTTGGGCAGGCATTGCAGAGGCTGGAGGGTCTGGTTTACCCTCAGGCCTTGCCCCAGCCGCACACCCCTGGGGCTAATAGGAGAGCTGGGACTGGAGCCATCTCAGGTCCCAGCCTAGCCTGAGCCAAGGATGGGATGGAATGCCTGGGGCTTAGGTCATCAGACCAAAGGTGTTTCCGGGCTCCAGACCCAATTCTCACCCAGAAGCCAGAAATCCCCCCAAGACAGTACACAGGTTTGAGTATGAGCGCCCAGGGCTAAGTTCCAGGGCCTCCACTGGGGCCCACACACACACATTCCCAAAGCAAGCCCAGCTACCTTCCTCTTCCTGCCACCAGCTCACAAAGCCAGACTGGCCAGGCTTGTCTCACAGCAGCCCCCACCCATGCCCCAGCCCCGGACTGCAGCCCTCCTCCCCCTTCCCCTCCCTCCATCTTTCTCCTTGCTCTCCTGGGATCAGCCAGACATTTACTCATTCACACTTCTCTGAGGCTCTCCCCGATGGCATGCCAGGCAGCTTCACTGAGGTGACCTCCTCTGGTCCTCCACGACCCCAGCAGGGAGTCACTTCCATCCCAGCTTTCAAGGGAGGAAACTATGGCTCAGACAGTTCTACTTACTTGTCCAAGGTCACACAATTTGCAAGTGGAGAGCCAAAGAGAACTGCATTTCATTTTCTCTGACAGAGTTTGTGGGGCCTCAAGTCCCCTTCTGCTCCCTGGGTCCCCGTTCACTGCTCCAACTGGCCACAGGACAGTGTCCTTCCCTCTATGGGAACATCTGTACGAACCTCAGGGCCACAGCCAATCAATCACAATGACTCTCCTGGCCCAAACCAGTGCATCATGTCTAAATAAACGTCGGCTAGGATTTCAGTCACTTTAATCAAGCGAGGTTTAACAATGAAACGCCACCACATGATCCTCCCCAGGGCATCCTCCAGAGGGTCATGAGGAAGCCCATCTTCCCCAGAAAAGTGGAGAGAAGAGGAGGCCCACATTTATTACACACACACCTCAGTCTGAATCCCATGCTGCGCATGGGCAGGAGGGAGCCAAAGAATGAGTCCAGAAAGACGCAGAAGGGTCTGAATCCCTTGCAGAGGACTGAGGCACCACAAAGAAACCAGAGCTCCATCAACCTATGGCAGAGGCCAAGTCAAGAGTCTGAGAGCCAGTGGGCAGGGCAGAGCAGGAGCGGGCTGGACAAAGGGAGGCCAGCCCAGTGGTGGAGTGGTGGAGAGGTGCAGGAGAGGTGGCTGCCAGCTAGCCTGTGAGCAGAAGGCTCCGGCTGGTGCACCAGAAGGACACCCAGAGAACACCAGGGGTGGGCACCACGCCTGGGGCCCACAGTGATTGGCTCAGCAACTTCTCTCCTCCATGCCACAGGCAGGAGCTCCTCATTTTACTGACAAATGGCAGAGGTCCAGGGTAATCGAACGGCTGCCCAGGGCCATGCTTGGGCAGGTGTGACAGTCCTATATCCTCTGTAAGAAAAGTGACTCTGGGACCTCTGAGGTTGTCCTCAGAGTGCCCCATACTGACCATGTCCTAACCATAATTAAAACTGGTGGTCTGCTCAGCAGACCTGCTGAGCAGAGGACAGGTCCTGAGGTCAGGGGCAATGATGCTTTGAAGGACCAAGGTTGCCAGCTCCATGTGCTCCCTGTCCCAAGCTGGGCTGGGCAGAGGCCTGAGCACCCAGGAGCTTTAAAGAACAAAGCCCAAGTGCACCCACTTCCTAGGCTTCCCAATGTATGCCAAAAGCTGCTCCACAAAAGGCTCCCTCTCCATGTGAGCTGCAGGCAGGAACAAGGCACTGCCTGCAGCTCACAGGAGCAGGGCTGGACAGAGGGACGGCCTGCTCCACCACCTGAGGCCAGGCCCGGGAACTGGGCTGTGAACATCCTCAGAGACTGTGACACAAATGGCAATAAGATCCCTGTAGCCCCCTCCTGAGATAGGGCTTGGGGAGCCCAGTGCCAGACCAGAGAGGCCAAAGGCTCTGTAAGGGAACTGGCAAGCTCTGAGCTCAGGGAAGGCTAACCTAGAGGGGCAGAGATGGTGCTGAAGACCAGGGCAGGCAAGTGAGGGTCCTCGCTTGGATGCTGGCCATGAGGACAGCCAAGCCCAGGCTGAACCTCCCCCAAACACACAGTGCTTGGGCAGGATACAGCCACACACACCCCCAACCATGCAGGTGTGCAGAGCAACCCCCAGTACAGGTGCCAGGAGGAGGGCACGTTCCCTGGTATTTGCTTGCAAACCTTCACTCTTATCCCCACAGGTGAACTTGGTTACCTGCACCCACCCAAGGCCTCCCACTGCAACCATCACCTTACAAATCCAGGAAATCAGGCTGGCGGTGCAGGGCTGCATGGTCTCCCATCCAGCTGCCCCTGAAGCTGTGGCCCCCAGGACCTGGCTCTCCCCTGGGAAATGGAGTGCTTATTCTCAGAGCTGCAGAGCAATGCTGATTGAATGCAGGTAGGTCGCCTCTTCTGGTGGACACTAACATGAACCCAGAGAGGGAAGAAACAGCTCCCAGCCCCGCTAGTACATGGGAACAGACTTCTCTGGGAGTGATTTAGAGAAACAAGGAGGAAACAGTCACAGTGGGTCCAGGAGAGGGTTAGGAAAGAATGCCTGTGCCCATGGACACCTGAGGGGTGAACTAGAGTCATCTGTTCACCCTTCCTTGAAGTATAGACACTTTAGGCATATGGTGAAAAGTATGGACTTTCCCTAGAGAAAAAAACAGAAACACAGACACACACATACTTTTCCATACTATTTCAAGGAGCTTATGGGGTCTATGAGCCCAGGGGGAGGAACCTCTGATTAAGAGAATCATGTTGTGTCCAAGACATTACATAATAACAAGTTTTCTTAATTACTCAGTGGTACTTATCTTGTTGGCTTTCTTGGTTATTTATTCTCTGTCTCCTACGCCAGGCTATAAGCTCCATGAGGGCAGGAACCTTGACCCCCTCATTCTCCATGAATCCCCAGAACCTAGCATGCAAAAGGCACACAATAAATACTCATTGGACAAATACATGAATTTACAACTTAGTGTTGCAGTACTTAGAATTTGCTGGCATGGAGCAAACAACAAAAAGTGAAGTGGGCTTCTTTAAGAGCTTAATAACTTCAGACTCTGCACTTGACCCCTGCATCAATTCCACATCAGTCTCCATGGGTGCAGACAGCCTTAGAGCTGTGTGCTCGCTCTTCCATTGAGACTATGGGGTGAGACCATGGCTGCATGCAGAATTCCAGGGTCTGCGGGTGCTTCCCCGTAGCCTAACCCTGAGGGGCTGCCCAGTGGCCCTGGTGAGCAGCCAGAGAGCTGGCATGGATACCTCTCTCCCAGTCCCAAGCAGGGGGCGACTCCGGGCCATGGAGACTCCAGGCATCGGTGGGAGAGCCTCCACACTGCATGCCATTGATCGCCACTAATGAATTTCTTTGTGGAAAGGAACAAACTGCTCCACAGTGAGACTGGCCAAGGCCGCCCCAGCGCGGCAGCCTGGTGTCTCGGGCATGCTAATTACTGTGCTGTCTGAGTTCATCTGATCGGCTTCTGCCTACCACTGTTCCATGACCGACACGCTAATCTGTCCCCATCTGATGGCTTCCGAGCAGGCCAGAGATGTACTAATAAACCTTAATGCAGACTGGTGATAAAGGAAGAAAATTATAACATGGAGATAAAAACTGTGATGTCAGCTTCTAGATCACAATGCACTTAGCTTCCTTTGTCATACATTTCAAGGACAATTAGTTGAAATTGCTCATTGCATTTGGGGGCCCTGCTATAATATAATCCAGACTGCTCCACCCTTTCTCTCTCGTGTGTGACAGGAATTCCAGCAAGTCAGCACAGCTTGCTTATGTGGTAGATGTTACACAGATGGATTCTCAAACTAACAAGTCTTTGCAGACCATAAGGGATATGCGATTATTTGAATGAATTCAGGAGTGATGGTTTCTTTAGCGTGGACACAGAACCCCTGTGACAGGCAGCATGGTATCAGGAAAAGGCAATGGAATTTGTTCAACAGCTTTATTGAGGTAATAATGTGCAACATACAATAAACTGCACATATTACAATGTAAATTTTTAATGCATTTTTGACACAGGCATCACACAATCAGGATACTGAACATACTCCCCAAATTTTCTTGTGCTTCTTTGCGGTCTTTCTTTCCCTATCCCCCACCCCAGTCCCCAGGCAACCACTGAACTGCAATCTGTCACTGTAGATTAGTTTCTATGTTCTAGTTTTGTATAAATGTAATCACACAGTATGTACTCTTTTTGTCTTTTTTGACTCCGCCTAATTATTTTGAAATTCATCCATGTTGTTGCTTGTACCAGTAATTGATTCCATTTTATTGCTGAGTAGTATTTCATCGTATAAATGTACCACAATTATGTGTGTATGTATGTATGTATGTATGTATGTATGTATGTATTGAGACAGAGTTTCACTCTTGTTGCCCAGGCCGAAGGGCAATGGCATGATCTCAGCTCACTGCAACCACCGCCTCCCAGGTTCAAGCGATTCATCTGCCTCAGCCTCCCAAGTAGCTAGGATTACAGGCATGCACCACCACACCCCGCTAATTTTGTCTTTTTAGTAGAGACAGGGTTTCACCATGTTGGTCAGGCTGGTCTCGAACTCCTGACCTCAAGTGATCCACCCACCTCAGCCTCCCAAAGTGTTGGGATTACAGGCATGAGCCACCGCGCCCAGCCCAAAATGTTTTAATTCATTCACTTGCCAATGGACATTTTGGTTGTTTTCAGTTTGGGGCTATTATGAATTAAGCTGCTACTGAAATCTTCATGTGGACTTGTGCCTTCATTTCTCTCAGGTAAATACCTGGGAGTAGAATGACTGATATGATAGGTGTATGTTTAGCTTTTTAAGAAACCACCAAACAGTTTGCCAAATTGGTAGTGCATTTTACATTATTCCCACCAGCAGTAAATGAGAATTCCAGTTGCCCCATAAACTTCCTGATGGTTGGTATGGTCAATCATCTTTAATTTTAGCCATTCTAATCACTGCTATGAAATAGCATGTTCTGTGGCTTTAACTTGCATTTTCCTAATCAATAATTAGCATTTCTCCATGTGCCTGTCATCCACGTATCCTCTTTGGTAAAGTGTCTATTCAAATATTTTGCCCAGTTCTCACTGTGCTGTTTATTATTACTGAGTTTTAAGAGTTTTTATACTCTGTACATGATTTGTTTATCAGCTATGTGATTCATAAATATTTCTCCTCAGTTTTGGCTTTTTATCCTCTTCACAGAATCTTTCAAAAAGTGCAAGTTCTTAATTTTAATAAAATCTGGCTTATCAATTTTTTTATTTTATGGATTGTGCTTTTAGTGTTACATCTAAGAAATCTTTGCCTAACCTAAGGTCACAATGATTTTCCACTGTGTTTTCTCCTAGTAGTTTTATATTTTTAAGGTTTATTCTTGTGTCTGTAAAGCATTTTGACTTATTTTTACATACTGGCAAGGTGATTGTAGTATATTTCTTTTTTTTTTTTGCACACGGAAAGTTAATTGTTCCAGCACCATTTGTTTAGAAGACTATTTATTCTTTCTTCACTGAATTGCCTTTGCAACCCTGTTGAAATCATTTGTCCATATAAGTGGGGGTCCATTTTTGGATTGTCTCTCCTGTTCCAATGATCTATCTCTCTATGTTCACACAAAAACACACTGTATTGATTATTGTAGCTTTTTAATGTTTTGAAGCTATAACTTTGAAAAACTAAAACTTTTAGTTTACTGATCATATGATGATCTATGTACAAAACTCAATGGAATCTACAAAAAAGCTACTAGCATTAACAAGTGAGTTTAGCAACACTGCAGTATAAAAACATCAATATACAAAAATCCATTGTATCTATAAACTAGCAATGGACAACTGAAATCATGTAGTCATTTAGTGAAATTGAAATTGAAGTCATGTTGTGTTAGTCCTCCAAGTTTATTCCTCCTTTTCAAAGTTGTTTTGACTGTTCTAGGTACTTTACATTTCCATACAAATTTTACAATTAGCAATTTCTACCAAAAAGAAGAAGCATGCTGAGCTTTCTGTTGGAATTACATTGAATCTATAGATTAATTTGGGGAGAACTAACATTTTTAACAGTAATGAGTCTTCCAATCCATGAACACAGTATGTCTCTCCATTTATCTTGATCTTCTTCAATTTTTCTCAGCAGTGTTTTGTAGTCTTCAGTGTACAAATCTTGCTGATTTTTGTCAGATTGATCCCTAAATAATTCCCATTTTGTATACTATTGTAAATAGTATTCTTCTTTATTTTGATTTCAATTGTTCATTGCTAGTATGTAGATACAATGGATTTTTGTATATTTTTTAGACTGCAATGTTGCCAAACTCACTTGTTAATTCTAGTACTTTTCTGTAGATCCCATTAAATTTTGCACATGGATGATCATATAATCAGTAAGTTTACAGTTTTCATTTTTTTCTTTCCAATCTGGGCATCTTTGTTTCTTTTTCTTGCCTAATTTTCTGGCTAAAACCTCAGCTACAGCATTGAATAGATACAGTGAGAGTAAACATCCTGTCTTGCTCCTGATCTTAAGGGACAAGCATATCGTCTTTCACTATTAAGTATGATGTTCCTCATGGATTGTTTATAAATTCCCTTTATGAAGTTAAGGAAGTTACCTTATATCCCCAGTTTGCTGAGAGTTTTAACATAACTGGATGTTGGATTTCATCAAATGCTACAACATAATCATACGTGTTTTCTTTTTAAGTCTATAACAATGGTGAATTAAGTCACTTGATTTTTGAATGTTAAATCAGCCTTGTATTACTGGACTAGGCCCTGCTTGCTCACAATGAAGTATTCTGTTTATATATTGTTACTAATCTTTTGTTAAGGTTCTTATGAAGGACATCAGTTTAATTTGCTTGTCACGTTTTGGTCAGTTTTAGTACCAGGATAACACTGATCTAATAGTATAAGTTGGGAAGTATTCTCTTCAGTTTTCTGGATAAATTGACATAGATTGGTAATAATTTTCTCTTAAATATTTGGCAGAATTAACAGCAAAGCTATCTGCATCTGGAGTTTTCTTTCTCTGAGGTTTTTAAACTAGAAATTCAATTTCTTTAATCAGTATATGACTATTCAGGCTTTCTATTTCTTCTAGAGTATGCTTTAGTAATTTGTGTCTTTCCAAGAAGGGGAACATCACACTCCGGGGACTGTTGTGGGGTGGGGGGAGGGGGGAGGGACAGCATTAGGAGATATACCTAATGCTAAATGACGAGTTAATGGGTGCAGCGAAACAACATGGCACATGGATACATATGTAACAAACCTGCACATTGTGCACATGTACCCTAAAACCTAAAGTATAATAATAAAAAAAAAAGTAATTTGTGTCTGTCAAGGAATTTGTCTATTTCAGCTTAGTTGTCAAATGTGTTGGCATAAGGTTTTTCAAAACATTCCCTTATGATTGTTTAATGTCTCTCGCATCTATAGTGTGTCACCTCATTTCTGAAGTTAGTAATTTGTGTCTTCTCTCTTGTGTTTTCCCAGTCAGTCTGTTCAGAGGTTTATCAATTTTATCTTCGTGAAAAACCAGCTTTTTGTTTCATTTATTTTCTCTTTTGTTTTTCTGATTTCACTTCATCATTTTCCACTCTAATCTTCATTTATTCTTTCTTTTACTTATGTTGGATTTCATTTGCTCTTTTTTCCTAGCTTCCTAGGTGGAAGCTCAGGTAATTTGAGGACTTTCTGCTTTTCTAAGGGACAATGGGACTTCAAGCCACATAGCCACCAGTGTCTGTCTTTCTTGATGGGTGACCTCAATCAAGTTGAATAGCCTGCCTGAACCTCAGTTTTCCCATCTGGAAAATGGGGCCAAAAATACCTAACTTACAGGGGTGTTATGAAAACTCAATGGGGCCAGTTTTTTAAACACTAAACTCAATGCTGGCATGCAGTGATTACTCAAATGCTTCTTCTTTCCTGTCCCCATGACAAGCAATCACTTCATCGCTTCTTTGGGTGACAACCCCAGAGCACATAAGAAGCACACCATAGCCACAAAACACAGAGATCAATGCAGCCACAAGAGAGTCCAGCAGATCTGATCTATTCATTTAGAGAGAAGCAAACTGAGGTACAGAGACTAACTCCCAGGCAGAACCAACTGTTCCTCTGGACTAGCTTTAGAGATTTAAGCTGGGATACCAGGTTTTCTATGACACTCAATGCCTTGGTGGACATCCCAGAGAAGAGCCAAGGAAAGGCAGCCCCAAATCCCTTTTAGCTTTTACCTTATCATTTGACCATCCCCAGAGGACAGAGATCCAGGTGGGTTGTGGTAGGAAAAGTATGGTCATTGGGGGTGGGGCAGGGCTCAGACCTCTTTTGCCAGTTGCTGTCTCTGCGACCACAGAAAAATTACTTCACCTCCCTGAGTCTGCCTTTCCTCAATGGTAAAATGGGGTTGATAGTAATATCAAGCATCTGATAAGCACTTTCTATGAGACCGGCAATGAGTGTTATTCTGGTGCCAGCTCTCTATACCTTACAAAAAGGCTATGATGTAGATGCCTACAGGCAACCTGAAACATGGAGACATTGAGTATCTCACCCAAGTTCATGCTACCTAGAAAGGCTGGAGGCAGGATTTGAACTCAGACAGTCTGCACCAGAGTCTGAGTGCTAAATCATCATCCAGTGCTGCTAATTACACTATCCTCCCAGGGTTTTATGAGAATTAACGAATATACCTAAAAAGCACTGAACTAGACCAGGAAATGTGAGATTCCCAGGAGCAGCCAGAGGGTGGGGAGCCCCAGGAAGAACAGGTGATGTTCTTGGCATCTGTGCATGCTGAGAAGCACTGGGGCTACTCTTGGGGCTGCCCTAGTTCCAGGGGAGGTATTTATAGTGCAAGAGGCATCACGCCTGCTCAGGCTGAGCTGAGCCCAGAGCTGATTTGCACATGGAATTGGCCATTATTGGCTCATTTCCATAAGGCAGCTACATGGGAGGAATAATTCAAGGAGAAGCTCCCACCACCCATCTCCTAAGGAGCTTTAACTTCACAGCTGCTACATAAGACACATCACTAGAGATGTCAGAGTCACAGGGACCACCCCCAGCCCTGTCCTAATTGGTGGAAGGGAAATAAGTCTTGAAGGAAGAGACCCACCAAAAGCCCATTGGTGGGTGATGGAAGGGCTGGGTGAAGACTCCAGGAGGACTCCAGGCCTTTGCCCTGCCCTGCCCTGTCTATCCTCTGCAGCCCCTTATAGTGCAGATCCTCAGTTACTACTGATGAGTGACACACATGGTGAAGTGAATAGAGGCGTGAGCGTGTATGGCTCCTACATGGACTGCAGCAAGTTGGGCACTAGTTCTTCATTGCACAGATGGAAAGATAAGTTAATTCAAAGGTGCCTAGAAAATAAGTAGAAAAGCTGCATAGATCTAAACCCCACTTTTCCCCTAGCACAAGGCTGAGTTCCTGCATGGCTAGAATGCCCGTTCAGCTATGCTGATGCCATCCCCATGCGAACAAGGGCTCAGGCTCTGCTCCCTTCAGGGACCAGCTCATTCCCCAACAAACCAGGCCAGAGGGAAAATGGGAGCTGCAGCCCAACAGGAGAGCAGCCCCTGCTAGGCCTGGCCTGTCCATACCTTCCATTCTGCCAAGCTACCCCATCCCCCTGCCAGCCCGCTGTCTAAGCCTAGAAACAGGTTCCTTTGCCAAGACCCACTCCCTGAGGAAAAGAGAAGCCTCTGTGCCCAAGGCATACAGGAAGGATGCCAGAGGGCTGGAAGGGGTGGGGACAAGCATTTACAGCACCTCCCTCTCCCTCGGGGCCCGAGCAGGTTGGCAGGGCTGCCCTGGGGCTACAGGACACATATCTACTCTTCTCATCATCCATCACCCACCACTGCCAATGTCCTCTATTAAAGAATAACCAAAACAGAACCCCAAATGTGCTAGGCACATCAGTAATCCCATTTAATCCACTATCTAAGCTATGGGAATGGTGCCAGTGTTATCTCTGTTTGATAGATGAAGACGCAAAGAAGGTCAGAGTGGTCCAACTAGACAAGCACAAGTTGAGCCCAGTTCTGGAATTCTAACCACAAGGAGCCACAGGGGGAACCAAGTGTCTGACACAGGGAGATCTGTGGCTGAAGCCCCACTCCGCCAGGCCCAGGGCTCTCCTGACCCACACCAGTGAAGAAGCAGGCAGATTTGTGAAACACCCATTTTCCACCTTCCAAAGCCACTTCCCTCTGGTTTCCTGCATCTCAACACCCACAGGCACCTGCTGGCACTTTCAAAGCTCTACTCCCCTTTCCTAAAAGTGGGGGTCATGTCTGCAGCTCAGACATTATGTGACCCTGGAATCCAGGACTCAAACCAGACTCGCCGTCATTCCTTTCAACTCTCTCATGTTCTTTGGGATGATGGAACCCCTGGCCTCCTAGGCTAGTGATGGGACCTTTGGGGAACTTCTGATGTCAACCTTCCCACTCCACCTAGCCTAACGAGTCTGCTTCCAACTCCCATCACTTCCTGCTACAAAGTGGCCCCATGTGTCTTCTCTGCTGTGGTCTCACTGCTACCACCCCCAGTAAGCCCTCATCACCATCCCAGAAGTCCTGACACAGCCTCCCCATTATGCACCTGCCTGTGGTCTCCTTGTCCCCAGCATCCCTACCCTCTACACACACACACACACACACACACACACACACACACACACATCACATGCACGCATTTCCATTCTATTCCACAAACTGCACTAAAAACACAACCTTATAGATCCCTGACCATGAACCTGCAATAGCTCCCTATTACCTATGCCCTGTTACCTACTATTGACATTTGAGGCCAGAAAGTTCTTTACTGTCAGGGGCTGTCTTAAGCAGGTGCTGTGTGATGTTTATCAACATCCCTGGCCTCTACCCACTGAGGCCACTAGTACTCCTCCCCATCCCCTGTTATGACAGAGAAACACAAATGTCCCCAGACATTGCCAAATGTCCCCGGGGCCAGAGGTGGGAGGAGGCTCTTGTGCCCACTAAGAACCCCTGCCCTGCAAGGACAAAGGCCAACTCCTAATATGGCTTTCCAGGCCCCTCTCTTTTGCCTGAAAACTCACCTAATCCTCCTTGCTAACACCCCACTCTCTGACCGTCGTGCTTCTCTGCGCTCTGGCTGTTACCTCCTGGGCACCTCTGTCTCCCTCTGCCCAAGCCCTCCCTGCCTTCCAAAGCCCAGTGCAAGTCCACAGCATGCCTTCCGTGACTCAGCCCCAGGCTCCTGCCTTCCCTTCAAAACATACTGTTACCTTGAATATCCTCTGTGTCACCATCTGGTCACCCACCCCCAAGCAGGTCACAAACACTCTGTGAGTGGGACACATGGTGTGATCCTAACCAGCCCTCCAGAATAAGAAGCTCTGACGTGTGGCACTTACTGGCCTCCACAGAGTAAATATTCCCACCGGGACTGATTTCTAGCCACTGAAGTGCTGTGACCAAACACAGAGTTGGGAAGAGGTGGCCTAGTGGCTCACACGAGCCCCTGTGCACAGGCTCCAGGGCACCCCACATACCTCCTCCCTTTGCTGCCCCTGGGCCCCACAACAGGTGTGGGGGCCCACAAAGCCTGGCTGTGCTGGTGTCAGGGAGGGGCTGGGCAGTGCCCCATGGCTACAGCCTGGCTCTGTAGCCAGGTCCTCTGACTGCAGTGGCAGTAGCCAAGACCTGGATAGGTCCCAGATGGACCAAAGGCACCCCTGACATGCCCATCCCCACCCTGCAGGTATGCAGGGCTCCTGGAGCTCAGCTGGCTCTCCCTTCCCTGCACAGGCCAGGCTAGAAGGAAGGCCTCAGGAAGAATTTCACCTTGAGCTGCCCGAGGCCCTCCGGGGAAACCTTGTGCCAACTTAGAAGAAAAGGGTAAATTTATTGATCTTTCTTGGTGACTGTTAGCAAGATTCATAGCTAGCCTCAGACCACATTCATCTGCGCCTCTGACTTTAATGACTACAGGCACTTCAGATGTGTGGGTGTTCACATGCATGTGTCTATGTGCACGTGTGTGCATAGTCGTGCACGCATGCATGAGTGTGTATATCCATGCACACATGCATCTGTGTGTGCTCAAATGCATGTGCCTGTGTGAACACAAGTGCACATATTGTGTGTGTGAGAGAGAGAGCTCCAGATCTCTGGGCTTTTTATTTCTGTCACCTCTAACCTAGTTGCTGAATCGCACAATAAGCATCTGCAGAGGCCTGTTACACGCATTTGATGCCAGAGACTCGAAGTCAGGTAAAGCAGGCTTTTCACCCTGGAGGAGCTTACTGTCCGGAGGGAGGGAGAAAAGGAAGTCAGTAATTATGGCCCAGTAACCTGGGGTGAGATGCACAGAGGGCATCTGTGGAACCCAGAGAAGGGACAGCCCACCTGGCAGGGGAACAAGGAGAACAGAGGAAGCTTCCAAAACAAGGAGATGCTCAAATAAGTCTTGAGGATGGAGGAATAGCTTTCAGGCAGTGAGGTGGCTGGTCCAGGTCGGGGAGCCATGTGGGATGGTGGGGTGTGACTGGGACACATTCAGGAAGGTGAGTCCCTGTTGTGGTGGGGAGTGCAGATTGCAGTCACATCCATCCCCCACCCTCCCCTGTTCTTCCCTCTAGAGTGCCCACCCCTCCCCTTCCCAGACTCCCTACCCTGCTGGTTACCACTGACCACTGAGAAGCATGGTCAGGAGACTCAGGGACAGGAGGAAGAGGAAGCCAGGTATTTCACCCTCTCTCTGCCTCCAGTGTCTCTGGCCATGGCTGGGTCTCCCATATGCTCCCCGTTCCCTCAGGATGGCCCCTCTATGAGGTCCCAGTACCCACTGGGCAGTCATGGCTCCAGGACCATCTCTCCCATTCATCCCTCAAGCCCTGGGAGTCCCTCCAGCCCTGCCCAGTTGTTAGTCTGGGCTGCTTCCACTCCACCTGTCCTCAACTCTGCCAACACTTGTCAGTAGTTCCTCATGTTAAATCCCCTCCTCTGAATGACCTGGAGTGGGCCATGTGTTCCTGATGGCACCCCTGCTGATCCATCCTGCGTCGCTGAGACACAGAGGTCTTCAGGGGGTGATGAGAGAAAGGCCAGGGAGAGACAGAACTTGGAGGCCCTGTGCACTGTGAGAAGGGATCTGAACTTGATCCTTAAGGAGAGGGGGAGATATTCAGGGGTCTAAGCAGGGCAGTGAGTTAAGGAAGGTGACTTTGGTGGCAGAATGAAGGATGAATGGATGTCTTCCAAACAGTGTGGCACGAAAATGCCCACCACACACAAACACATACAATCCTGTTGCAGCAACACACACCCACAGACACCTGCACACACACACACACACACACACACACACACACGGAGGCTCAAAGAGACGACATTCCTCTTCCAACACCCTCAGAAAGCCAAGTGGACCAAAGGTAGAAGCGACCCTTAAGCATCCATCGATGGATGAATAGATCAATAAAATTCTGTCTATCCACAAAATGGAATATTACTTGGCCTGAAAAAGGAAGGACGTTCTGATGCATGCCACAGTGTGGAGGAATGTAGAAAGCGCTATGCTAAGTGAAATAAGCCAGTCTCAAGGAACAAACACAGTACGAGTCCACTTATATGAGGACCCTAGAATAGTCAAAGTCACAGAGACAGGAAGGAGAACAGTGGGTACTGAGGGCTGAAGGGAGGGGGAAATGGGGGTCTTTGTTGAATGAGTACAGAGTTTCGGTTTGGGAAGATGAGAACCTCTGGAGATGAATGGTAGTGACTGCAATGCGAATGTACTTAACACCACTGAACTGTGCATGAAAATGGTTAACATGGTAAATTTTGTGTTGTATATATATTTTTCCACAATAAAAAAAAAAACTACAAAAGTAAAGTAGGAACTTCTCAGAGCACAGGTAGAATCCAGCACACAGGACCAGGGCCAACAGGTGATGTTTGTACCAATATATGTGGTGATTCCACAGAACCACCAGAGTCTCCAGCAACAAAATCCTTAAAAGCCCCACAGTGAGAATGCAGCCTCCCAGAGCCCGAGTCCCAGGCCTACGGCTCCACAGTGTGTGGGTCCCTCTGCAAATGGCATGTGTGAGAGGCCAGAGCGTGTGTCTCAGGAGAGCCCGGGAGGATGGGAAGCAAGGAAAACAGAAGAGAAGGTGAGGCAATGAAAAAATGCCTCCCAGTTCCCTTAGCGCCATCCAGCCTCAGCATCTCCTAACTCGGGGCCTCAGGAGCTCACCCTACCTACACCCTCCACTCTCTCCTCATTCCCAGGGTATCCAGAACGCACTCACCTGTAGCTCAGGGTGGTTGGGGTGCAGTCAGGAGAGTGAGGGCTTGAGATCTGAATCGTCACCTGCAGCTGGGGTCCCCCCAGCCTGCTCCTTATGTGACCTGGTGGCAGATGCCTACCTTGTTGAGTTACTATAAAGACCAAGACAGGAACTGTGGTTGTGTGCCTGGCACAGAGTAAGTACACAGTGAATGTCTGATTCCCTTCCTTTGGGAGAAGCAATGCAAGGCACGTCATTCTCTTTATGATCCATTAGCAAAGCTCAACCACGTGGCCTTTGGTGGGCCTCTAGGCCTGGGGAAACCATGCCAGGGTCTCTAGGGAGAACCTCTATCTCATGATGGCCAATCATCCAGGGGCTTGTGGGCACACCAGAGCTAAGAACCTTCCTGCCATAGTACCCAGGGTGGGTCCCTTCCAGCTCAGATCAACTCTGACAGCTGGAAAGTTCTTTGACATACTGCACCCTATTCTCTGCAGCATTTCTTCATTAGTCCCAGTCCTGGGGCCCCTCAGCTCACATCAGCCCATCCCCCAGCTCCAGGCCTGTCAGCGACCTCAGAATCCCTCCTTTCTGAATTCCTGCCAGTTTGTCTCCATTCTACCAAAGAGGCATGTCCCTCGGTGCAGGACACACCACAGGGAACACCCAGCCCTCACCACCTCCCTCCCTCCCTTCCACTGCTCATTCCCACCGCTCACTCCCACCAAGCTGCAGAGAATTCAATCCTCAAATCGCTTCTCACAAGAGCTGCTGCCGACCTAAGTGGGCCCTTGCTGCATTTTATCTGGTTCTCTGATTTTGGATTTTGTCCCTGACTTTCTGCCCAATCACACTTCTCAGCAAGATGGCACCCAAGAATGGAAACAACAGGGGCCAGAACAAGGTCTGTTCTGCTCCAGAACACTTCTCCTTTCTCTGCCTTATTTTGGTAACTGGCATCTCATCACTGTATTCTAGCTTCCTAATTTGAAAACAGAATCCCCTGCAGCCCAGCCACTCTGCTTTCTAGCAATCCAACCCCTAGAAGTACTTAGAGATACATGCATGAGGATGTATCCACGGCTGCGCACTGCAGCCCTGTGTGACGGCCAAGAACTGGAAGCCACCTGAATCAAGAAATGGAGGAATAAAGCCCACCCTGCAGAATGTTGTGCAACAGGCAAAAAGAATGGGGTAGAACCAAGTGGGCGACATGGAGCAAAAGCTGCAAAGCCCATCAAGTAAAAGCATGTCACCAAACAATGCCCGGGGCATGGTCCCCCTTCTGCATCTGCAAAGAACTGTATCTGTGTGCACATGTGGCATGTCCAGGCAAGGCCTTTACTCACCTCAAGAGAGGAAGGCAGATAGGTGGGAGAGGAAGAACACGTGCCTAACAGGTGCTTGCTTTGTGTTTTAAATGTGTATGTTGTTTTAATTTTTTTCAACAAGAGTATATTCATTTTGTGTATGACTTACTTATATGATACAAATAATTTCAAAGCAAAAATCCCAAAGCAGGGTGGTCTCCCTTTCCACGTCTTCCCACTCTCCTTAGAACACAAGGCAGCCCCTCTGCCCTGCTGAAACCCCTCACGTTGGGCTGGTCTCTGCTCAGCCCTCCTCACCCCAACAGGACTGCACTCGGCCACCAATGCTCATGAAGGCCTACCCCGGCTCTGCTACGGCTCTATGGTGAACACTGCACAGCCCCCGTCACACCCCATCCCACTTACAGCAGTTCCTGTCAGGGCAGGGACCATGCCTGCCTTGCTCTCCTCCTGAGCCCCACCCAGCACCTGGGACTGCAAAGGCCTTTGGTGGACATTTGTCCAACAGAACTAAACTGAATGGACACATGAAGCCTCACTCCGTGGGCAGCAAGGAGTGCCAGAACACACAACCCTTGCTATGACCCGCTTCAAGTCTGACCCAGAGGAAGCTTAGGCAGAGGCAAGTCCTATCCCTACCCTCTTCCAGGAATGGTAAGTTCCAGCTTGGGATCAGCTGAGCCATGAGAGGGCCACACTGCACAGTCAGCGACTGTGCTTGACTGAGTAACAGCCAAGCAAAACCCACTTCTACATTTGCTGTAAAGGTTGAGCCAGAATTGCCATCCATTCTGTCCTTCATGGTCTCCTGTAGAGATCAGGTCCCTCAGGGAGGATTCTTTGCAGTGCTGAGGGGGGCCTGGTCCCTCTGCTTCCTCCCACCCTGTAACTTGTGGCTGCCAGAACAGCATGACCACAGCGATCCTTGGCACCTCTTGATTTTCTAATGCAGTTGCTTTCTTAACCTCAGTGTCTCTCTAAGAAGACATTAGAAGCCTCTGCAAGTTCTCTCTGGATGTGTGCAGGAAATAAACAAATAAGCAAACAGGCAGACAATGCAACCTGAAAAAATCAAACCAAAAATCAGAGGCAGCGTGCCAGGTTCATGTGCAGCCTCCTACTCTGGCTGGGGGTTGGCAGCAAACAAGCCCCCGCGGCGACCATGCCATCAGGTGGGTAAGAGGATAACTTCCAGCAAGGAACTGGGTACGTGAAGGGCTGAGAGGAGACATAATGTTACCCACATGGCTGTGTCTGGGCGTGACCCCCACCTTTTGTTTCTAAGTGGCCTTGTCACCACTCCCAGAGCCTTCCGCAGAAAATATGGGGCAGGCAGCTGCCACCTGGATCAAAACCACTAGGCTTCCTGCAGTCCAGAACTAGCCACACAAGATACAGGCAATTTCATCCTTTTAACATTCCAGAGCAATGCAACCAGAAAGGGCGGGCTTCCGTTCTTGAGCATCCTTACTACACAGGAGAAAGTTCACACAGAGGACAAGCCTCGACATCACAGCACATGTCTCACGTCAAAAGAGGAAAACCCTACAACAGACAGGACAACCTGGCCTCTGAGACCGCCAGCGCAGCTTCCCTTCCATGGACCCCTTCATCCTTTCCCATAAGCTGCTGACCCTCCATCCCTCCTCCCTCTCAAATATGCCACGCCATTCACACCCTGGCATTTTAGTCACAGGTTTCCTCCACCTGCAGAAGCCCTCTTGCTCCCAGCTGTAATTCAAAACCCACTGCCTCCCGGGACAGAGTTGGGGCTCTAGACTTCAGGGCTCCTAGCACGGTTTGTTCAGCGCTTGGCTCAATCACAGGCCTTGTACCCAGCGTTGTCCTGGGTACTGCGGAGGAATAAGAAAAATGAGAAATGGTCTGGGACCTCAGGGAGTGCAATCACTCTCAAATCCATCACTTCATTTCATTTCATTTCAGCCTCACAGGAACCCTCCACGGTAGGCATTTTTATTATCCCCACTACTAAAGTGGGAAAACAAAGGATCAGAAAGGGTTGTCAGTGTGCCCAGAAGCACATTAGAAAAAGATAAAGCCAGGAAGAGAACTAAGTCTTCCAACACAAGCCAGGCTCACCCACCAACCTCAGCAGCACCGTTGCCATCTCACTGTGATTCATATGTGTTTTGTAGTCATTCTTGCCTTGAAGCTATGGGAAGAACTTTCTCAGGGGCTGGGCACCTCGAAACTACAATCCAGTCCTGACCCCTGGCATACACAGGCAGTCTACACACTTGACAAGGAGGAAGGTATAGACAGAAACACAGCAGGCTGAACAAGCCAGTGCTCTACTGAAAGTGGAGGAGGGAGGGGCTTTGCCTTTGCACATACTCAGACTCCATAGGAAGCATATATTACTGCTGTAATTGGTAAACTCAAGGAAAGAAAGAAATGCTCCTGGGCCAATAAATGGGCAATGAAACACCCCCAAAATATCAATTCATTCACTCACTCATCAAATATTTAATGAGCACCTACTAAGCTTTAGGTGCTGTTCTAAACACTGTGGGTCCAGTATCACTCATCCAAGCAAACAAAACTGCCTGTCTGCGTGAAACTAGTTGGGGAAAGACAGACATCAGAAGCTGAGTAAATGGGAATAAATTCAATGGAAAAAGAGAGAAAGAGGTACCAAGAGAAAATAGAGTTCCATTTTTAAATAAATTGGAAAGGGAAGACCCCATGGGACAGATGGAATTGAAGCAAAGCCCCGAAGGTGCAGCTTGCAGACGTCTGCACGTGCAGAAACAGTGTCCCAGGCAGAGGAAACAGCCAGCCCAAAGCCTCTGCAGCAGGTTGTGCCGGGCACACTCACAGAGCAGGAAGGAGCTGGAGCTGGAAGGGAGCAGACAGGGAGCAGGAGGAGGGGAGGTCCCATCTGGACCAGTGGTCCTTCCAGAAGTCTGCAGCCACATCTCACTGGTACCCTTCCTGGAATTCTAGTATTTAACAACACAACGTCTCCCTTGTTCCCTCTCATGTGTGGGGCAAAGGAGGTCTGAGGAGTGTGGGCCTGGCAGGAGGGGGATATCAACAGGAGCCTGCAAGGGCACAACGGTGTGTGGTGAGAAGAGGAAATAGGGGACGATCTGGCCAAGTTCTTACTCCCTCAACTCCGGCAGGACCCAGTGGCACACTGGGGCATGTGTGGGAGTCGGCATAGCCTCACTTTCCAGTCCTTTATCCACGCCTGCATCAGGCATCTCCTCATGTCTCCAGACACACTCTGGAATCTGATGGAGGGGTGAGGGAACTTCAGAGTTAATAAACTTTAATCTTCTAGTGCACGCTACAATTAACACACCCCAAAGTACAGTTACTTTGTAATTAGATCAAAGAACAAAACCCAAAACACTCGTCCAGGTAAAGTTATTGTCAAACTTCTTCCATAGGTTTCCTAGCAATTAAACCCACTTACTCATTTTGTCTGGAAAAAGTATGTATTACTTCAATTTAAACTAATGCCATAATGATCCAATGTGTATTATTAATGAGATCGGGCATGGCAGTTCAGTCATCTGGCCTGCTTTGCCAGGGGCCGCAAAGGAGACGTCAGCAACGGGCATTGATTAAAGTAACATTTGCCCTGATAATTCCCTTTCTTCTAGGGAATTTTACTTCAGGAAGACTCTGGGGGTGAGATCCCGACAGATATTTTCTATGAAAACCAGCTAAGCTGTCCAGCTTAGAAGGCATGATGGCTCTTCGGAGCCACCTGTGACTGTGCAAGGAGACCTTGGGGAAGCCTTGGCAGCTCAGCTCCTCCATAGGGCAAGGTATGTAACCTGCAGGTGAGAGAGCTGACCCCCAAGCTCTCTCTGTTTCCCCAAGCACCAAGAATACAAGCAAAATACAGCTGTGTTCTGGGCTGCTGAACAAGCCAGGACTGGGATTCACCAGGTCTGCCTTGGGAAGCCAAGGAAGAATGGACAGCAATGGGACCACCGCTGGGCACAGCTCCAGAGTAGTAAGTGTTACTGAGCAGTTACCACACGCCAGGTACTGAGCTAAGCCCCTGACATCTATTGACTCATTTAATCCACACGTTAACCCCATCAGGCAGAAATGAGTACTATATCGCAGTTTTACAAATGAAAAAACTGTTGCACAGAGAGGCTGAGTAACTTGCCCAATGTCACACAGATATGGCAGCAGAGCTGGGATTCAACAAGAAGACTGCTCTGGAGCCCATGCCCCTAACTATTAAATGCAAGGGTTATCCTGAGCCTGACTGGAGGAGCAAACAGCCAAATCTCTTGCACCAAGATTCTACTAAGGTTGCCTAGTGCCCATACGCACTGCCATGAGGGAAGAATGCTGGTTCCTGCCACTCTTGGTCCCCATGCATGGTTTGTTGTGATCATATAGACCACTTACCATGTGCCAGGCACTCTACTAGTGTTTTGCCCTTACAGCTCAGAAATTACCCTATAGATGAGGAGGCTGAAGCTCAGAGAAGTCACCTTGCACAGGAAGCAGGAGGCAGAGAGGAATGGCCATCCATGCTTACTTTTTTATTTACTCATTTATTTTTTGCACTTGATGCAAAACTCAAAAAGTACAAGAAGTTATGCAGTGAAAAATTCATCTCCCATCCCAGTCCAACCCACTGTGTTTCCTTCCCTTAAACAGCATTTCCTTGGAGTGTGACTGTGTGTGTCCACTCAGATGCACACACATAGAAGCTCACTTGTACACAAAGCAACACCCACGTCACCATTCTCACTTCTCTATTGTCAGCTAACAGCACCATATTTTGGAACTACTTCCACTTAGTACATAAGGAACTAGAGTTTTCCATTAAATGTACATATCATAATATATTTAACTAATTTGCTGAAGATGGACCTTTAGGTTGTTGCTAATTTCTGATGTCACCAAAAATGCCACAATAAATCTTTGCACATCAAGCAAAGACTCTACCCAGTGTTTGCTCCCCACAGCTTTGCCAAGAGGCTGTGAACAGAGCTGTGGACCCTTTGGGAACCAGAGCTGGCCAGCTCCCCCACTCACCAGCCATATGTCCTAGAGCAAATCCCTTTACTTCTCTGAGTACAGAACCCACCATGTTGCCATTGGGATGATGTGAGCAAGGGCAGCTCCACGCTCTTTCAGGGCACCCAGCATGGAGCAAGGGCTAGAGGGACTGGAGCTGTTAACCCCTGGCATGACGCCTGGGTCATCTGGGAAATTCGGGCCCTACCTCTAGCTTAGGCTCTGGGACTGTGGTTTGTCCTAACTCAGATCATCATTCCTGAGAATGTGTCAGTTTCTGCCCTTTTGTTTGCAGACAATGACTTCAGACAGGACGCAATGAAAGGATGAGAGCCTTCTAGAGATGAAGGCTTTGCCTTTGTCTGTCTTCAAATCTCTGGACGGGGTATAAAGAACAGGACCCAAGATTGCCACCTGAGGTAGCAAGGTATGGCTCCCAGGGATTTCTGGGGATCCTGAGCATCTAAAGCCTCCTCCGACTGTCTCTCCAGTCTTATCCCTAGCCAATTCCCATATTCCAGCCATATGATCTTTCCTCCTCACCATTGCCCCCAGGCCTTTCCTCTGGAAAGAGGGAAGCAAGTTCTTCCCTCTGCTTAGAACACTCTTCCTACAGTAGCCCTCAGTGCCCTTTGCTTGCCTAACAAAAAATAAAAACTACTCCTATTTAAGCACCTGCTTAAATGTCACCTCCAGCCCCCAGTGCCCTTTGCTTGCCTAATAAAAAATAAAAACTACTCCTATTTAAGCACCTGCTTAAATGTCACCTCCTCCAGGAAGCTCTTCCTAACCACCTTGCCATAGGCTGCACTGAATTTGCATGAGCTTTCTTCAGTTGCCACCAAGAAAAAGACTGGCCCAAAGGCATGGCAAAGTGGAACAGTGTCAGGGTGGAAGGAGTATCAGCCCACAGATGCTGAGAGAGGTAGGCTTGCTAGGCTCGCGGAGGGGCAGGGGAGGGCAGGCGCAGCCTGGCCAGGCCCTAGCTGTGGACACCTAGCCAGGTGGACAATATCTACTCTCCATATAGAGAGGGAGGTTTCAGAAGGATAATTTCTTTCTGACATTCGGGTAGGAAAAGACTTCTTAAACAAGACAAGCAAGAAAGCTAGCCATAAAAAAAGATGACTACATTTGACAACAATACAATAAAGAATTTCTGTTCACTAAGACAAACAATTAACTTAAAGAAGATATTGCCACACTTAAAAAGAAAAGGCTCGATTTTAAAAACAGTCAAAAAAATCAACTACAAACAGGTGTTTCACAGAAGAGAAAATAAAAATAGCCCATAAAGATATGAAAAGATACCCAACCTCATCTATCATCAAGAAAATGTACATAAAAATCAAAATAAAATTACATTTTGCACTAGAAACCTAAAAGTAACAGGAAGACAAGTGTTGGTGAGGTTAGGGGACTTGAGTAAATCTCATATATTGCACATGGTAGTGTGAATAGGTAGGAATGCTTTGGAAAACAGTTTGGTCTAATCTAACAAAATGAAATATGCACTGACCCAAGAGTCCAGCAATTCTGCTCCTTAGAATAGACCCTGAAAAGCTCTTGCACACAAACACAAAAAGACAAATATGAGAATGTTCCTATCAGTATTTTTGGTAATAACAAAATCCTGGAAACAACACAAATGCCCACAGACAATAAAGTGGATAAATAAATCAGGGCATACAGTGCAGCAATAAAAATGATTAATACATCCACCTGCATCAAACGGATGAATCTCAAAAACCTAATGCTGAGTGAAAATTAAAAAACAATCCCAGAAGCATGCAGAAGTGTTATTCCACATATATGAGTCGCAAACCAACCATGGGCCCCATACTTGTACGATAACACTATCAAGGAATGGAGCTGCAAGCCACTATCCTGAGCCAGCTAACACAGGAACAGAAAACCAAATATGGCATGTTCTCACTTATAAGTGGGAACTAAATGATGAGAACCCATGGACACACAGAGGGGAACAACACACACTGGGGCCTATGGGAGGGTGGAGAGTGGAGGGTGGGAGGAGGGAGAGGATCAAGAAAAACAACTAATGGGTACTAGGCTTACCATCTTGGTGATGAAATAATGTACACAACAAACTCCCACGACATGAGTTTACCTGTGTAACAAACTTGCACTTGTACCACTAAGCCTAAAATAAAAGTTAAAAAAAAAGACATTGGCTTAGGATCCTCTAAAACAGTGAAATACATGTACGGTGTTTTAAATATATGAGGCATAAATTTAAAATTTCCATGCTTAGATACAACTTGGCAAAACTTCAGACACATAAAAAGAAAAAAACTATCAAGGAAAGCGAGGGACTTGTTAGCACACAATCAGGAAAGTGTTTAAGTCCTTCTGTAGGGAAGACATGGTCAGGTGAAGCACACAAGGGCTCCTTGATATTTTTAAAACTGATTGTGGGTTCATGAGTCTTCAGGTTATTAATCTTTTAATTGAACATATACATTGTAACCACGTGTAGCTTTCAATTAAAAAATAATTTTTAAACTAGTACAAATAGACAGTGGCCACTCATACAGAGCACTGAGGTTTTGTTTCTGTGGAGTCCCAGCTCCCAAGCCATCCCAGGTCTGCGAGCTACCCCAGAGGCCAAGAAAGGACTGCCGTGCCCTGGAGATGCCCCTGGGCCCTTGGGCCCTAACTTCCAATGCCAGCCCATGCAACATTAGCCAAGTTACTCCACCCATCTGTGTCTTCATTGAAAATGAGTGCCTAGCAAAATACCTGGCATGCGGTAGGGATCCCGTGAATATTTGTTGAATGAAGGAGTCAATGATATCTAAGAGCTCATCATAATTACAACCTTCATCCAAATTTATTCACTAGAGGGAAATTGTGGATACAGCTACTAGCACCCCCCTCCCACCCCAGCCCCTGCCAATGCATAGACACATGAATATCCCAGCATTTGAAGTGGCAACTCAGAAAGTTCTCCATTCTTTTCGATCCAAACTTTTGGTATTTTAATGTTGCAAATTTTCTCTCTCAAATGTCTTCTATTTTTCCTTTCACTGTCACAACAAGCATACAAGTATTTTCAGTGGAATTTTACCAAACAGCACATCTTGTAAACCATATACATACCAACTCTTCTCTCACCCTTCTGCCAAATTCCGTCTTGGAGCCCATGGCTTTTCCTGCTCTGATCTCTAATTTCTGACTCAAATGCCCAGTCCTCAGGCTCTACCTGGGGCAAGACATTCCAGGGTTTAAAGGGAGGCTGATGGGCAAATGAGGAAGAATCAGACATTGCCCCACAAAGGAGGGAGCCTATGTATGATGCTCACTAAAGTGACTGCATCAGCCTAGAGCATGCCATGTCCTTCCAAACTACCTCCCTCTTTCTTGGCATCAACTCTGACTGGCTGGGGACAGGAGCAGGAAGCTAGAGCCCAGTAAGTCCAAATTACAGAAATAGGATGATGCCTTGGCTAAATGCATGGGTACTAAAGTCAGGAAGAACCTTTCTGAGCCTCATTTTCCTCATCTGTAAAATGTAGCTATAATTCGACCTCAGAGGGATGTTGGGTGGCTAGAATGAAGTAAAATACATAAAGGTACTTGCAGATCAGCACTGAAAAAAAGTTGCTATATTCCCAAACCACTTCTGTTTGACTTTGGAAAGAACAGAACACTCTTTACACTTAATTTGCTTTTGAACTGTGCTCATCTGCAGCTAGTGCTGCAGTGAGTCAGGGGGAGGAGGGGCCCTGAGGTGTCCTGGAGGCACCGTTTGTCTTGGCTGTATTAGCAATGTGTATCCACCCAAGAGTGACACTGGGACAGGCCACAGCCAGCCATGCCGAGGAAGCAGCCACACTCGCACTCCGAGGGCTGGATGTGCTGCATCAAACAGCAGATAGGCTGAGCTGCCTTGGCTCACTTGACACAAGCACTTTGGAAATGGGCAGCAGCTGGGCTGGGCATGAGGGGAAAGCCAGGACGAGCACTGGGCACCGGGTTAAAATTTTACAGAAAATGTGTAGAGGCAGAAACCAAGCCTCAATGCTTGTCATATCAGGAGGCCGATGACCAGGGCAGGAAAAGGCAGGAGGTCCTGCCCAGAATCCAATAAGAGTTCTCTGGCCTCCAGCAAGTGGAGAGCCAGAAGGGCTAGCACCCTGGACAGCGCCATGGGCACACCGCTCTGACGCTGTCTTCTGACTGAGAACCCCAGCTCTGTGGTTCTCCGCTCACCTCCACCCTCCAGGTCTGAACCAGCAAACATGACAGGTCTCTGCCAATCCCTCTCTTGCACCATGAAAGCCTCACAGACCAATCATGGTGTTTTCTGCTGCTGAGCCCACACACAGCCTCAGAATCCTTCCCAGCACAGCTCCCAAGCAGCCTCAACCAACCAGCTGCAGTGGTCCTCCAGATGAAAGCTACTGGTCACTTGGCGACTTTATGGAATTACTGATAAGGAGCAGTCTGGTTGGAAACTAACTTCAACCCCACCAAAGGTAGCAAAGGTGCCCATGTCAGAAAAGAGGAACACAGCTTTTGGTCCCATTGGAGATTCTGGGTGGAGGAAAGAAGAGGGGCGGGGGAGTGTGTCTGTAGAATAAAACCTGTTTCCTAGCCTACACCCCTTCCCTGCCACCTCATATTCAGAGGTCAGACCATCCAGTACCCTTGTCTTTCTCCCCATTCCTCCTTTGTCTTGTGTGAAAATGGCTTGAAAACTCCATGTCCCCAACCATGAATGTGTCGAGGGGCTACTCTATGCCAGGCACCATGCAGGCAGCAGGGCCATGGTGGTGGGAAGCACACAGCCACTCTCCTGGACTTCACTGCCTCACCAGGCAGTCCAGCGCTCATGGAGGACCAGCCCTCATGAGAGTCAGGACAAGCCAAGAGCAGGCTGAGGGCAGGACGAGCATGTCTGCGAGAGCATGTAACCAAGCTGCCAGCTCTGTAGGACAGGTGGGGCTCAGGGACATCTTTCTTTGAGGACCTGCATCTTGAGCAGAGTGAGGCTAAGGAGTGTAATAAGAAAACAGGACTTGGGCAAGTGCCACCAGGCCTTGTTCAATCTGCAGGAGTCACAGGAGCCCAGGCGGGTGGGCAGGCTAGAGAGCTGATCACCTGCCCTCCCAGCGGCTGAGGCTCCCATCAAGGTTGCCTCCCAAGCTCTAGGGGAAAACTGTGTCTGCAGGCCAGACTGGAAACGGAGCAATGGTGCCCAGAGAAAGTGGGGCGGGAAGGGCCTGGGCACACTGGACCACAGCACCCCCATCCCTGGCAGTGTCCATGCCTCTCCACGGGGTTCAGCCTCAGAGCAGGCTGGACTTTGGGGTTGAGCCACCAGCCCCAAGGGTTCTCAGGGGAAGGCCTGGCCCCTGAGAGATGCCTGCAGGCAGCTCGGGGCTGTTACAAAGTCTCCAACTCCTCCCCAAGGGCCAGGGACTGAGCAGGAGTGGGAGGGTGGGAGGGAGAGGCCAGGTCCTGGACTGAGTCCAGTTCAGGTCCTGCCCTTGTCCCCATCCACCTCATCTTTATTTCAGCACAGTGACTGTTTGCTCTTTCAATTCTTCCTGGAAGACTCCAAACAGCATATTTGCTCAAGAGCTGAGGACAACATTCCAGTCTTAGAGAAGAGTATTTAGCAAATGCAAACATATGCTGATTTCTTTTCTTAGTTACATTCTTGGCAAAGAAATTATATCACCCAGAGACAAAATGGGACTTTCGAAGGTCTGCCCATTCCATCCTGGCACCAGCCGTGGGGCTGCCAACCCTCATCAGTCTCCCACACCCTCTAACATGTTATGGGGGTGGCTGGGGCTATAAAGAGGTAGCACAGGGATCCTTGTGAAGGAACTGCTCTGTGTCCTGACTGGTGGTCACAGCAATCTACACATGTGATTTTTAAAATGCATAGCAATAAATCCACACCTGCAAGAATACGTGCACTACTGAAATATGAACAAGGCCTACAGGCTGTATCAAATCCTGGTTTCAATATTGTACTACAGCTATGCAGGATGTTACCATGGGGGAACCTGGGTGAAGGGCACACTGGATCTCTCTGGGTTGCTCCTTATAATTGCATGTAAATCTAAATTATCTCATAATTTTCAAAAAAAATTGTTTAAACACTAAACATGGAAACCATTCTATCTCAGGATTAAGACTAGTCTGTTTTTACAGCGCAGTCATAAGAAAACCTGAAGCCGTTTCTCCAAAGCCCACTTTTGTGGTTTCCTAACAAGCAAATTATGATTTTTTTCATATGAGAGGTCTTCAAAGAAGGCATGCCCAGCCCTACCCAGTGTCCCCAACCCACCAACCCCACCCTGGCTCCATGACAGGGCATTCCTCCCCCTGACCTTTGCCCCAGCCTGGAACCCTGAAACTGAAGGCAGATTCCGATGGATGGAGGCAAGGAGCCAGGAAGGCCAGGCAATCGTCTAGTGTGAAGGGCACTCTTTGGAGAGGAGACCCCCAGGAGGAACCATGCTGGCCAGCCTCCACCTGTGCCAGCATACAGCCCTTTGGATCCCTGCCAGCAGTTTATTAATATTTTATTGAAACCTCTAAGATGATTCAAACTTCAGCCGTCATGATAAGGTGTTGTTGCTAGGCAACTTTATACCTATCTATGGAGCTGTTGTTGCAGCTCTTCCTGACTCATGAAGCTCGAGGTTTGACCCTATCACCTGGAGGCCCACTCAGCACAGACCACCCACCACTGGTCCAGGGCCCCACCCACTCTCAGGTCTCCCAGCATCTGGCCACCCCTGTTCCCGAGCAGCCCTGGCTCGCCTGCCTGACAACTCACCATACTCGCTGTCGTAGAACATGACGAACTTCTGCCAGCGCAGCTCCGTCACCAGCCTGAGCATGACATCATTGAGGCGGACGGGTGGTCTCGAAGCCAGTGTGTAGGCCTCACCATCGGGGCTGGGGTTCAGGTGGCAGGCAGTGCGTGGCGACCCTCCCAGGTTGCGCTGGACAAAGAGGTGTGGGATGTGCATGGCATCCGTGAGGGACTGCAGGGCATTGGCAGATGCACAGCCAGTGGACGTGACCAAGGCCAAAATCCCCTGGGTCATGAGGTCACAGGCTAGAAAGAGAGAAGAGAGAGAGGAAGGGGTCAGCATCAGGGCGATGCTGCACCAGCTTCAACCTGCAGGCCCCATGCCTGGCAGCTCATGCCCAGGACTCCCACGAGAGGCTGCCTCCCTCCAGGACCAAGAACCATCCTGGGCCAGGCCAGTGGCTCTCATAAGCACAGCCTCACTGACATCCTTGGTGAAAATGCCAGCTAGACATTCTTGTACCCATTTAACATGAGAAAATAGAAGTCAAAAGGGGCAAAACCATTTGCCCTAGGCCAGTCAGGGAAGGATGGTAGAGCACAGATCCATCCCAAATCTGCGTGATTCACCCCAACTGAGCTGTCAAATTAGCCATCCTGTTTCCCGCCTAGGACTATAAGCCCTTTAAGAGCCAAAACGTCATTGTATTGATCTGTGTATCCTCATGGCTAGCCGTGGGCGGAGAATATACTGTGTGCTCTACAACTGTTGACTGAAGTGAGCTGAACTGATTGGGACTGAAGGGACTAAATGGCTTCCGAAAGTCAGAGAGGCACTTACCCGAGAGGATCCAAGATGTAGGAAAGAAATAAAAAAGAAAAGAAACCCTAGGTCTTCTGGCCAAATCCAATTGATCCATATCATAAAAATACTGGGCCAAACCCCAGATGAAGCAGTTGTTCCAGAAGGATTATTCAAAAGCCACTTGACAATAACAAAGAAAGACGCTCCCGCCACTCAGGCAGTTACCACGGGTGCGGAGGAGGAACGCAACAGACGCTCCAGCAGCCACTTCTAGGGCTGACACACTCAGGGGCTCATCTTTCCAAGTTCTCCTGTAACTGCAAGAGGTGCCCCTTGTAGCCACATGCCTACACTTTTTTGGGACATCAACCAATTGATAGAAAGATGGACCTCCCAATGCCACAACTCACTGCACCAGTTTTGAAGCAAACATCTCTTACTAATGGTTTATGCAGTGGCAAGGATGTGGAGAAGCAGATGCAGTTTCAAAACACAGGCTGTGAATGGCAGCAGGCTATCTGCTGTACACAGCAGACTTTGAACAACTTTTGACAATGCAGTTCTTTCGGTCAAGAGCCCTTGGGTTTATGTAATGACTCAGATAAGGCTGGGAGAGGGAGAGAAGAAAAGGGGGAACTGACCCCAGGGAGCAAGGCAGTGGGAGGCAGGGGAACATGTGGGAAAGGGAGGGTCCCCCCACACTCTCCAGCAGCAAAGGCCGGCTGCCCTCCATGCAAGGGCGCTCGCCTTGCACCGGCATGAGCACCAGCAGGAAGAGAACCCAAATCCCATGGTTCTCTCCTCTTCAAGGCCACCGGCAGGGGGTAGCTAAACAAGAGATGATGAGGTGTTGTGAATCTCACAGTCCCCCAGATGCCCTGGCCCCCTCCTACCCCAGCTCCAGCCTGCTGAGTTCTCTCCTAAACAGAAATCCATTGCATGTGCTGCTGTGCCCTCCAAGAGCCTTAGGGATAAAGTAAAAGCCCCCTCCTGAAAGGGTGGTCTTGCAAGCTCCCAGGCCTGCAGCCTCATGCTCCTCACCATACCCTTTTCTGCTACATCCCAATCAACTGCCCACCCTGGACCCTCAAACTCACCTCTTCAATCCTGATGCTCACTCTTGCTTCAAAACTCAGACTCAGCATCCCCAGACTGGCTCATGACCCTTGTGGCATGATCCCCCCTCACTGCACTTCCCTGTCATGAGCCACATGTTGCCTGTGTTACTGGCTGGCTCTCCAACTTGACCCCAGGCTCCAGGAGGACAAGAGTCATGCCTGCCCCGTTCATCATCCTTTCCCAGACACATGCTAAGCCCAGTTCACAATAGCAGTAAAGACTTGTGCAAGAACACCATGCAAGAATTTCCATGGCCCCAGTCAATAATTCCTCTCTGGGTACCTGTCCAAACCATAGGAACAGCACTCAATCCAAAACCATTCAGAGGACACTATCCAAGCTCTTGGAATATTGCTAATGATCTGAAAGATGCAAATAGGTGAGTGGTTATGAAAGTGCCCCATTTTCCGAAAGTATATATAACCTTTAAACTAGTCAAGAAGATACTACAATAACATGGGAAAGTGCCTGTCATAAAAAAGGTAGGTGAAAGTGATACAAAATTGTATGCATTTTATCAATTAAATAAAACATCAACATGCATGAAAGAAAAACCAGAAGGAAATATTGCAAAATGTTAAAAGTGATTGCAATTTAGAAGAAACCTGAAAGTGGTTTTCTTTCTTTTCTATATTTGTCAAAGTTTTGTGACATAAACAGATAATTCCTTTTAAAAAGAAAAATAATCATCTGATAATGGATAAGCAGGAAAACTACATAGGAGGAAGGACTATTGTGTGAGAATTGCCTCTGTGCCAAATTCTCTTGGTGTCCTTTGTATATGTGAATTCACAGTATTCTCAGGACATTTGTGTAGAGTAGGTATCATTGCATCCATTTTCCAGATAATGAGATGTGAGGCCACACAATGAACACTGCCACAGACATGGGGAAAATGCTTCTGAGAGGTGGCCACGTGAAAATACCAGGGCACAAAATTATATGCTAACTATGATTACAACTAGGCAGAAAGCACGCCCATGAAAACGGCAAGAGAAAACACTGAAGGCTAAGGCTCTATGACAATGCATGGATATTTTTTCTTGTGCATGCTCTCTTTAATGCCAATACAATATATTTATAATCTTAAACAGCAATTGTATAAAATAAACTGTATATCCCTGGGACGTAAATTGTCCAGGAACTCCAACACTCGATTATGGAATTGTCCCATCCCCAGACTCCCACGGAGAGTCTTCCTTGCAGCCATCAGTCACTTTTGGCTCTTGTTGCCCCACCTGCCTGGCTCCCTCCCAGGTCATCATCTGTCCCCACTCCATATATGATAGGTTCTGAAATTGCAGAACCTCTCTGAGCCTCAGTTTCCCCATCGGGGCATGCATGCCAAGGAGGGCTCCTGCCCTCCTTGTCTCATACATACACTTGGTATCCCTGCCCACCCCCCACAAGCCAGCCCCTGCCCTAAGCACTGTCGGGGGAAGAGCAGGATGACCACAGGTCCCATCTTTGAGGAGCTTAGGATCCACTGAGGAGACAGACTCTGCAACTCAACTGAAGGAAAGAGAAAGGAAGCTCCCTGGGACACAGAGGAGGGTAAATTCATTTGTGGTTGGCACCAGGGCCTCAAAGGAAGGAAGGGACTTAGAACCTCTCAGGGTCTCAGGAGAGCAGCACAAGGTGGGTGCAGAGTGACGACATATAGCTGGGCTGAACCCTCACCAGCTACCACCTCACCAGGGGTGGTGGGAACAGCATTCAGATCTCACATTCACCCAAGTTCCAGTTTTGGCTCCTCCGGTCAGTAGCCACACAGCCATGGGCATGTCCCTTTCTCAGCCTCCATTTTCTATTAAACAGGAATAAGAATCTCTACCCAGCAGAGTTATGAGAGCACTGACTTAGGACGCGGACAGTAAGTGCCAATGCCTCACAGTGCACAAGATGCTGAACAGATGTCAGCCTCCGGCCCCTTCCTTGGACATCCCATCTCTCCATCAAAGTCATGCCCAGGATCTTAAGTATTAGGAGTCACAGGCGAGAGCCATCTCGCCCTCCCCGTGGAGGTGGGCACTGCCAGCCCACCCCTCGTGGAGCCACCTGCAGCGTTTTAAGTGCCAGGCCTCCACAAACAGGGTGGGTAATTAAGGCTGGAAGCCTCTCCCAGGCGCTAATGGAGAGGCCCGATGTGAGTCAATTTCCAATCCACTGTGAATGGCCTGCTAATTGGGGCACTGTTGAAATGATGGTTATTTGGAGGCTTCTAACATAAAAATAATAAGATCAAAATACATCAGATCAAAGCCAAATCAGCTATTAGCTTAATCAAGGTTGTGTGTGATGGGATGTTACACAATGCATGCCCTGGTTGTTGTGACAGATGCTGAACCCCAGGAATGGGACTGGCCACCTGGCCGGAGTCCGGGGCCTGCCCTGGTCATATGCTAGGACTGTGGGTGAGCGCTGGTCCTCTCTGGGTTACTGGTTGGCTTTCTGTTTATTTCTTTCTGTCTGTCTTTCTTTCTTTCTTCTTAGGGGGGTCAAATAAAGATGATGGCTCCCTCTTCACAGGGCTGCTCCACGTGTGCCATGAAAGGTCTTTTTATGTGGACAGCTATTCATGCTGCCTGGCACACAGTAGCAACTCGGAAGTCATCGCTACCTAGGATGATGCTCAAAGATGTTTGTACAGCTCTCTAGAGGATAACAGCTTTTGTTATAATTCTTTGCCTCCACATTATATGGTCACAAAGCTGACGTCTCTCTTGATTACAACACAGGCTTGACGGACTGATAAGGGCCCCCTGAGAATGACCCATCCGTCAGCTGGGAAAGTAAGTAAAGACAAACTATAATGAGCAGCTTCTAGCCCCCTCACCTGCACCCTGTGTCCTGGGAAAGCGGAGGGTCTCCATAAAAGAAAGGGCTACTCAGAGCTCGGCGGTGGGGGGTGGGTGCCCAGCCAGCATTCCCAATACAACTCCACAATCCACAGTCGCATTCCCACCTGCTTCCCTGGAGAAGATGTTCACATCCCACCCATCCAGGCTTTTCCAGACAGCGGACTCTCAGGGGTGGGACATGTCAGGTGAGGTACTGGCCACTTCACAGGACAAACTCTCAGTAACTCTCACCCCAGGTGAGCTTTCTGATTTCCTGGTTTAAAAAAAAAAAAAATCAGAGCACAGAGAGTGCTAGTTGCTGGGCCAGGGCCACACAGCCAGAGAGCAAACAGCAAAGAGAACACCAGACCACCAGGCACCTCTACATCCAATGCTGCAAAGAGAAAGCGGCCAGCAGGGGACAGAACCCAGGATTCCAGGCTGACTCTACCCAACTGTCCCTGGATAGAAATCCCCAGGGCAGCTCCTAGCTCAGTGCAGGCCCCAGGGAAGGAGTAGGTAGGCAGGAACAAGGCCTGTCTCCCCTGAAAGCAGATCCTTGACTCATCAAGTCACTGGGTGCCTGCAGGTGGGTGCTGGAGGTGAGAAAGGTGCCCTCAGACATTGAGGTCACTCTGGGCACCATCGCTAATCCATGCCCACTATTCTCCATCCCCATGGGGATTTCTGGAACATTCTCAGAACAAGGCTGTGGGAGGCAATACCCCAGAAGGCATGTGTTAGAAGAGACCCACGGTTCCTGGCGCCACCCCCAGTCACGACACTGGCCACTGCCAGCTCAGCCTTTCCCTCTGTCAGGTGCCCTGGAGGCATCGCTCCCCAGGCTTGCTCACCCAGGAAGAAGATCTGCCCATGCAGCCCCTGCAACTCTGAGGTCCCAAGCCCCCTCAACCGGCAGCTCCTGTGTTAGCTGGCCTCTGGGTGCCAACTTAAAGAACAGCAGGACATTTCCAAATGGATGAGGCAAGAGAGAGCCTCCACCTGGGGAGAAACAACCTGATGCCCTAACCTCAGAGGAACCTGGCAAGGCTCAGCTCCTCTCCACGGGCAGCAGAAAAAAGAGCCAGGCTCTGGGCAAATCTGGGCTCAGCCCTGCCTGCCCAGAAGGAATGGTCTCTCCCCAAGGGAGTCCAGCACCTCTGCCGCCCCCCAGGCTGCTCCACGAGCCACCTCGTTCCTCCAATAATCTTAACCTCCACGAGCACCCACCTGCCCCCAGCCACCCTCATTATCTGTACACTTCCTTTCTTCCTTTAAATGGGAAACAGCTTTATTAATATTTGAATTCCAATGGCTAATGCTTTAAATTAAGGTAGCATTTATAAATACTTTAGAGCTGATAAATAATTGACCAAATTTAGTATTGTCATAACTCATAGTAAATTATTGATCTATGAAGAATAAATACGTTTCATCTTTTATTAAGACATTTAAAAGGTAACCAAAACCATAAAATGGGGCAGGCAGGGATGGGCGGTGGTGCTGTAAGAGGCCAATGCTAGAGCTTGGGCCCTGGAGTGAGCTGGCGCTCCCGCCCCTCCTGCAGAAGGCGCCTCCCTCTAGAGCACAGGAAACACACTTGACAGGCATCCATCCTGTCCCACAGACTGTTTCAGTGATTCTCTGCCCACTCTCCAACTTCCCAGAGACCTGCAGCAACCCCACCTCCTGCCTTGGAGCCTGCTTTCCTCCTGTCTGGTCACTCCATTACAGAATCCCTCTTTCCTTATGTAGCCTGGTTGCTGAAATCCCAACTAGGAGTCAACTCAGGGTGGATCAACCTGCCCACGCTCTTCTCCACACTGCCGGCAAGCAGTGCAGGGCCACAGAGAGCGCCACGCACCTGGCAACTTGGTGACCTTGGCCACGTGGCAGTCACCCACCTCAGCAGGGCTCCGCACACTGACACATCTCTACCACCTCCCTCCCCGTTCTTCTTGAACCACCCAGGTTTATTCCCCAAGTTCAACGAATGACTTACATCCTTTTTCATGAATCAGAAGCCATCACCACAAGCTATCTCGTGTGACTTCCTGCCTCCAGAGCTCCACACCTCCCTGTCTGTGCTGAAAGCTGAAGAGAAAAGTTTCTCCTAAGGCTAGTCGCTGCTCCTAAGCTCCGATGCCTCTCTCCTCTGGCCTTTTCCCACACCCAGATCCATCATCTATACCCTCTCTCTATGGAATCATCAACCTTCCTTGCACCCCACTGAACACTAAGCCCAGCCCTATTGAGGGCTCTACTGTTATTGCTCAAGCCCACAAGGCTCCCCTTGGGGTCCTGACCCCCACCCACCCATCTGCCTGAGATCTCCACTTAATGAGTCCCTTGGCAGCTCAAACTTGATGCATCAACACTGAGCTGCCTAGGGTGTGTGTCCAGAACACTGTCACCTCCCCAGTGGACCCTTACACCTCCAGCCTCCCCACTTGTCCCAGATGGACACACTGTCCATTCTACACACTAGTGGACTGGCCTTTATAAAGCACCAACCAGATAATGCTGTCCCTGCTTAAAACCACATGAGCTTCCCACTGGCCTTAAAACAAAATGCACACCCTAATGGGACCCACAGGCCCAGCATACTCCACACCCTATGCCCTGCGTTCCAGGTAGCAGGCCTTTGTGCGGCAACTCAAGCGTCCCAAGCTCTTGCTCACTGGCAGGACTCTTCCCACACTCCCCCCACTGCCTAAAGTACTTCTGCTACGTCTGTCTGGCTAATTCTCCTTCTCCTGTGTGCTGGGTGGGTAACCATCATTCCCTCTAGAGAAACTTCCACACCATCCCCAATCTTCCCTCACCATGGTTTGCCTTCATGGCACTAACAAACATTTACCATGTTGGACTATTTTGTATGGTCTCATTCTGCCCATAAGCAGAAGCACCTTCACTGCTTACCCGCCCCCCTGACCCCCAGCACCCAGCATAGCACAGCAGAGCAAGAAATTACGTAATCTGTGGCTCACGCCTGTAATCCTACCACTTTGGGAGGCCAAGGTGGGTGGATTGCCTGAGCTTGGGAGTTTGAGACCAGCCTGGGCAACATGGTGAAATCCTGTCTCTACTTAAAAAAAACACAAAAAAATTTACTGGGCATGGTGGTCCATGCCTGTAATCCCAGCTACTCGGAAGCCCGAGGTATGGGAATTGCTTGAACCCGGGAGGTGGAGGTTGCAGTAAGCCAAGATAGTGCCACTGCACTCCATCCTGGGCTACAAAGCAAGACTCCATATCAAAAAACAAACAGAAAAGAAAAGAAAATAATCCTCCTAACAACTCTGGAAAATAAGCACAACTGGAGTCCAGATTTCGTAGGTGAGACAAAGTTTTCAAACTTGCCAAGGTCTCACAGTGCTCATGTTCACCAAAAGGCAAAGCCATATCCCATGATTTGGAGAAGGGGAGCCAGTTCCTTAAAGCCAACACTCCTTCTGAGGAGGGGTTCACTGAGAGTTTGCAGAGAACCAAGGGGACAGTGGGGAGAAAAGAGGTATGAGCCTGAGGCCTGGCTCAGGCAGCAGCAGCTGTGCAAGTATCTCACCAGGAGCACTACCAGGCTGGGAGCGCCAGCGTCTCTGGCCTCAAGCTCAGCCTAGCCCAGGGAGGCCCAGGGGAGCAGGGCCGAATGGTCCTGAGGAATGACGGACTGTCGTCCAGGGCAGGTGGGCAGCTCATGCAGTCAGGATGCACGAAGCAGACCAAGAGGGTGGGGAAGAGCTGGCAGCACCATGGGATCTCTGGGGCCTCATTCCTCTAACAATTAATGAATCAAAACCAATTCCCTGCTCCTGCAGACTGGAAACACAGGGAACACTGGGTGGGATCATGCTCGCTTATTTATAGCTCTCCAGCTCCTCATTAATGACTTTTACTGCTCCGCCAATGAAACGTTAGGCTCCCCAGCCAGGATTCACACAGAAGCCTACATTTTGAAAGTGAAATCAGGACAGTGATGAGTCCTGGGCATGCCTGCACGGAGCGTCTTGGAGAACCTCAAAAGCAGTTGAGTACTGGGGCCTCCTGCAGCACTCCCAGGAACCCAAGCCCAGACAGCTCCTCCTGGTTTCCCCCTTAGCCCCGGGCCAGCCCACAAGATGTCACCTCCTCACTCTGCCTTTGAATATCTGTATTCCTCCCTTATCAGCCAGCTGGTCTCCCTGCCTCCCAGCCCTTCTTTCTCCAACCCACTCTACAGACCAAAGTTCAGCAACAAGAACGCCCTTGAAATATCAGCCATGCTCCCCACTGCAAGTGATCAAAGTCCAGTTTGTGAGATCCTCCACCGCTCCCCAGCTTCACACATCACAATGGCACCAGTCTACTTGCCATCCTTCACGTGCCCCATGCTCTCTACATGTAGACATGCCCATTCTAATCTCTATCTTTGCATGTGCTGATTTCCTTTTCCTGAAATGCTCTTCCTCCCCTACCTTGCCTTTCGAACTTCCACTCATTCCCGAAAACCCACCTCAAATGCCTCTTGCTCTTTGGCATTATTTGACTTTTCCCTTGCTAGGCAAAGTTAACCATTCCTTTTCCAGCAGGTCCAGGAATACTTTATCCTAGCACACTTCTATTGCATATATATCATATTATCTCATGCTTAATCCCTAAGGTCACAAGAAGAGGAGCTGAGGCTCATGACTTTGTGTATCTTCAGGCTCAGGGCCTGATGCAGAGATATTCAGAAGACATGGAACGACTGAATGAGCTGAGTGAAAGCACAGAAACATCCATACTAGGGAAATCATTTGAAATATCAGTGTTTCAAGGTAAACGAGTAAGTCAGAGAATCAATGGGATGGGACTCATGTTAGGAATGAGGCAATGGAAAATTCTGTCTTGTCCAAGACTAGAGTTAGCCTTCAGTGCACAGTGAGAAATGATCTTGGAATGTGGGGCCTCCTAGACTTGGTTCACAATCCAGTCCCTGCATGAACGAGTAAGGAGTCCTCAGCAATTCACTTCACCTAATTCTGCCCAAGAAGGAGGGAGTGTTTCAGGGTCAGAAAAGGACAATGAGAAGCTTGGGAGAAAGCAACGGTGCTGTCCTGGGGGAGAGACAAGCAGCCAGATCTGAGAACCCTTGGTTCCATGAGGCCCCGGACGGGACAACTCAGGTCCCAAGACTATGAAGCACAGCTGGCTCGGAGAGGGTGGAGACGTGGGCAGCACAGGGAGCTCTCCAAGGAGCTCAGCTATGCCCAGGACATGGACCAAGGGGGAAAGAAAGGGACAGGTGTGGCCACATCCAGGGAAGGCTGGGGCCAGAAAAGGATCCCTAGGGTAACCAAGGAGGTGCTTCCAGCTCTGTTTAGAAAAAGGCTGAAAAAGAGGATAAGGTTATGGCAGTGCTCAGGGTGGGGCAAGGACATGCCTTCTGCTGCAGACAAGTGGGAGAGGAGGAAGGGAGCCGTGCCAGGGCCCTCTCAACTAATCGCTGAACTGCATGGCCTCCCTGGGAAGTGGGTACTACTACCCCATTCTAGACAGGAGGAACAGGAGCAGAGATCCTAGGTTACAGCATTGCCTAAAATCACAGGGGAGCCTGGGTTCAAACCCTGAGCTGTCTCTGATCTCAAAGTTAAGGGACCAGCCCAGGAGACAGTCAGGCCACTGTGGTAGCTGTGTGCCCTCAGGCAAGCCACTTAACCTCCCTGAGCCTCTATCCCTCACCTGTAAATGGATATAACAGTCCCCACCTCCTAGGGCTGACATGAGGATTAAATGAACTAATTCATGTAAAAAGTTTAGAATAATGTTTGGTACATAGTAAGTGTTCAAAAAAGGATCAACTTCTGTTGTTAGTCACAGCCCTCTCATATGGGATCCTGTTTCTAGAGACTCAGCCAAGTAGAGAGTGGAGGAGCTTGGGGCCAATTCCTTCCTTCAGTCTGGGCAGGGAGAGGTAGTCTCAGCACTATTGAGCAGAAAAGCTTTTGGCCAGACACCAATCATGGCCTGGCCCTAGGGAAGAGGCAGCCTCCCAGAAATTCCACATGCCTGCGGGTTTGGTGCTCCTGTAAGCAACACCTCGTAAGCAATACCCCTCCAGAAGTCACTGGGCCATGGGAACAGAGAATGTCCACTGCACTCTAAAACAGGCTCAGGGAGGGAACTGCACGGTGGTCTCTCCTCCTGCTGGCCTTTGGGCCAGCTGGTCTTCTGGCAACAGACCACTGAGAAGCCCATGAAGGCCAGGTCTGAGGAACTGGAGCCTGCAGTTAGACTCCTATGGACAGGCCACACCACAGAGCCTGCCTCAGCCCTCCCGGCAGCCCCGGGCCACCAGGCCTGATCCTGTGTCCAATTCTCCCCTACCCTACCTGCATTTGTCTCCTGAAAGACAAGAACATCCAGACAGCAGGCCCCAGCATCCCTCCCAGATGGAGAACTGAGGCTCTGTGAGGTTTCTGGCTCTGCCTCTTCATCTCAACCTATGTCTGACTTTTGTTTTTAGCTTTCTCTGGCTCACTCATTCTCCTTATCACTACTTCTGACTTTCTGAGTCTCGGTTCTGTGTGTGTGTGCTTGTGCGTGCGTGCGTGCGTGCGTGTGTGTGTGTGTGTTCATGCAAGCACCAGCAAAGGTATATGCAGGTGTGTGGGTGGAAATTACTCCCCCCATCGCAGCCTATGTCCTGCCTCCCTGATAGGGCTGACTGCTCCAGAGCTCCTGTCTGTGCCAAGGCTCTTGTCTCCACCCTGGATTTGGAAGCTGACCTGGATGCCCCATCCTAGGCCCTCAGCTGTCTAGTCTCTCCCACCCCAGGTGATTCATGCAGCAGGAGCAAAACTCACTCCTTGGCCAGCAGCCCTTCTAGGAAAGGTTGGAGTGGCCCACCCTGCCAGCCTAACCAGCCCCAAGCCCCAGCTCCAAGGCCTTGCACTAATCCTGCAGCATGGCCAGCAGACTTCCCAGGGCAACCTCCAGGCTTCAGGATATAGCGCACGGTCTGGAGGCTATGCTGTGTCCTCATCTCTGCACCTGCTATTCCCCTGCCAGAAGCTCACTGTCCCCTGTTGGCCCCTATCTACCTAGTGAATCCTTCTCATCTACCCAAACAAGTGTCTCCTCCTCTCCAGGGACCTTCTCGTTTACCCACAATCAGGACAACACAGGCCCTTCCTCTGATGTCACTTTCTGCTTTATATGTGATTGCAGCTCAGTGTCATTGACTGCTCCTGGGTCCCTGTCACCACCTGCACTGAGCACCCTCAGGACTTGTCTCTCCCTAGCACCCCGCATGGAGTGGGACCCCCAGCTCTGGATGCCTTAGAGCAGTAGGCAGCAACAAGACAGTGCGGGATATACATCATCCTGGCCTGGCCCTGCTCCACCCACTATCACCAGGACAGCCCGAGACAGCTGTGCTCACCAGGCAAACCATAGGCAATGGCAGCCAGTCATCACCCTATGGGTCTGTCTCTGGGGTAAGAGTCACAGGGATGCCCACACCCACCTCGCTCCTCCACAACTGCCTGGACAGGTCAGGTGGGAGTGTATGCAGCCCTCTGTGCCGCTCCCTGGCCTGTCACCTGGTGGAGACCAAGACAGAAGCACTGGCTTGAAGCCTGCCAATGGGCAGGTCTAGCCCATTCCCTCAAGGGGAAGGTGCCACCCCTGCATGCCCAGCTGCTGGGCTCTTGACCCAGAACCCCCAATCCATCGTCCACCTTTCCTGACTCCATTACCAGGGGACTGTGCCCACCCTCCAGTGTAAGTTCAACGCTGCCAACTGCCCAATGGCCCTTAAACCAGGTATTTGGGCTGCAGGTCCTTCTTCAAGCGCCATCCCTCCATAGACGCAGCCCCTCCCTCATTCTGCCCAGCCTAGTTGTTTACCGACCTTGGCTGCCAGCAAGCCCCCAGCATGCCTTGCAGCCAAGCCCAGGGAGATGACCCATGAGGGGCAGTCCCCTCGCTCCCCTTCTCCCTGCTCTGCACACTACTCCCCTACAGCCCTGGTCACGTGTGGCCCCCGTCCGAGAGTGAGGGCAGGAGGGAGAGAGCTGGGGTGAGGCCGGGGAGGTGGTGGGGGTAGATGGAACGGGTGCCCCCATCCCAGGTCCTTTCTGTTCTTTATATCCTTCTTGTTGTGATTCTTATGTGGCCAAGTGCAAGTGGACTGTTGTCCATATTTACTGGTCAAAATGCTAACTCCAGGGGACAGAATGAGGAAGAGGCAAAGTGACACTACAGAAGCCGAAGGCATCTCTTACAAACATCTGCCAGTCCACAGATGCTCCCCCTGGGAGGCAGCCTGGGCTGTGCAAAGAGAATGGACTTGGCAATCACGAAGCCCAAGCCCCAGCCCACCTCTACCACCCAGCAGCCCGGAGCCTAGGTTGGTCATGCCTCATGCCTTATTTTGTAAAATGGGGGGAGGGCAGAGAAGAACAGGTCATGGCACCTGCACCACACACAGATGTGAAAATATAGCCACTGGCACAAAATAGATCTTGAATAAGTTCTAAAATGCTAATTCCTCCTCCTTGGGAAGTATTCATTCATTCATTCATTCATTCATTCACTCATTCACTTACCAATCAAGTGTTAAACACACTCCTTCTTGGCCCCTTTGAAACTGAAAGCCACATTAGTGCAGAGGACGCCCAATGACAGAAGAGAAAGGAGGCTGTCCAGAACTCTCAGAGAGAAGGACTGGCCCAGCAATAAGAGGACAGGTTCTGGCACCAAACTACCCGGACTTGAATCCCTGCTCTGCACCTTACTGCTGTGGGCAAGTCACACCTGCTCCATGCCCTACCCTGAAAACGCAGTTATGATAGTCCCGACCTCATGGAGCGATGAGAGTCGAGTTAGTACTGAGGAAGCGCTCTGACCAGCACCAGTAAGTGCAGGTAACTTACCACCCACTGCAAGAAGAGTGAGAAGAAAGCAGCCTGGCCAGGTTCAAACTCAAAACCAAGCTAGGAGAGTGAGGTCTGGGCTGATGGTCAGACGCCTGGGCATGTCCAAGGCCATCCTCTGCTCATCGGTGCCATCTCTGAGCAGGATGCCCAGGTGCAATTCTGCAGGTGAGGGGTGAGGGGTGCCACATCCCGCCTGGGTCCCACATACTGCAGGAGCTCTTCTCATTCACCCCAAGTTTTGCATGGGCTTTGTTTTCCAACACCTCATCGTCGTCCTAACAGCCAGCATGACAGCACACAGCCTCTGAAGTTGTTGACATGAGGCCTGTTTTGGAGAATGAGTCAGCCAGGTGTCAGGGGTGTGCCATGCACCCAGCATCAGCATCTGAGGGGACCACCCTGGGGGCAAGGGTCTCTCAAGATGGAAAAGTGGATACAGGTGCTGGCTGGCCCCCAAAGCCAGCTTTCTCAGCTTGACCAACCCTGCGCCTCCAGGAGGAGGCAAAGCCATCACGACACAAGCCATGGCCAGCACCTCCCTGGCCATTCAGGCTGGCCCTGCTCCCAATATTTTCTGAGAAAGAGCCCAGCTGGCCCTGGGACGTTACCATCTCAGCCCCCAGGTGCTTCAGAGCAGTCAGGGAGATAAATCAGAAATCTCCTGCAGCCCGCAGGGATGACAGGGGCTCTTTGCCAGTGATAATGAAAATTTTCACAGTAGCAGATGCTTGCAGAAAATCGAAAAATAATACAACAAAACTCATAAACCAGAGACGAACTTTAGAGAATCCTGGTCTTCTCTAAAGATGGTGAGGCTCCATCTTCCCACCAGCACATTTCTAGCCATAATAGACAGATTGGGAGCCACGTTCTCCCAGCAGGTAATCAAATTGCCTCCCGGAAACCCCCCACCAATCTCCCCAAGCACCCCGTGCTGGGAACACAGAACTGAGGCAAATCCCAGCACAGGCCCCAGCAAAGGCTATCTGGAGAGGAAGCCAGGCTGTGGGCTGGGGAGTGGTGGAGGTCCGGCAAGTGGAGTGGGGGTGGACAGTCATGTAGCCTGGGGTGTCAAGGGGGCTTCACAGAGGACAGCAGCTGATGCTGGGGCAGAGAAAGAGGACAATCCAGGCCAGTGGCTGCTGTGAGCCAAGGCCCAGCACCCTCCAGGAATGGGCCGCTCACATTGGGGTGAGAGGTTGGGCGATGGCTGTTAGGAGGAAAGGGAGGGTGGAATCCCCAGAAGTCTTTGGATGATCAGCTAAGGGGCTTTATTTTGATCCCAGGAGCAGCAGGGAGCCTTGAAGGGTTTTGGAGCAGAGGCAGGACCCGCTCAGAGCTTGCTTCTGGGAAGGTGGCCACAGGGAGGATGCAGCCAGAGGGCTGGAGGTGGAAGCCCCCTCCCCCCAACTCCTCCTTACCTGGCAGGAACAGGGGTAGGAGGGCAGGGGGTGGGAGGCAGCAGGAACAGCATCAGGGCCATCACAGAAACAGGGGACAGAGCCAGCTAAAGCATAGGGGGAAAAGGGGACAGGCCAAGGACAGACACCAAACCCCAAGAACCCCGAAGCTGGCAGGACTAGGGGAGGGCACCTACCACCCGGTGGCCCCTGGGGCTCCTGCATGCCATCTCATGGCATCCTCCTAGGCCTGGGGGGGCCACCCATTTGCAGAGGGGGCACCTGAAGCTTGTAATGTAAGCCCTCTTGCCAGGTATGATCCACTGCATGGCTAGTGGGGAGTGAGCTAGGCCAAGAACTCAGGCCTTCCAAGAGGCACACTCTGCCCACCCCAAGCCTGGGTTTCCAGGTGCCTCCCAGCCCAGGGGGAGGGCATGGTCAGCCCTTCAGCCTCCAGTCAGCACCTTAGCTGCCCTCAGAGGCTTGAGGGACTCAGTGCCATCTGAGTGCCCAGGGAAGGGGTGGTGGGAGCAGTGGGTCAGGTGGGGAGGAAAAGCGGGGCCTTCACCCCACTCTGTCCTGAAGAAGCCCCGTAGAGACCATGCATGTTGCAGGCCAGGCTGAGCTTAGGGGCCACCCAGCAGCTGGGGAGCAGGCCTGTTCACTGAAAAATGGAGGGGCCTCTGAAAGATGCACCCCAGGAGAGGCAGCCTAGCAACTCAGGGCAGTGGAGCTGTAGGAGCCCCTAAGTGCCAGGGCCAGCCACTGGGATGGATCAGATCCAAGACCTCCGAAGGGAAGAAGGGGTGTAAGCATGGGCAAAACTGCATTATGCAATTCCCCAAGTTGGAGTGGACACAAGTTACAGAGCCCGAGCACGTCCCTGAAGCCCAGCTTAACGGGGGCAGGGCACCCCCTTCCTCACCACCACAACACCAAGCCACAAGGGCACTAGGGCCACAGTCAGGCAAGGGATAGGAGTGTCGGGTGCACACCCAAAACAGCACCGTCACCCCCTGGGGGGACATGCGAGACTGCTTCCCCCACCCCACAGCAAGCTCAGCTGGGGTCATAGGGTCCCCATCCCACTGTGAACTATAAGCTCCTGCTGGCTGGGAGAGGAGCCTGGGCATGTACGCTCCCATGCCGCTGACCTGCTTCTGGGGAGCACTATGGTATACCAAACCAAGGCACAGGGGCTCTGAGAATCCCCCCAAAATACCACATACTGCTCATTGCTCTCTGCATTCCCTAAGGACCTTTTTCTGCTGGGAAAGTGGCTGAGTGCGGGACGGCTAGGTCTGGAGAGCACAGTAGGTTGCTCTGGTGCCCAGCTCCAGCCCTACCCTGTGCATGGAAGACAGTGCTCCCTTTCTCCACCCCCTGCCCAGACACCTTCCCTGGAAAGAGACAAAGGGATGACAGGCAGGAAGACACAGCTGCCAGGACACACACCAGAGAAGGAACAGGAAGCTGCGGAGCTGTGGCTGGGGGCTCGGCCCCTCCAAATGCCCAGCCTGGCACGCATGCAGGCACACCACCCACAGGCACATGGCCCCCCGCACATGCACACATGGCTGCTCTGCACTGAGCAGGAGCTCCCATGATGGTGTGGGGAGCTGTGCCAGTCATACCCAAGACCACTGAGCCTCTCAGGAGATTTGGAGGGATGATTCCAGGCAGTTCTGGAGGCATGGGGAGGGGCTCTGAGGCCTACCTCTGCACTGTCTCCAACAAGGGCAGCTCAGCTCAGGCTTTGAGGCAGGGGCACTCCCTCCCTCAGGCCCATGGGAGTGGGCAACCCCCAGCCCAGCTTGGGTCTGCTTTCCAAGAAGTGACTGAGGTAGCACCGACAGCAAGTGACAACTGCATGCTGTGTCTCACCCAAGGACACAGTGACACAGAGAGCACAGGCCAACGGAGGAACCTCTCTTACAAACACAGAGCAAACCACTCTGTGCCTGGCAGCTTCCCTTCCTCGTCTCATTTGATCCACCTGACAATTCTGACATAAGAAGTATTGTTACCATTTCTCAGATGAGGACACTGAGGCTCAGAGAGGCAGAGTCACGTGCCCAAGGTCACACAAGAAGGCAATGGAATCTGAGTTCAAACTCAAGTAAGTCTGACTTCCCAGACTCTCTTCCCACTCTCCCAAGTGGCACAGGTGAGAATCAAAACCACAGCAGGTGACAGACCAAGAACCAGCAGGTGATAGATCAAGGACCAGCAGGTGACAGACCAAGAACCAGCAGGTCATACACCAGGGACCAGCAAGTGACAGACCAAGGACCAGAAGGTGACAGACTAAGGACCAGCAGGTGAAGACCAAGGACCAGCAGATGAAGACCAAGGATCACCAGGTGATAGACCAAGGACCAGTAGGTAAACAAGGATCAGCAGGTGATAGACCAAGGCCCAGCAGGTGAAGACCAAGAATCAGTGGGTGATAGATCAAGGACAAGCAAATGATAGACCAAAGACCAGCAGGTGAAGACCAAGAACCAGTAGATGATAGACCAAGGGCCAACAGGTGATAGACTAAGGACCAGCAGGTGAAGACAAAGACCAGCAGGTGATAGACCAAGGACCATCAGGTGAAGACAAAGACCAGGAGGTGAAGACCAAGGATCAGCAAGTGATAGACTAAGGATCAGTAGGTGATAGACCAGGGCCCGTCAGGTGAAGATCAAGGACCAGCAGGTGATAGATCAAGAGCCAGCAGGTGACAGTCCAGGGACCACCAAGTGATAGACAAGGGACCAGCAGGTGATAATCCAGGGACCAGCAGGTGATAGACCAAGGACCAGGAAGTGATAGACCCAGGACTAGCAGGTGATAGACCAGGGACCAGCAAGTGAGGGACTAAGGACCAGCAAGCGATGGACCAAGGACCAGCAGGTGATAGACTAAGGACCAGCAGGTGAAGACCAAGGACCAGCAGGTGAAGACCAAGGATCAGCAGGTTAGACCAAGGCCCAGCAAGTCAAGATCAAGGACCAGCAGGTGAAGACCAATGAGCCAGCAGGTGAAGACCAAGGACCAGCAGGTGATAGACCAAGGACCTGCAGATGAAAACTAAAAACCAGCAGGTGGAGACCAACAACCAGCAGGTGATAGACCAAGGACCAGCAGGTGATAGACAAAGCAGGAGCAGATGATAGACCAAGGACCAGCAGGTGATAGATCAAGGACCAGCAGTTGAAGACCAAGGACCAGAAGGTGATAGACTAAAGACCAGCAGGTGATAGACCAGGGACCAGCAGGTGATAGACCAGGAACCAGCAGGTGATAGACCAAGGACCAGCAGGTGATAGACCAAGGACCAGCAGGTGATAAACCAAAGACCAGAAGGTGATAGATCAAGGACCAGCAGGTGATACACTGATATTCCAAGTCACATCAAAGAAGGAAAACCTTCCTGGGATGCCAGGCACTTGTTCCCACCAACTGTACTCCAGTTTCACCCCCTCCAACCTCTTGAACTCCCGGAATCCCCACCCTCCCAAGCTCCCACTCCCAACACTCCCAGCATACACAGATGCACACACCTATTTTCTGCATCTGCTTAAATCACAATAGCATTGGTTGAAGGAAAGTGTGCTGACTGGCTGAGTGAGCCCAAGCGTCCACACCTACCCAGGCAGAGCCTTACCAGAGAGGGGTAAGCCTCCTCCTCCCCCAGTGCCTTCTTGAAAGGTGGCCCACACTCCATTCAGCTCATGAGAAAAGAGACCAACTCAAGGCTCCTGGGCTTGGGAGTCCCCAGAGGAGGACACAAGGAGTCCTAGGCATGAGGATGATGCCACCCACTGCCCTGCCACAGCTGGATCCATGGCTGCTTCTGCTCTGACAGGTTCTCATGGGGACTGGGCAGGATGGGATGTGGGGAGCACAAAAATAGGGGAGACGCACTCTACTCTCAAAGACCCCAGCCCAGATGGCACCTGTCCTGCACCTCCATCAACCCCTAGAGGCTCTAGGAAGCTAGAGGAAGGTATAAACTGGAGAGACAGCCAGCTGCTATCCTTAGTGCACCCAGGTTTCACCTCCCTCTACGCAGCCATCCAGAGCACTGGCCACTAAAATAAGCCCAGCCATTGTCATTGTCACACCAACCACCAAACCCATGGCTCTCTGTCCCTTCCTCCTCACCCTTCATAGTTCAATTCAAGTGACCCTTCCCCCAGGAAGCCCCTGAGATTTTCCCACCCTCGCAATGTCCAGAGCTCAGCTCAGCCAGGGCATTATCACTCTGAATCATCACCCTCTGCCTCCACCACCAGGTTGTGAGCTGTTGGAATTTAGGAACCGTGTTGAGGCCACTTCAGGGTCCCCAAGGCACAGGTGCTGGAGGAATGTTTACTGAAGGAGTGAATGAAACTACTGCATTAGATCAAGCCCAGGTGCAGAGGACTAGTTTCACACAGAAAGCATCGATTTTGCCCTACAGAACCCTGACTCCAGTTTTCCAGCAGACAACCCTGGTGTGAAGACAGAGGGGTAGGGAGGAAGGTGGGGGCTGATATTTCCTAGCCACTCCCAGGCCAGTGGGGAGCTGAATAGCTCAGTGACTTGTCCAGGAGCCCAAGGTAAACCACAGACTAAGAGCCAAGAGTCATGATTCACTACTTGCATTTCTCGAGCCGTGACACCAGCAAAGGAAACTGCCCAGGATGAGCTCAGCACTTTTTTGCCTTAAATGGTTGAGTGTTTTTTAAGAGGATATAACACCAAGGGAAGCAGTACTCAAGGCTGAGAATTACGAATATTTATAGTGTTTAAGCATAATCATATTCAGATGAGCACTATATATTGCTCACTGCAATGTGCACTCTTCTCAAAGCATATATTTCTGCAGGGAGGAAGGCCCAGTGGCTGGATGTCGGCCTGGAGACAGCAGGGTCCAGAAGGTACAGGAAAGCTGCTAGCGTCCCAGCTCCAGCCCCACCTAGGCATGAAGGACAGCATCTGCCAGACACCCTGCCCTGGAGGGGAACCAAGAAGGCCCATAGGCCCCAAGCTGTTGGGGAGAGGAGCAGAAAGATCTGCTAAGGACCAGCCCAGAAACTTAGAGGTCCCCCAGCTCTTTGGGTGACAGGACCCTTTTATAAAGTTCAAAACTGGCTCCTACATGAGGTAGCTGTATTTTAGTACCTGCTGCTGGAGAGCACTCATTGTGACCTCAAGCCAATGTGCCCTCAGCAAATGAACCTGCATGTCATTACAGCAACCATGACATCACGGCAGTGTGTGAGCATCAGGTCACTGTCAAGGCTGCAGGCATTCGTGGGGTCCTGACCCCTTTCTACAGAGCTGGGGGCCTCATTGGGACCCACTCATTGGGGCTTTAGAATTCTACAGGCCTGATTCAATTAATAGTCACCTAATGAAGGTGACAAGACCCTGCAGGTGGACAGGTAGGCTGATGGGGCAAAGGGCAGAGGCATGAGAAGCAAGAAGAGGGTAAGAATAAAAGGGAAGAAGGACATCCCCGAAGACCTCAGAGCCACGCCTCTGGACAGGGGACCTGCTTGTTTCCCGCACAGACCTACTGGGGATCCTACCCACCCACCCCTGGCCATCGCACATTATATGCCTCACTCATATATGCAAAGCTATTGAAAAGCCACCTCCCTGAGCTGACACTCCATGAAGCAGTGGTCAGAGCCCACCCCAGCACACCCTCCCAACCCAGCACACACTCCCACCCAGACCTCCTCCAACCCCACACACACTCCACCCCACACACCCTCACACCACACCCCACCCCACACACCCTCCACCCCACACACCCTCCCACCCCACATACCTCCCCCACACACCTCCCACCCCACACATTTCCTCCACCCCACACACCTTCCACCCACACACCTCCACCCCACCCTCACCCCACCCCACACACCCCCCCACCCACACACCCCCCACCCCACATACCTTCAACCACACACCTCCTCCCCACACACCTCCCACCCCACACACCTCCGACCCCACACACCCCCACCCCACACACCCCCTCACTCCCACCCCAGCACACCCTCACTCCCACCCCAGCATACCCTCCCACCTTCAGTTTTCCCATTGGAGTGGGGGTGTTGGCAGCAACAGGAGTCACCTTGTACAGGAGCCCCATGTCCCGGCCCGGCCTCCTCACCCACTCCCTCCAGAAGCAGCAATCCCAGCAGAGAGGCAGCCAGGCCTCCCCTCATCCGCAGCCCCCTGAACCAGCTGGCACTCCTCCCTGAGCTCAGCCAGCTTGCACACACTAATTAGGAAGTGGAACTGCCAGAGGCCACCTGGAGACAACTGCAGGGAATTACCAGGCCTCAGCCTTGCCGCTTTTCCTGATTTGGTGCTGCATGCCCTGCTGGCACAGGCCTCCTGCCCTGCAGTTTATCCTTCTCTACATTATCAAGCATCTACCAGAGGAGCCACCCTGAGCTATGCGTCTGCAGCTGGTGGAAAGGGGAAGCCTCCGAAGCCACAGAGTCAAGAAAGGGAGCCCCAGTGGGGAAGAGGCTTGAGAGGAGGGACTGAGCCTGGGGAAAGGAGAAGCCTGGAAGGGTGGAGTTGAGAAAAGGAAGATGAAAGACAATGGCAACTGGGGCCGCCCCTCCCCTCAAAGGGTCCCTTCTGGGGTGGATGGTGGGCCATAGGCACTGAGGTGGCCCACCAGCCCAGCATTAAGGCAGGGGCGGTGGATATCTCATAGTACTCCCTAAGAGCTCACTCATAGTAGCGGGGGGCTGCAGCCCTAGCACCAAGGCAGGAGCTCCTGGTCTTTTCATTTTCCTGCCTCCAGCCTTGCCTCTTGGGCTCACTGCTCACAGGAGCAATCTTCCTAAAACCCACACCTGCTTAAGACTCTCAAAGACTCCCGTTCTCACAGGACCAGCAGCCAGAGACCCAGCCCCAAGACCTTCATGAGCTCAGCCCAGCCCAGTTCCCCAGTCCCTTCCCAATACCTGCTCCCACCGCATTCCTTACTCTGCTGTCTTTCCTCACACCTCTGAGCCCCAGCCCATGCCAGCCCTCTGCCTGGAGGATGCTCAGCCCAGCTCCCACCTGTGAAGTCCCTGCTTGGTCCTCAGCATGGCTCCCCTCCCAAGGCGAGCTCCTGTGGCGGCCATTCTCCCTCCATCATGGGTGCTCCATGCACTGTTCCCACCACTAAACTGTGAGCCACTACAGGACCTAGGCCATGCCTCATCTGTGCTTAGCCCCAGGCCCTGCATGGTGCCTGACACATGGTGGACACATAGTAAATACTGAGGAAAATGGTGAATGATGGCCACAAAAGAATAGACAGATGGATGGGTGGATGGATGGGCAGATTGATGGGTGAATGGATAGATCAATAGATGGGTGGATGGAAGGATAGTTGGATGGATGGAAGGAAAGATGGTTGGATGCATGGATGGATGAGGGACCGGGTTGGGGTGGATGGATGTGAAGTGAGTGGGTGAGTAGGTGGGTGGATGAATATGTAGGTGGTTGGGTGAGTAGGTGGGTGGATGGATGTGTAGGTGGATGGGTGAGTAGGTGGCTGGGTGGATGTGTACGTGGGTGAATGGAGGGGTGGAGGAGAGGACGGTGTGGTGAGGGAGTGAATGGGGGTGGCTTGGTGCATGGAAGAGGAAACGTAGACAATCAGAGGAAGTCTGACCTTGCTCCAGCCTTGGGCCCCCATCCTCACTCCACACCACCTGACCACAAAGGCACTTGGAAGGATTAAGCCTCCTTGATACAATTGGAGCAGCTGGAAATAGCTCTGCGCAGCCTGCACCCGCTGCCTTCCAGCAATCAGCCTCAATCAACACCCACCTGGCCCTGCTGCCAGTTAATTCCACCTGACACCCTGGCCAGGCATCCCAGAGCGGCCAGGTGTTGGCCCCGTATGAGGGATGCCAGGAGATGGGCCTGCTCAGCCAAGGCCAGCAGAAAAATCACTCTCCTGGACCCCCCAGTACCCAATGAGGACAACAGTGTCCCAGGAGCTCCAGCCCACAGCACAGCTTGGGGACACAAAGAGACACCCCCACACACACATTCAGGGAGCTGGGTCACCCCTCAGGAAGTGGATATGTGGGTTCCCTTCTGGCCCGGCCACTCTTCTCTTATACTCACCTGGCAACCAGTTCATTGCTCTAAAGAGCTGGGACCCCAGGAGGGACTCCTAAGGGCATCTTGCATTGGTCTCTTCAACACCAAAGAGGCAACACCAGAGACTGAGGGAGAGAAGTGTGACCCCTCTAAATGCTCCACTTGCCCAGAGGCACCCCGAACAAGGGTGTGGGTGTGGAGTCAGTGAGCAATCACAGTAGGGAGGGGCTGCCTTGGTCCAGAGTGCGGCTCCATGCCCTCAAATTAGGGACTGCTTGTAGTGGGGTAGGGTCCCCACATGATCTCCTTTGGGCCTTCTACTTTGTGACACCTGACTCAGCCCCATTCCCTCAATCTCTCTAGCCATGTCCCTCTGCGCCTCCCATGGGAACCTCAGTGCTTCAGCCTAAGCCAGGCTGCCCCACTCTCTGGCAAGTGCCTGGGGCCAGCACAGCCAGTCCCCCTCCTCCCAGGGCAGAGGAGCAGCTAAGGCACCTGCTGGGGCCTGAGGCTGCCAAAACACCAGGCAGCACTGCAAGCAGAGTGTAGGGTTCAGAGTAAGGATGAAGAAGCCAGGCTGCCAAGGTTAAAGCCACTTAACTCTGTGACCTTGGGCAAGACACCTAACTTCTCTGTGCCTAATTTCCTCATTGGCAAAACGGGCTAATAACAGCCCCACCTCACAGGCTGAGTGAGTAAATGGTGTAAATTGCTGAGAGCCAAGCCTGACTCACAGGGCACCCTCTATGAGTTTCAGCTATTCTTATGATCTGGGGGTGGCAGTGGGTGCACTTCTGGGAGTACGCAGGCCCCAGTCATTCCAGGGACCCCAGAAGCTTCATTCTTAAGCAGGTTTGTCACAGCCCAGCACTGCCTGGAGCTCAACTCATCTGGCTTCAACCCTTCTGATGGCGTGGCCAGGGCAGATAGCCGGGCGTGCGGGCCAGCCCAGTCCTCCTACCCATGCCTGGCATCTGCTGTAGCCTCCTCCACAACCTCCCCCCCTTCACTAAGTCCTGCCCAGACACCTCTCCTTCAGATGACCTGCCCTGAACCCTAGGCTAGGCTATGTCCTCTGTAAGACACCCCCACCCATAGAGTCCTGTCCTCAGGCAGTCACTTCACCATATGGCCACACCTGTCTGCCTCACCTTGGGATCCCCAGAGCATGGCCCAGAGCAGGCCCTGAGGGTGCCTGTTGACTCAACACCAGACCATTGGTAAGTGAAGGAGTAACAGCCTCCAGGTATCCCCGGCCCCTGCATCCTGCTCCTGGTAGCAGCTCCTCCTCCTGGCCTCAGCCCTCCTGCCTACGGTGACCAGCCAGCCTCAAGCAGCCCACCACCAGCCCAACTTGCCCCTGCCTCCTAAACCTGGCTTCAGGCCCTGCCTGACCTCACCCTACAGTCCCGCCCCATCCCAGAACCACCACCCACCCCACCCCACCCCGCCCCAGACTGGGCAATCATATCAAGAACTAAGGAGGAGAGAGGCCACCACAGGTCTCCACTTCTCTGGTCACACAGTTGCCTGGGGGAGTTTCTATCACAGATAAGGAAATGAGTCTCCAGTGGGGACAACACCACCAGGACCTCCTGTGCCACATTTGGCTTCCCTTGGAGCTGGAAGCCTCACCCCTCCCAGAAGCCACTCAGTGACAATGCACAACAAAAGGATAGCAGACAGAGCTCAAACGGCTTCTCTTGATCAACTCTGGATAGGCCATCATCAGCACTAAACCTGGCTGAGCATCGAGCCTGGAGCGAGGAAACATGCATTTCTTTCTGTCTCCACACCTGAACTTCCCACTATTCCCTGAACACAGGTCACCTTTCAACATTTTGTACTTTTGCATACCCTGTTTCCTCTATGTGCATAAGTCTCCACTGACCACTATAAATTCCTACTCATAATTCAAGAGTTTGCTCAGTTGTCACCTCCTCCACGAAGACTCCCCTGATTTCTCCCAGATTTCTGTGTGTTCCCAGAGCTGTCTCCCCCTCTGGTCTGTGGGCTCCTCCAGGCAGGATCATGTCCAACCCATCTATCCATCTCCCACCGAGGGCTGGCAGATGGCCTCCCTCCATGGATGGTGACATGAGTAATACACACCCATCTCTGTGCCCGGCAGTGTGGGCAGTGACAGGCCCAAGTGGCCACACTTCTGCCCAAGCTGCAATTCCTGGTTCCCTGAGACTTTCCCAAGGACCAGGCCTCTCAGCACTGGGCTGTTTCCAAGGTCTCTAAGCACAACTCTGGCTCCAGCAAACCCAAACATCTGTGGTGGTGGCCGGGGACAGAGGGAGAACTGCCTGCCCAGCTAGGCTTCCAGCAGGGGCCTGTGATATACATTTTGCAAATGGCAGGAGACATGCATGTCAGAAAATTGTCCACAATCAATTTCAAATTCCAAGCGGAAATGGTTGGTTTGCTGCTAGTTTGCTGGAAATCTGAAGATAGTGTCTCCTAGGAGGGAGACAGAGGGCCCGGGCTGGTTCCTGGGAAATCAGAAATGCCCTCTTGACCCCCCACCATCTCTGCACACTCAGGGCACAGCCATCTGCCTGGGAAGCAGGGCCAAGTCATTCTGCATTCAAGACAGAGGCTCTGGCTCTGATGGCCCCTGACCCAGCAGGCCACAGGTAACCCTATTCCAGACCCCCTAAGTGGACCCTTGTGCCCTGAGCCAGGGCATGCTGAACCAGGCAGGCCCATGGCCCTACTGTCAACCATTCTCTCTCACCACAAGTATCCAAGCAATGAGGCAGCAAAAGCTTTGGAAGAAGAGCACAGTTGGGGTCATGTTATCTCTGTAGGCCTCAGCTTTTCCCATTTGATAAATGGGAAGAATGACCTGCCCAAGTGTGTCTCCAAAGGGTATTTGCTACCACAAAAGGAAGCAGAGTGAGCAGCTATTATTAACCACCACAGGAGTCATTAGACAGCTGACCTCAATCAGCACCTAGTCTGTGCCTCCTATTGTATTTGGAGACGCAGTGTCTTCAGTTACTCATCGGCAAACCTCTTCACAGTAACATGCATTTAACTGTCTGTCTCCCCAAGGAAGCAAGCAGTCCAGGACCTCCATGTGACCATGATTCCCCGAGGCTGGCACACAGAACACACTCAACAAATGCTCATTGGGTGAGGGATGGGGTGACGGTTGCTCCTATACTGCAAACCCTCCCGTGTATCTGCATGGACATTTTTTTTTTCCTCCCAGGGACTGGGGTACCCTCTTCTCACTGCACTTGGGGATAAGAGAGGAGAAACAAGGGTAGAGAAGTGGGCCAGGAAGCCCTGAATCCCAGCTTCCCTTTCCCTGTTTTCTCCTCTCTCATCCCTAAGTGCAATGAGAACAGAGCATCCCAATTCCACGAGGAAGAAAATTGGGAGGCCAGGGAGGGCCCCAGGGTAATAACGCAGCCATTGTATTAGGGAGCCAGGAGAAAATGCAAGCTGAGCAGCCCTGTTCCTGCATGCTCTGGAATGCTGCTCCCTTAGGAACTGATACACTGAAGGTTCTCTGGCTGGCAGTCACTGGGCATCTCTCTGAACCTCAGTTTTCCAGTCTCTTGATGCAAAGACTCAATGAGGTTTCACAAACCCAAGACTGCACTGTGTCAGGTATAGTCAAGGCAGGACTCGATACAGCCCAGCTGCCTCTCCTGTTGTATTTCCCGCCCACCCTGAATTTACTCCCACCACCACCTGGACAGATCAAACTAGACTCCAAAGAGATACTGAGAAGTGACTGGAATAAGAGGAGGGAGAGAGTTTAGTAAAGGGAAGTAGAGAACTCTAGAGTACAAATGCCCATTTTTAAGTTTTTCTCAAAGAATAGGGAACGCTTTAGCAAGGCTCAGGATGAGGCTTCCTTTTCAGGGCATTAACAATTTGTATTTTTCACTATCCATCTTCCTTGCAGTCGTTTGCAGGGAGGGAAAGTCTATAAATATTTTTTTTTAAGAAACGACTGCATTTTGATGAACTCAGCTTAGCAAGTGCTTTGCATATGAATGGGACCTGATTAGCTGGCACTCTCCCACAGCAGAGTAGCCTGCAACTTCAAGCTTTCCCAAGAGTTAAAAAGTTGAAGCGGCCACATTTACGTGGCTCCTCTAATAAAAAATTCATGCATCATTTATTATTAATGCTCGGCTCTGATAAATACCCTCATCTAAAATTCTTCACTTGCAGGAACCCTTCAGGATAATTTCTCAGGATAACCAAAGAGAGTACTTCAGCCAGGCCTTTGCAGAATGGGATGTCTATGGCAGAGGCTGGGGGACAGGATGTAACACCCACTGAAGTGGCCGGCTGGAGCGTTTTAGGGAAAGCTGACCAGCCTCGGCCACCGAGAGAGGGAAACCATCAGCTGCAGAAGGGGCTCTGCCTCTGTTGTGACCACCTCAGCCGGGTTCAGTGCAGCTTCTGAGAAGACTAGCACTCAGATTAATTCCCCAGATGAGATGGCTGGGAGCAAGGGGCCAGTTTCTATCATCCAGAGGCATCTGCTAATTGACATCAGTCCTCCCACAAAGCCAGGCTATGGTGCGGAGGCTGTTCCCTGATGGAGTCGCAGATGCTATTAGTGTCCCAGCCAGGCCCCCTTTACAGATGGACACTCCCATCCCCTCTTGCTCTAAATGTTAGGCAGCTGGGCCTCACAGGTGCCCCTTCTCCAGCAAACTTCCCTCACCCAGGGGAGCCGCCAGAGGGGACGGCCCACTCCCCACCCGAGGGTAGCTCACAGTCAACGTCAGACAGTGGTGACGGTAGAGGAGGTCACCCCTCGTTCCCTCCAGAGGGAACAACTCTATGTTCCAGAGTCCCTGATCAGGACAGGCTAGACTTACATGATACCACATCCTTCCTTGTCTCTTTTTCCTCTCTAACCTGCTTCCCTCCATAAATCTCAGACACCCAACCCCTGTCCCGGGCTCTGCCTCTAGGGAACCTGACTGGAGACAATTGGGCCCTCCAGATCCACTACTGGGACTCTGGAAGGCTGACTGCTGTGGACGGCATGGCCAAGACTCCCTTGTCCTCAGGTCCCTTGGTGATTTGGCCAATGGGAGACAAAGGCAGGAAATGAGAGGGTGCAGAGGGGGTGGGGGTGGGGAGGAGAGTGGATGAGGGTGGGGGTGCTTCTCCCCTGGCTGCCTCCTTGCTGGGTTGACCGTGGCTGCACTACCTGCTCCAGTTGCTGTCCCCTCTCTGTGCCCCTTCAGGACTAGTGACAGGAACAGCTCCTGAGGCCACTTCAACACAGCTGGTGCCCTAACTTTGCCCACACTTCTAGGAAAACTCTGTTCAAGGTCTGTTTTCTACCAGACCTTAGCTGGCCTGGGAGAAATGCTCCATCCCCCTTTTCCTTCCTCCAATATAAAATGGGAGGTTTCATCAGAGCTACCCTAGAAAGAGAGAAGTGGGCAGCTTTCAGGGTTATTGAGACACAAACATCGGGCACATCTGCCCCCCAGTTAATCCCTACACAGGCAGCAGCTCCCACACTATGAAATGAGCCCTGCTCCCCAGTGGAGCCAAAAGAATGAAAGCCAAACAATGGCATTGGTTTTTCCAGAATCCCTGTGTGCATCCAGACACAGGGAAGGGTCTGCACCTCTCACTCATCGGCTCCTTAGTAACTAACAACTTAGGAAGATCCAATGTGGGGCAAGAGATTAAAATTTCATGCATTTTGCTTCAAATACCTACAAAAACTAAGTTTCCTAGGAGAAAAAAGAAAACTTTTTTGTCTACGCAACACAAAAAGCAAGCCATGGCCCAAGCCCCCCCAGGTTGGTGTTGTGGTATAAATCTTTAATTTCACTTGCTGCTCTCATCCTCTGACCCCAGCAGCATTCCATAAATATTTAGGCAGGAAGCATCAGGCTTGTTTTCTACTTTGGAATGCTAATGATGAGAATGGGAGGGTGAGAAAGCAGCCTCCATGGTCCATCCAGCTCTGGGCCCATCAGCAAAATACAGCAGGCGTACTGGTGACACAGGGAGCCACCGGCTTCCTTAATGAGCCGAGATGCAGTTCATGGGGAAAATCACTACCTGGAGGCACACTGATGGTGGAACCACCAGCCAAATCAATAGAAGTGGAGAAACCTCAAAGGGAGGGAGGTGCAGGGGAGAGGAGAAAGCGCAGTGGAGGGGAGAAAGCTCCATGGACGTGCATGCAGATATACTTTTTCCCAAAGAAAATGCAGCTGCCCAGTTCAGCCCTCTCAGCCTCGCTACTCCCCAGGCCAGGGCCTTGCCAGCTCTCTCCTTGGGCCTTGCACACTCATACATATACCCTCCTCAAATATTCAGGCCCTGGAGAAGGCCCAGTCCCAACCTCCTAGTCCCCCACCCAACACCAAATGCAACTGTCACCTCCCCTGCAGCTCCCACATTGCAGAGGGCAGAGGTCTCTCAACTCCTGCCCGAGGCTGACCTCTCTGTACCTGGCAGTGTGGACCAGAGACCCAGGCTTGGAGAAGGCCGGTCTTGCTTTGAATTCTGCCTTGACCATTTTCTAGTTATGGTCTTCAGCAAGATTATTTTAAACAGCTTTATTAAGGTACAAACTACATACTATGAAATTCACCCATTGCATGGTTTTGAGTTTTAGCAAATTTATACAATTGTGCAACCATCCCCACTATCCAGTTTAACAATATTTCCATACCCCCAAAGGTCCCCTCATGCCTGTTTACAGTCAATCTCTGCTTCCACCCCCAGCTCCAGCCAGCTACTTATCTGGTTTCTGTCTCTATAGTTTTGCCTTTTTTGGAAATTGCACATAAATGGAATCACAAAACATGTAGTCTTCTGTGTCTGCCTTCTTTCACTTAGAATAATGTTTTGAGGTTCATCCATGTTAAGCATGTATCAGTGTTTCATTCTTTTGTATTTCTGAGTAGTATTCCACTGAATAGAAATATCCAATTTTGTTTATCTATTCACCAGTTGATGGACATTTGTGTTGTATCCAGTTTGAGGCCATCATACATAATGCTGCTATGAACATTCATGTATAAGTCTTTGTGTAGACATATGCTTCCTTTTCTTTTTCGTAAATTCCTAGGAGTGGAATTGCTAAATGATATGGTGAAGTATGTGTTTGTCTTTTTAATAAGCTGTCAAACTGTTTTTCACTGCAGCTGCACCATTTTGCATTCCCGCCGGCAGTGTATGAGGGTTCCAGTTGCTCCACATCCTCAAAACACTTGTTACTGTCTTTTTTATTATAGTCATCCTAGTGGGTGTGAAGTGGTATCTGATTATGTTTTGATTTGCACATCCCTAAAGACTAACATTATTGAACATCTTTTCTGCATGTTTATTTGAAATCTGTATATCTTTTTTGGTGAAGTATCTACACAAATCTTTTGCCCATTTTGTATTGGGTGGCTTGTCTTACTGAATTGGAAGACTCATTTATACGTTCTGGACAGAAATTCATTATAAAATATGTGATTTGCACGTTTTTTCTCTTAGGCAATATTTCAACCTCTTGATGTCTTCACCTGCAAGTTGAAGCACGCCATAACACTTTACCATGTTGTAGTAAAGAACAAGGATGATGAGTGCCTAGTGCCAGACCTGGCACATAGGCCATTGAGAAATGGAGCCACCACTACCATCACTGTACCCACTTTATCCCTGGAATCAAGGTCTACATGGTCTTGGCCTTCAACTTGAAGTACCCAGTGCAATACAGATGAGGACCCAAGACAGCTTGAGCCCTAGGCCATTCCGGCATCCCCAGCATGTTCCCTCCAGGGCCTGCATACATCATCAATAGCACCAGCTCCAGTCTTCACACAGCAAAGTGCAATGTCAGCAGGCAGGACCCATTACGGGAGCACTGAGAATGGAGCACAGTCTCAAAGGGAACAGGTGTGAGTAAGGGAAGGATGACAAGATGTCCTGGCACAGGGGTCAGCAGGAGCAGAAGCACAGAGAAGGAAAACATGCATGGCACATCCTGGGTGCCAGGGAAGGGCTACACGCCTGACCCAGTGAGTGTGGCCAGGCCTGGCTCTCAGGGTTAGCAGGAGAGCAGAGAGCAGGAGGCAGAGTGGCACTCTGGGGGCCAGGCCATGCTGGAGCCCCTGAGCACTGCTGCTGAGAGGTAGACGTGGTGAGACACACTCAGGAAGAACTTCTAATTCCAATTCCATGTGCTGGCACGACACAGTCCTCTGCTTCTGCTTCCACACTCCTTCCCCTCAGAGACCCACAGCCCAGGAGAGCCAGGGAGACCTCTGTGCCAGGATCTGTGTCATGAACACCGTGCCATTTCTCACTATGCTCCTGGGAGGAGGTGACATTACCTCCTATGTTAAGGGCTGAACTGTGTCCCCCTTAAAATGCCCTAACCCCCAGTACCTCAGAACGTGAACTTATTTGGAGACAGGGTCTGATATGGTTTGGATTTGTGTCTCCGCCCAAATCTCATGTCAAATTGTAATCCCCCCAGTGTTGGTGGGGGGCCTGGTGGGAGGTGACTAGATCATGAGGGTGGATTTCCCTCTTGCTGTTCTTACAATAATGAGTGAATTCTCAGAAGATCTGGTTGTTTAAAAGCATGTAGCACCTGGACGGGCACAGTGGCTCACACCTGTAATCTCAGCACTTTCAGAGGCCAAGGCGGGTGGATCACGAGGTCAGGAGATCGAGACCACCCTGGCTAACACAGTGAAACCCCATCTCTACTAAAAATACAAAAAATTATCCAGGCGTGGTGGCAGGCGCCTGTAGTCCCAGCTACTCAGGAGGCTGAGGCAGGAGAATGGTGTGAACCCAGGAGGCAGAGCTTGCAGTGAGCCAAGACTGTGCCACTGCACTCCAGCCTGGGCAACAGAGCGAGACTCTCTCTCCAAAAAAAAAAAAAAAGCATGTAACACCTTCCCCTTCTCTCCTTCTCCCTCTCCTGCCATGTAAGACATGCCTGCTTCCCCTTCGCCTTCCATCATGATCCTGAGGCCTACCTTAGTCATGCTTCCTGTATAGCCTGTGGAACTGTGAGTCAATTAAACCTCTTTTCTTTATAAATTACCCAGTCTCAGGGAGTTCTTTAAAGCAATTTGAGAACAGACGAATACAGCAAATTGGTATTGAGAAGGGGAGCATTGGAATAAAGATACCTGAAAATGTGGAAGCAACTTTGGAACTGGGTAATTGCCAGAGGTTAGAACAGTTTGGAGGGCTCAGAAGAAAACAGGAAGATGAGGGAAGCTGAATATAAAAGTTTGGAAAATTTGCAGCCTGGCCATGTGGTAGAAAAGAAAAACCCATTTTCTGGGGAAGAATTCAAGCAGGCTGCAGAAATTTGCATATGTAAAGAGGAGCCAAATGTTGATAGCCAAGATAATGGGGAAAATGCCTCAAAGGCAGCCCTCCCATCACAGGCCTGGAGGCCTAGGAGGGAAGAATGGTTTTGTAGGCAAGGCCCAGGACCCGCTGCTCTGTGCAGCCTTGGGACATGGCACCCTGCATCACAGGCACTCCAGCTCCAGCCATGGCTAAAAGGGCCAAGGTGGCCAGGGGTGGTGGCTCATGCCTGTAATCCCAGCACTTTGGGAGGCTGAGGCAGGCAGATCATGAGGTCAAGAGATTGAGACCATCCTGTCCCCCGTCTCTACTAAAAATACAACCCCGTCTCTACTAAAAATACAAAAATTAACTGGGCATGGTGGCACATGCCTATAGTCCCAGCTACTTGGGAGGCTGAGGCAGGAGAATCACTTGAACCTGGGAGGCAGAGGTTGCAGTAAGCCAAAATCGTGCCACTGCACTCCAGCCTGGTGACAGAGCGAGATTCCATCTCAAAAAAAAAAAAAAAAAAAAGGTTTGGGCGGGCAAGGTACAGCTTGGGCTATTGCTTCAGAGGGTGCAAGCCATAAGCCTTGCTGGCTTCCACAGGTGTTAAACCTGCAGGTGTGCAAAGTGTGAGAGTTGAGGCTTGGGAGCCTCCACCTAGATTTCAAAGGATGTATGGAAATGCCTGGATGTCCAGGCAGAAGTCTGCTGCAGGGGCAGAGCCTTCATGGAGAACCACTACTAGGGCAGTGTGGAGAGAAAATGTGGAGTTGGAGCCCCCACACAGAGTCTCCACTGGGGCACTGCCTAGTGGAGCTGTGAGAAGAGGGCCACCATCCTCCAGACCCCAGAATGGTAGATCCACCAACAGCTTGCAACATGTGTCTGGAAAAGCCACAGGCACTCAACACCCCATCCTCCAGAGCTGTAGAGGCTGAGCCCTGCAGAGCCACAGGGACAGAGCTGCCCAAGGCCTTGCGAGCCCACCCTTTGTATCAGTGTTGCCTGGATATGAGACATACAGTAAAGGAGATTATTTTGAAGCTTTAAGATTTAGTGACTGGGTTTTGGGCTTGCATGGCCACCTGTGGCCCCTTTGTTTTGGCTGATTTCTCCCTCTTGGAATGGGTGTATTTAGCCAATTCCTGCACCCCCATTGTATCTTGGAAGTCACTAACTGGTTTTGAGCTTACAGGCTCATAGGCAGAAGGTACTTGCCTTGTCTCAGATGAGACTTTGGACTGTGGACTTCTAAGTTAATCCTAAAATTAGTTAAGACTTGGGGGACTGTTGAGAAGGGTTGATTGTATTTTGCAATGTGATAAAAAATGAGACTTGGGAGGGGCCAAGGACAGAATAATATGGTTTGGATTTGTGTTGCCACCCAAATCTCACATCAAATTGTAATCCCCAGTGTTGGAGGAGGGGCCTGGTGGGAGGTGACTGGATCATGGGGCAAATTTCCCTCTTGCTATTCTTGCAATAGTGAGTGAGTTCTCACAAAATCTGGTTGTTTAAAAGCAAGTAGCACCTGCCCTTGCTCTCTTCTCCCTTCTCCAGCTATGTAAGACATGTCTGCTTCCCTTTCACCTTCCACCACGATTGTAAGTTTCCTGAGGCCTCCTAGCCATGCCTCCTATACAGCCCAGAGGACCAATTAAACCTCTTTATAAATTACCCAGTTTCAGGTAGTTATTTATAACAATGTGAGAATGATCAAATGCAGGGTCCTTATAGAAGTGATTAAATTAAAATGAATCAGGAAGGTGGGCCCTATTCCACCTTTATAAGACTGGTGTCTTTATAAGAAGAGGAGATGAGGACAGAGGTACACAGAGGGAAGACCATGTGAAGACACAGGGAGAAGACAGCCATCTACAATCTAAGGAGAGGGGCTCAGCAGAAACCAATCCTGCCAACACCTTGATCTTATACTTCCAGCCTCCAGAACTGTGAGAAAATAAATACCTGTTTTTGAAGCCCACCAGCCTGAGGGACTTTGTTATGGAAGCCCCAGGAAACCAAATATCACATTTCCAGATAAGGAAATTGTGTCTCAGAAGCGGACACCGTACCTGAGGCCCATGGCTGGGGAGAGGCAAGCCTGGCTGTCTGGTTTCAGGGCCCTGGGCCTCCATCCTTTCCACCCCCCATCACTCCAGCACACACATCACTAGGACATGAGCTTCCTGGGAGCTAGAACCTGGCCTGGGATTGTGCCTGGCTCACGGGGCATTCTGGGACCATCTGGAGAATGAGAGTGGAGTGCTGCCTCCTCTGCACTGAGCCCCATGCTGGGGGGCCAGGGGCACTCAGAGGAAGGTGCAGAGAAGGCAGCAGGTCAGTGAAGCAGGTCTGAAAAAGAGCTGCAGCTATTGTATGCAAGAGGGCAAGATATGTCCAGGGGCCCACCTCTTGGGTGGGTGCGGCGGGGGCGGGCAGGGCAGAGCTGGGACCCTTAAAAAGCAGATTTTAGCTCCAGAAGAGAAGAGACCAACTGCTCCCCTATGGAACGTGCTGCCCAGATGAGGAGTCCAAGCAGCAGCTGCACGCAGTGGAGCAGCCACTAGGTGCATCAGGGTGAACGTAAGAACGTGTGGCTTTCCAGCCATGGCATCAATGCTGCCATCAAGCAGTGGCTCACTGGTGGTCATCTCAGGTCCCCATCCTCCAGAGATAGCAGCATGGGAGCCCCAGACCAGCCTCGGGGAGCCAAGCACAGAGCAGCAGGAGCAGCCAATGTGGAAAGGCGTGGAAGGTATCCCTGCCAGGCTGGGTCAGAGCCCCTGAGAAGGCCCCACTGGCCCTGGGGACATGAAGCCTGAACAGACACTGCCTCTTTACCCAAGCACACAAGGAGACACAGCCTGATGCTAAAGTCTAGGCAACAGGGTCTGGGGAGAAGCCACCATTCTTTGGAATCAGTGGCCATTGCCCAATGCTCTGTGAGGGGTCCAAGGCCCTGTTGCCCACAAGATGCACCAGCTCCCACTTGTTTACCACCTCAGCCTTGGCTATGAACTCTCGCCTTGTCTCTGACCCTTCAGTCCCCCATGCCCTGGCCCCTCAGACCCTCTCCTCACCTCACCCAGGCTGTCTATTCCCTGAAGTGACTTTGGCTCCTCTTCATAACTCCCTCTCTGTCCTAGCCCTTCAGGGGAAAGGCTCCACCCTCTGGCTGGCCCTGGCCATCAGGACCCCTCCACCTCTGGCAAGTTAAGAGTGAGGCATCTTTACAGGGGGGCCCCCTACAACTGCAGGCTGAGCCCCTCTGGGCAATGCCCATCAGTCCACACTACCTCAGGCAGGGCCTCCAGGCCTTAGTTGGGCCATGCTACCCTTAAGCAGAACTCCCCCCCACCGCTATCTGGTCATCGGGGAATTAGTATCACTAACTTAATCCTAGACAGAGTTTGCATAGTTATTTCTACATTTTTATTTAATTAATTATTGCAATATCAATAGATCTTTAATTTTCTCATCAGTGAATAATAGGAATGAGCCTCAACTCCACAATATAATTAATTAGTTATGAGTGATCGAGTGCAAGTTCCTACTCAAAGTCCTGCTGAGACAAACCCCCGACCACTGCCCCTGGGAGGCCATCACCTGCAAGAGCCCAGATTTCCTGGTTGGAGCAGAAGACACCCCCACCTGACCCAGCCTGGTCAGAGCCCCGGGTATTTTGCTGAGCTCAACAGACCCTCAGGAAGCACCTCCTGTGTGCCAATGCCTATGCCGGGTCCCTGGATGCAAGGATCGAGCTTCACCCCACCCTCAGGGGAATCCTGGCCTCAATGGCTCACATGGAAGAAGCAACAGAGACATGAAACAGATGGCTTGTAATAATGTGCACTAATTCAATTACACAGATTTTAGTTGAGCATTTACTATATGCCAAGCCCCATGCTAGGTTCTGGCAACACAGTGGAACCTCATGGAAACAATGAGCCCACCTGGCAGGGAGTATGTGGTTGCTAAATCATGAACTGAGCCTTTTGAAGGCAGAGCAAGATTTACCAAGGAAAGAATAAGGTCAGGTGTTCCTGGCAGAAGGAACAACACATATGAAGATCGGAGGAGAACAATGGCATTCCTAGCTTTTGGATCATGGAGTGTTTGGAGCAAAAGGCGCCACAAGTTGCTGCTGAGGGCATGGAGCAACAGGGAGACTGCCTCCTGACCCAGACGCTGACCCTGAGAGCCTCGGGGGGCTAGGCTGAGGGCTGTCACACTTCCCCTCCCAGGACATCCAAGAGAGGACAAGGGCTCTTGACAGTATCCCGAGCTGCCTGCTGGTGGAGGGATGCCCTCATCAGGCATTCACAGGCCCTGGCTCAGCCTGGGCTGAGGCAGGGGGCACTTTTGAAACTTTTGAAAGGGATATAGGTAAGGCAGCTGACTTAGAGAATGCAAAGGGCTAAGGCCATATAGGAAGAATGGCCAAGCTGGAGCCCCTGCTCATGCCCACCTCCAAAACCCCTGTCCAGGCCACCTCCTCCAAAAGGGCCTCTCCAGGAGTACACTCTTCACACCCTACTCCCAAGAATCAGAGCTCTCCATGTGCCAGATACTGGTGCTTTGCATGGTGACCTTGCTCCATCCTCCGAGTAATGACATCCAGGCCACAGATGAGGAAACTCAGGCACAGAGAGGCAACATGCCCACAGTCACAGTAACAAGTAGTAGGGCAGGGATCTGGTACTGACAGCCGATGGACACTGCTTGTCCATCAGCTCCTCACCCAGCCCCACCCGCCTCACCAAACTCCCCACCTCCAGCAGGCCTACGCTGGGACCAGGCTCAAGCTCCCTGTGTCTCAGCTTCCTCGCCTGTAAAACAAGAGTTATAGTAATGCCCACTTCCCAGGATGGGTGTGAAGATGTCAATTCCAGCAGAATGCATATCAACTGTAATTCTCGGTGTTGCTGCTGCTATCTGATAGTGGTGGTGGTTCATATCAAGGAACCCGATGCAGGTGTGGGTGCCATCAGGAACACGTGCAAACCCAAAAGAAGAGGAAGAGGACCTGCCAGTAGGCAGTACCACCAAGGCCCAGAGGCCTGGCTCTGCAGACCCGTGCTCAATAGGGTAGGTCTCCACTGGGGGAAGCCAGGATAGGGGTCAGGCGTCCTCAGATGGAGTCTTTAGGGGCTCAGTTACTCCGGGGCCCTAACCAGGCCTGGAGAGCCAAGCACTGTCAGGCTGTGCCCACCCTTCCTCATTCGTTGACATGGCCCAAAGCCACTCAGCTGTCTGGGTCCTGTGTGTCAGATGCCAGTGGGAACTCAGCTCCTCATACCACCCTGTGAGCTAGGCAACCCCACTTAACAGATGAGGAAGCTGAGGCTCAGAGTGGTAAAGAACGAAAAACAATAATGAAAAGAGCTAACACATAGGGAGCAGTTCCTCTATGCCAGGCCCTGGAGAAAGAGTGTCAATTGTATCATCTCCCTTAATTTTCAAAAATAGCCTGAGTGAGGGATTGCTGCTGCCAGTATACAGATGAGGACATCAAGGCCTGGAGATGAAAGTTGCTTGCCCAAAATGCCAGCGCGACCCATTAACAGCATGGGGTTCACACCTTCCAGTCTGATTCTGGCCAACCTCCATTCACCCGCAGCCTCCAGCACAATGTGGGCAGATGTCAGGGCCGAGCAGGGGCCAAGCCGATCCCTCAGGACATTTAATCCAGCCTTCCCCAGTCCTCGCCACCATCTCTGCACACACGTGCCACACATGTGCACACAAGCACATGCATACATACCTGCACATACATGCACACATGTGTGCTCGTGTGCGCTGTGTATACACATATATACATACATGTATACATGTATGTGTGCACACCTGTATACACATATACATGGGCATGCAAACACAGCTCCTCTCCTTATCTCTCTTCCTCAGTTGGGGGCATAATCAGGGTGAGGGTTGATAGTGGGACCTGGCCAGGGAATTTTTTTTTAACCAACTGCACTTACTACCAATATCCACCAAAAGATGACAACTATGCAGAAACCCTTAGCAAGGTCAGTAATCCTGTCATAACCCCAAGTTGGTGGGACAGTGGCACAGAGGAGCAGCTTTCAAGGGGGCAGAGTTGCGGGGCCTGCTGTGTGTGCAAGGCCTGGCCACAGATTCAGCAGAGCCAAGGCCTCCCTAATTCCCCTCAGAGGCCCCAGGCAGGCACCAGAACAGGAACTATTGTCTGGTAAGAGACACATGGATCTGATGCTCCTGCCCTGATTTCTCTGACTATTACAGATTAAATCGGGGATAACGTCTCTGATCTAGAAACCGGATTCGATGCAGCTTAAAGCCCGCTCAGACACCGCACCATTATGCTAAGCAGCGCGCCTGCAAGGAGGCTGCCGCCCCCTCGTTAATCATCCCTGGCAGCAGGAGCACAGCCAGTCAGCCCCACCTCTGGCTCCAGTGGGGAACACAAGAGGCAGCAAGGCCTGGGCCCCTTCACCCTCTCGTGGATGAACAGACAGACAGACAGAGGGCAGCCATGGCCCCCTCCCTAATGCCACACGCCCAATGAAATAGCCAAAGTGAGAGGTTTCCTTTCAAGACACCATTTATGAGAGCCTAAGCTGAGCTAGTCCTCGAATATCCTCAGAGATGTAAATTATGTGGGTTGAGCTAATGAGCTATATATGTATCTTTCATCCCCTAATTAACTGTGGTTTAATGAATTTCTCAGTGCACTGCTGCCAGAATAGCCTTGCAGCCCAAAAGATTTTTTCCCCTCCATTGCAGGTAAATATTTAAACACCCCAAATTAAAAGGAGCACCAGGGCCCAAAATTGGAGGCTTGATGCTACCCAGGGTAATTAGACCCCTGTCGTACTGATTCCACGTTTTCATTTTTTCCTTTCTCCTCCTGAGGCGATGGCGGGGGACCTTAGGCACTAAGAACCTGGCCTGGTACAGAGCCTGGGGCTCCCTGTAGACTGATGGGCCTGTGTCCAGCTCCCACTACCTGGAAACTCCTCTCCTGGGCTCTGGGGGAGTGGATTAAGCCAGGGGAGGGAACAGGGGACACTACCCACCTGCTTCTCCCAGAGTTGGCACAGAAACCCCTTAGGGCAAATGGGCCGGTGGCCTGGGGAAGTCAGGAAACTGCCCATGCTGGGGCTCATGTCCTAGCACCTACCCCTCAGACAGTCACCCATTCCCACAGCCTATCACCATCATCACTGCAGCTCCTACTACCATTCGCTTTACTCCATTCCTCCTCTACCATTCGCTTTACTCCATTCCTTGGTGGCCTCTGCAAAACACAGAAGGCCACACCCAAAGGAACTGCCTCTGACAGTGCTGTCCCCAAGTGGTGAGTGGGCATCTCAGCTGGTCCTTGAAGCCACATGAGTGAGCAGCCACCACTCACCAGCCCCACTTTCCCATGAGAAGCTTGGGCAGAAAGGAAGCCCCCGCTTCCCGCTGGCCACAGCTGGCCAGCCTTGGGCACTCACAAAGCCACAGGCCAGAGGTCAGCAGAAGAAGAAGGCTGGGGCAGCACAAGAAGCCAGAGAAGGCAGGAAGAGGGAACCCTCATGGTCCGCATTCCAGCTGCAGCAGCCAGCCTCCCCGAGGCTGATGTCAAGAGTGTGCACACATACTCCCAAACCCACCATGACTCATGCAAAAGGGAGAGGTGAACCAAAAGCTGGGGCAGGCACCCATGTGCCCGGGGTCCAAGACGACCCAGGGTCAGGGAAAAACACAAGGGTCCTTCCCAGCTCTGCTTTCTCAGGGAGCCACGAAGCTGAAAGGTCAGTGCCACCAGAATCTGGGAACCAGGGCCTGTGCTGCTCCAGAACCTCTCTGGCCTTGACTTAGAGCCAGCCTGGAGGGCAAAGGATGCTCTCCCCTCAGCTGCACTCGCCGGCCCTGCCACTCCCTGACCCCACTAACCACAACCAGGCAGGTAAAGCCACAGGGCCTTGTGAAGCCATGGCCCACCTGGGCTCTCTGAGGGCCCTGTGTGGACACTTCTCGCTCTCCCGTGGCCTCTCTCTGAGGACAGCCTGGCCTGTCTGGTACTTGAGAGGAGCCCAGCCCCAGCCACCAACAGAAGGAACAAGCAAGGGAGCTCCTGACAGTGACTCCAGCTAGGTCTCAGCCACCACAACCCGGCCGCACCTGGGCCAGCTCACAGGGAAGAGGAGGAGCCTGAGAATCTGCCCATCCACATGGGGACCACTGAGCCATCTCCCCTTGCTGGCATTCCCTACCATTAACCCTGAGCCTCCTCAAAGCCCCTGCCTCCTCTTCCAAGTCCCTCCAGCCTCCCTCCACTGCCCAGAACCCTGTCCCACCCCCATGTACCTTGCACAAGAACTCCCTCTTGTCTTCCTGACAACCCTGCCACCCACAGGGAATGGCATGGCCTGAAAGCTTATTCTAGGCCTGGTGTTCTCACAGCAGCCGCCTCTCCAAAGCCAACCCCCACACAGGGCCTCCCCCAGCCAGTGCTGGCTCCTACATGCCCCTCCTCACTCACCTTCAGTAACAATCACTGTGATGAGTTCACTCGTTTGTTCAGAGCCCTTGGACAGCTCACCAAGCCCTGTGGCATCCTTGGATCATTAAATATGGCCCCATAAGAATGACTGATGTCTCCTCTGCACATTGCTTCTCCAATTAGAAATGAGCCTCATCTCTTTTTGGGTCCATGCTGGCTGACACCGTGCCTGGAACACGGTCGGATGGGTGGGTAGAAAGAGGGATAGAAGGATTGACAGATAGATGGATGAATGGATGGACAGATACATTCTCAAACTAGTCACTGAAAAAGAGACCAAACCAGCCCTATAACAGTGAAAGTTTGGCTAAGCAGTCTCCAAGGGCAGAAGGCTAGAAGGAAAGGCTCTGGGTCTTCCAATAAGGGGCCATGACTACCCCTAAAAGTTTTTTCAAAGTTGGGAAACTAAGATGAGAGAGGTGGGAGCTAGAGTCTGGGATTGAGAGGGGGAAGTGCCAACGAATGTGAGAATAAGCACACTAGACACAGCAGAGACTAGCACTGGATGGGCCCCTGAGACCCCAGGGAGCACCCAGCCATGAACTAGAGAGGGGATGGCCCAGCACTCCTCCTTCAAGGAGGCCTGGCATATGCACAGAGCCCAGGCAGAGTCTGAAGGGACCAACTTGAGCCCAAGACCAAGCCCTCTGAACACCAAACATGTGTTGGTAGTTGTCTCCAGATCCACCAAGCAGGCCCAGAATGTGGTTATGACCACCCTGACAACCAGATCCCCCCACAACCTCCACAGAAATGGGGGATCAACAAGAGCTGCCCCTGAGGGGCCCAACAGAGGGGGCTGCCCACCCCTCAAACTGCCTCCCACTTCCCCCAGAATGTACAGAATCACTGCTTGCTTATTAAATTCCTTCCCAATAAACCAAAGCCACTTCCACAAAGTAGGCAGACAGTGCAGACACAGTGGCTTCAGATGGCAAAGGCACCATCTAATGAGGCAGCTCCTGCCAGCAGGAGTCACCCTCACTCACCTTCACCCCCAAAGCAGGCTGGGGCTGCCTGAGCACTGAGGCCCCACCCACAGCACCACCCACTGCCATGCTGGGCCCCATCTCGGCAGGTGGCCATATTCAGACAGATCTATAGAACGAAATTGGGAGGAGGAGGGCAGAGGGATTGCAACCTGGAGTGATTAAAACAATAATATTATATTATGAATCAACAAAAAATAACTATGAGCTTTAGAATCAGCAGACTTGAAAGAAGTTTTCTTTCTGCACTGGTCATACAAAACCTTGGATAAATCCCAATCTCTCTAGACCTCTGCTCCCTGTCTGTAAATTGGGCATGACAATTCTTTTTTTTTTTTTTTTTTTTTTGTGAGACAAGGTCTCACTCTGTTGCCCAGGCTGCAGCGGCACAATCTCAACTCACTGCAACCTCCACCACCTGGGCTCAAGAGATCCTCCCACTTCAGCCTCCCGAGTAGCTGGGACTACAAACATGCACCACCATACCCAGCTAATTTTTGTATTTTCTGTAAACATGGAGTCTCGCTATGTTGCTCAGGCTGGTCTTGAACTCCTGGGCTCCAGTGATCCACCTGCCTTGGCCTCCCAAAGTGTTAGGAATACGGTGCCCAGCCTGGGCATGACAATTCTTACCTCTCAGTTGCTATCAAGATTGAAGGAGCTGAAAAAGCAAATCAGCTCACAACACTCAAGCCGTGCAGGCCCTAGGAAACAGGGCCACCCCCACCCTCAGTTTCCCCAGGAGAAGGAGCCAGCCTGTCTGATAGCTGCCTCCCTCACTGGAGGAGCCAAGATGCCAAGGGGCCGAGATCAGCACTTAACTTTGGTGCAGGGAAGTCCACAAGGGCTCCCAGAAAACCCTCCTGTTCCCAAATACCTTCCCCTTCTGACAGCCATGATGCCTGAAAAGCCATGATTAGGTGGGGAGAGGGTCCCATACTGAGACCTCCCTATTTCTTAGAGGATAGGGGATCCCAGGGTGCCCCTCCCTTGGCAGCAGGACCTATGCCCTGGGGTTAGACCTGGGAGATCAGGGAGGGCTTGGCATTTGGCCACCCACAGGCTAGTGAGTCCCAAGGTCACCATCAGTCCTACCTTCAAGGACTTCTCTAGATTTGAGTCACAGCCTCCTCTAGATCCATCCTTGGACCCTTCTATCCCACACCTCATCCTCTCCAGTCTCTGACATCAGACAAATCTACTTGAACACAGACCTGATTGTACCCCTAGCTTGGCCCTCAGACAGCCGCACAACAGCTGGCATCCCCTTTGAGGGTCTTGACTACCACCCAAGCTCCTCTCCTACCACACTCCACCTCCACTTGTCTTCCACACACCTCGACTCACCTCCATTTCTACCCCCCTCCAGCCCCCCACCCCACAGGAAGATAGCTGTTTCAGGCCTCTATGCCTTTGCCCAGGCAGTCCCTTCGGCCTGAAACTCCTCTCCCTCAACCACCACTTTGCTAATGCTCAGATGGCCCTCCTTGAGAAAGCCTCCAATCACCACCTCCATCACTGGGCCTCCAGGTCCTCTAATATATGTGTGCTTCTATGTCTATCTCCCCACAATAGAACCTTCCAATTCCCAGTTCCTGGTACAGTAACTCCTCATCAATGTTTGATAAATGGATGGATGGTGGGTAGATGAATGGGTGGGTAGATGGATGGATAGGTGAGTAGGTGAATGGTGGGTGGGTTGATAGATGGATGGATGCATGGATGGATGGGTGGGTGGAAGGATGGATGAATGGGTGGGTAGGTGGATGGGTGAATGGATGGGTGGGTGGGTAGGTGGGTGGGTGGATAGATGGATGGGTGAGTAGGTGGATGGATGCATGCATGTATGAGTCAACAGGAAGGTCACATAAAGAAGAGGCAAAGGCAAAGGCAAAAGCCAGTGGGGACATTGCTTCCAGTGGCCAAAATCTCCTCCATGCAGTCTCCTCCAGACTGGGAATAGGGCAGGTTTCCCTCTGTTCCAGGCATTCAAGGTGGCCCTCAGCAAAGGCAGAGGGTTGGCCGAGGTACCTCTCCAGCATCCCCTCAACATTAAGTTTTCCCCTCCTGCTGCCTTTGAGCAGCCCCTCTGTTTCTACAGTTACCATCCCCCATGCACAGGCCTTCTTGGAAGAAGAGCCATTCAGGACAGTTTCAGCATTGCAGTGTATTCATCAGCCAAGAGAAATGGTCTCAGTGAGCAGCGGGCAGCTTGTGTGAGTGTGCTGTGTTTTGGCTCCCCAGTGGGGCACTCGGCAGGCTAATCTAAGGAATGCTTAAAAATCGCATGTATTTTTATATGCAATATGACATATTTATGCCAAATTACTGACAGCACTGGGGCCATGGCCGAACCTCACACCCAAGGCTCAGGTCCCTCATGTCTGCAGGAGCTGGTCCCTCAAGCCTTGCAGGGCTACTACCTCAGCTTTTCCTGGAAAACCCTAGATTTACAGCCCTCTGCTTGCCTCCCTAGAACATCAGATCCCTGACAGGAGTGGCCTGGGGATCTGGGGTCAGGGTTGGGCACTGACCCAGGAAGAGAAGCTCAGAAGCTCCTCCTCCAAAGTTCTCACACTTCAGAATCTGCCAATCACTGCTGACAAGTGTCAGAGCCAGGACCAGGCATCAGCCAGAGTGAAACAGGACTTCACCAGGGGTCAGGAGGCACAGATGCCTAGCACCTGTATGGCCTGACATTCATATCTAAAAACACTTTTGCCTGGCCCTGAGCAGCTCAGGGCTGGGCTGTCTTAGAGCGCTCTGTGAGCACAAACCTCCACAGGAATATCCTGTGAGCACAAACCTCCCCCATGGGATAGGCACTCTCATTGCCTAAAGGAGTCACCTGCAGCAAGACCAGCAGTGGCACCTGCATCTTGGACTATGGTTAGATGTCATCCTCACTATCACTTGCAGAGGTTGGTATGGGTGTCCCCGTTCCATACATGAGGAAACTGAGGCTCTGACGTTACCTGAAGTTGCTCCACTACTAAGTAGCAGAGCCAAATACAGAGCCCAGGTCCAGCTGACCCATGGCCCTCGGGTGCTCTCCCCTCTGCCTTGGACCTGTGAAGCAGTGCTGGATTCTAGGGGAGGCAGGGCAATGCCAGTCCTCACTCCAGCAGAGACCCAGACGTGGCCCAAGAAGAGTGTTAATATCACGCCCAGACTGCAGTGTCTTCCTTCAGCCTCGGGCTGTCCAACTCAGTCACATCCATCCAGGCCTGGCCCAACATCACCTTTGTTGTGGGCCTCCTGGGACTCCCCAGGCAGTTCATGTGCCTCCTGCTCTGTGCTTCCTCCACTGCAGCAAGCCTAGTACATCCCTCCCTTAGAATACCCATCACGCTGCACTGTAAGGATTACTTACGGGTCTGTGTGAATGGATCCACAAAGTGCATGAATAAACAGATGAATAAATAAATATGTGGTTTGACACCATCTCTACTTTGGTGTGCAAATTCTGTATGTCTCCAGGAATGGAGAAGAACCTCATCTTCCCCCTAACAAGCTGCAGTCAATGACTTCCATTTTTCTACACCAAAGACACTCAGCATCTGTTACCTTTGTTGGTAGCCAAGTGACACCACCTGACGCCTACTGTGGTCGGGTGGTGGAAGGATGTATTTACATAGTTTGTGCTCCCTGAGATAACATTACTGTCTCTGGGGGCCTCTGGCTGAGTGTGAGATATTGGTGCACAGTCTGAATCACCTCCACAATGATTTCATGCTGAATTTGCTGAGTCTCCAAGCAAAGTCATAAATGTAAAGGAAGAATGTTTCTCTGGGCCTTTGCCACATCTTTCATCCAGAAAATAAGTGGTGATAATATTTGTAATATGTTTACTGACAGAACCAGGGACTCTGGGCAGATAACTCTTTTATGACACAAAGTACTTAACTAAGATGGAAAATGGCATTACTCATGTTAAATTTAAAATGAGCATTTTGTCCCAGATTGCTAGAAACCCAGTAAATGTCATTAGCTCTCTGAGGTTACAATGAAATCCGAAAAGGGTTACTTTTTGGTAATTACATTTACTGTAGCTATAGAAACCAGGGACATCAGACACAGCCAGGCTGACAGCTCTGTCTTTTCCCCTAAGATCAGCTCATTTGCATGTGGCCATCTCCAAAACCTGGGTTCCATATCCTGCATCTCTGCATCGGAGGCCTGCCCTTGGGAGAACTGTTTTCCCCACAGGCACCAGGCTGGAGCCCCAGGACACTCCTCACAGGCTGTTGTGATTCTTGATTGGAAACTGATGATAAAAGACAGAGATGAGAACGCTCTTCCTGTGGCTTCTGCATTGAAATGTGCCTCCTGAATGTGTGCAGGGAGTGAGGCTTCCTGGGGCCATCGTTCTGTGGCGGATGCATTACTGAAGGCCAGCATGAAATTGTGCAAAGCACTTCCCCAGCACAGAGCTCCACACTGCCGCTCCCCAGCCCACCCGAACACTCCTCCCTCCCAGGTCAAGAGACACACCTACCCAGCCAGGCCCTGGAGCTCCACCCGCCTTCTTGGCCTACACTGCAGCATGAGAGGACAAGAAGGCCAGGCCCGGAAGGCATCGGGAAAGGGGATCAGAACAGACATACGAGGGAACTTGGGAGCTGGAGGCACCTTCAGCCTCAGTGGGAAATAGGCCGATGTCCGTGTTAGCCAGCTAGAAGGGCCAGCCCCTTCCCTCTCCACCTGTAACCGTCACCACCTTCCCTCATGATCCATGACACAGCAACAACTCCCTCACCATCTGTGACACTTGACACCGACTCTCACATCTATGACAAAGCCATACCTTCCCTCACCTCAGGTATGTGACTGCCAGCTACTTCCCGCTCCATCTGGAACAGGCAGCACCTGCCCTCACCACCTGTACAGAAAGCCAACAGCTTTCCTTACCACCCACCAACACTAACACCTTGATTTGTCACCTGTCACCGCCACCCCCTTCCCTTGCCACCCGGACCTACAGCCAACAGCTTTCCTCATTACTGATACCAGGCAACACCCTCCTACACCACCTATGTGCATGAGAGCAAACACCTTTCCTTAGCACAGGATAGCAACCAACACTTTCCCTCAGCACCTGTGACAGCCAGCCTCTTCCCTCACAACCCCATGAGACAACAAACACCTGTCCTCACCACCTGTGAGTGCTGACACCTGCCCTCACCACCTGAGGGAGCTGACGCCTGCCCTTGCCTTCTGGAGGTAACCAGAATTTCCCACATCATCTTCATCTAGGCCAGAGGTTCTCAAAGTGGGGTCCCCAGACCAGCAGCACCAGCATCTCCTGGAAACTGGTTAGATTTCAATTTCTTACAAATTCTCAGACAAACCTAGCAAATCAGAAACTTTTGAGGTGGGGCTCTGTAATTGTGTCTTTTGACAAGATCCAGGTGACTGATGCACATAAAATTTGAGAACTACCATAGCTGCTCTTTAGAATCACCTGGGTAGCTTTCAAAAACCTTGATACTCACGTTGCAGCCCCATGGTGTGGGAGCCTGGAGTCAGTGTTCACACACTCCTGGATGATTCGTGCAGCTAGGGCTACACCCTGGCCCTGTGTGCTTCTCCACAATGGCAGGCAGGGCCCAGTAGGCTTCCAGCTGTGCTGCCACTAAAGCAGAGCCGCTGAAGCCTGGGGCTGCCCATCACCTGTCAGATGCCCAGCAGTTCCCCACTGGACCACAGAAATGCCTAGAAGACAAGAGTTAATGCAAGCAGACCTGGCTGAACCAGTGCCGGCTGCACAGCCCCAGCCAGGGATCCCCAAGCAGGCTGGCCTTGCCTGAGAGACCCTCACTAAAGCAGGGGAAAGCCTCCGGGACTCAGGAAGCCCAGATAAGGACCAGTCCCTGGAGCAAGCCACATGAGGAAGCCCAGGGCAAACAACTCCAGCCTGAGCCTGGCCTCCACACCCCCAAGACCAGGCCTGCCCTTGGTCATAGCCACTCTCCCTGATCCTTTCCCACTGTGTCTCCTGCTCCATGGGCTCCCCACCCACCTGGATGTCACCCCACACCCTTGTCCCCTACTCCCTGGGGAATCACAAGTATTTAAGAAGGGCATGCAAAGAAGCAAGCCAAGATGCAAACATGTTTTTCTTTTCTTTTTCAAATATTCTGTCATGCATCTATATTGTATCTGTACTTTAAAATTAATAATTAAAACAAACTGTGTCCAGAGAAGCTGGACAGAGAAGCTGTCTCTCCATCCCAAGGGATCAATGCCTATATAATTCACAAGACTCTTTGGGACATTAACAAGTAATTGAGTTCAGCACAACTTGGAGGCTGGGTATCACTTTCAGAGAAGCGCACTAAGGCCAAGGTCAATGTCCCCCGACACTCATATACTAGCCCCTCAGGAGGCCCTCCCTGTGCTCACCACCCTCGGGATGCAGTGGCTGAGCTCCCTTGCCGCCTGTGTGCACATCTGGCTAGGCTCTGTGCACCCGTGGCTCAGGTCACCCTTTTCCTCCTACAGTCACAAGCTCTCTTACCCAATGCCCAGCCTTGTGGCACTGGCAAACTGACACCTGTCATCACCTCAGAGAGGACGTGCACTGCCCCCTGGGGACCTAGGGTGTCCCCAGCACTGTCCCCATAAGGATTTGGTTTGGTCCTATCAGCTAGAATGTCAGAGCTAGAGAGATGGCTGTGTGCACTCACCTGTGCCGGGCTGAGTCAGCAGGTGGACAGACCACTTGAGCAGGAGCCCCAGGGGCCTCGCCTGGGCTGCCCAGCTCCACAGACACCACATCTCACCTCCCATGTCCAACACAGTCTGCCCTGTCTTCTGAAGCTGCTGCACCCCCAACCACTACACGGCCTTCCCCATGGTGTGCACAACAGCCGGTAACCAGGGCTCCTGGAGAGGATCCCAGGGTCATTCGGATCACAGCCCTTGCCTTTCCTTAAAACACAGGCATGAAACAGAAATCTTCCAGCTCAACAGCAGTTAGCACAGCTTTTCCAGCCGCACAGGCGGGTCTGTGTGAATTTTGTCTGTGTGTCTTGCTCAGGACAGCCCTGGACAGAAGGGTGACTCCATGGGCCCCCACCCAATAGCTCCAACTCCTAGGAACTCTGACTGCTCTTCTTTCCCCTATTGTCACCCTGAGGCTGCATCTCTGGCCAGGGCAGGGGCTCTGCTCCCACAAGGAACAGCCCAGTTGGCTCCCATAGGCATTGAATTTGCTAAGATGATATCAATGTCTCAGGGTGCTGTGGTTCACACCTGTAATCCCAGCATTTCAGGAGGCTGAGGTGGGAGGATCACTTGAGCCCAGGAGTCTGAGGCTACAGTGAACCATGATGGCCCCATTGCACTCCACCCTGGATGACAGAGGGAGACCCTGTCTCTAAATAATTAATTAATTAATTAAATGTCGTCATGTCCCCATGACTGCAATTAAACTCACCCTGTTGGCAAGAGGGTCCAAAAGTGATGATTGGCAGAGAAGCTCTCTGTCTTTCTCCATCCCGAGGGATCTCTCTTTCTCTCTCTCTCTCTTCATATATGTATATATAATTCACAGGACTCTTTGGGACATTAACAAGTAACCTAGTGCAGCACAACACGGAGGATTAGAGAAGCACATGAGATCACAGCCTGACCTGGTGAGCTGCCTATTCTGCTGGCATCTCCTGTCCACTCTGTCGTGTGCCCTGCAAGGCTGGCCTCTATGGACTCAGCTCCTGGGCTCCCTTGCCCCTTGGCTTCTACCTGGCTTCAGCCACCGGGAAGCATCAGCAGATCAGAGGGCTGAGTTGGGCCTGGGTTTACAGTAGCTGTGTTCCCCAATGAAGGACACAGTTCCCACTAGCAGCCCCTCTCTGCCTGCTGCATCCTTCTCTCAGGCTCAGCAACACAGCCTCTGTCCCTTCAGGCCCAGGGATAGTGCAGCTCCCTAGCACTGATACCCTCTGAGTGCTTCCCTGTCCCTGCTGGGTTCCTCTGTATTCAAATCTGTTCAGTGCCCCTTTGGAATACGTGATCTGTTTCTTCCCAAACACTGACTAAGGCACCTCAAGAGTCAGCAACCTTAGGCTTTGACGCAAATTTGGATTTCAATGAGGTATTCACACAGTCCTCTCTGAGGTGGGCTGGATGCTAGTACAATTAGATGCATTCAGAGATAACAACTGGCAGAGTCTCTAGTGATAGGCCTTAGGGCTCTGTCCTCAGACCTGTCTGCTCAACGGTTTTATGAATGACTGCAGAGGATATTGATTGCTACTGATTCCACTTGAGAGAGAGTTAATACAGTGTCTGGGATACAAAAAGATCTTGGCCATCTGGACCAGTGGGCCATAATGAGCAAAACAGAGCTCAACAGAGATGGATTGAGAGTCACAGACATAAGAACAGGTGGAAAAGACTCAACTAGGAGCTTGTGGGAGATCTGGGTGCAACCACCTTTAAGCTTAATATGAGCCAACAGACTGATGTGGCCACCACTGTGTGAATTCATGATATCATACCCTGGATAAGGAGGGAGAGATCCCCTCCAAACAGTCCAGATGTCAGCTGAGCCCTGAGATCCATTCTGGGCTCTACATTCAGTAGGGACAGTGATACTATGGAGAAGAATTAGAAGGGAACAGCCCGGCAGGTGTATAGGACACAGAACTCATCATGGGGCATGGCTGAGGGACCCAGAGAGGGCCTGGGAGAAGGCAGAATAAGTGTGAAGATGACATGAGCGCCAACTCCAGACACCTAAAAGGATTATCTCCAGGAAGATAAAGAACAGGAGGGCAATGCCAGGGACATTCCCCCTTTAATCCAGTTAAAACAGTCTGCAATCCACTGAAACAGACTTCCTCAGCAGCACCAACAGCAATGAGCAAAACACATGCCCAGTCTCTAACTGCAGGCTTCCTGCCACCAACCAGGGTGCCGGTTGGTGTCCCACCTCCAGCCCCACAACTTAGTTTTCTACCCCAGTGAGGCTTCTAAACCCCTCAGCAAAACAGGAAGAAACAACAGAGAAAACTCAAAGTGCAGTAAATAGGTAAAGGAAATAAAAATCCCTACAGTCCAGTTTTGAAATTTCATGAGAATAGCCAACCCTAAAACAGATTCACATGTAGAGCGTAAGATTTTAGAAAAATACTACCAATTATTTTCAAAGATAAAAAAATAAATCAGCTGAATGATGTAATTCAAAACAAAATTAATATCTGTATGATTCTAATAGAACCACTGTTGGAAGCTGTAAAAACAAAATTGGTATTGCCAAGAAACCATACCAGTGAAACAAAGAACGTATTTGAGACATGTATTTGTCAGTTTAAGCTAAGATATGCTATTGTAACAAGCAATCCCAAAATCTCAGTGGCTTAAATCAGCAAAAAGTGATTTTCCTCTCACACTTTTTTTGTAGGTTGTTTATGGTAGGTTAGCTGCAGCTGTGTCCCACAGCATCTTTATTACAAGACCCAGGCTTGAGGGAGAAGCCCCCATCTCTCATGGCAGAGGGAAAAACAAACCATGTGGCAGCTCTTAGAGCTTCTATTCAAAAGAGGCCTCTGTCACTTTCACCCTCACTTCATTGGCCCTGGCAAGTCACATGGCCAAGGATGATATCATCAGGGCAGCCGGTAAATCCTCCCACAGAGAGAAGCAGTGGTTATTTTGAACAATGAAACAATCTACTCCACATATCCAGACAATAGACTAAGTAAGTGGAGGCTTTCTGTAATGTGAAAGATGACACATACAAGAGAAAATGCAGGGAGAACCCAATTACAGGGACACGATTTCCAAAGAAGACATAAGAAACTGATCGTAGCTGATCATAAACTCAATAGAAAAATTCCTGGAACTGAACGAAGAACTGAGATTAGAAATCAAAAGGACACAACCAGTCTTAGTTTATGCACAGAAATTAATGCTAAGTTTCATAACTGAACAATGCTTAAATTTCAAAGAAAAAGAGAGAACTTCTGATGAGGAAAACAGAGCAGCTGTGGCCTCACAAAGGTGGGCGCTGATGGCTGGACACAGGCCAACATGTGGTGCCCAGCTGTGCCCTTAAAGCTGCAGGAGGAGCTATAAGAACATGAAGCTGTTTCCTTTGACGACCCAGCCCCCTGCCCTAGGACAGGTGGCCTAGCCTGACCTCTTTGCAAATTGTCAGCCCTAATAGTTTAACCCAAAAATGTAAAGACAAGATTCTCTTTCCATACCTCTGCAGTCTTTACCTCTCTCTCTACCTCTCTCTCTCTCTCTCCTCTCTCCTTAATATGTACCTGTCCATGTTCATTGATGACAACTAATGACTTTCCTCCCTTGTGTGCATGTAAACTATGTGTACAGAAAGTTGAATGTCTCTGAATTATTAAAGAATATCATTAAATTATATAAATGCATCTATATCATTACATATGAGGTTATATATATTAATTTAAAAATACAAATTGTCAAGGAAAAACTTAGGTACTGCCAACATACGGGAGTGGGGAATCTTTAAGTTTCAAATCAGAAATTAAGTCAATTATTTCAAATTCAATCAAGTGCAGAGTCCAGTTGCATTCCTAATAACACATGTCTGTGTGTGTATGTGTGTGCATGCACATGCATGTGCAAGTCTGCACAAATGGCAGGGGCAGGGGAGGAAAGACAGCAGAAGGTAAAGGGAAGAGAGTCCAGTAAGGAAAGTGAACTGAGAGGAAGAGGCCAGATAGAGGCCACACTCTGACCTCTTCCATAGCAGGCTCCAAATAGTGATCAAGAAGCCCCTGAGACCCACCAGCTGTCCCTCTGCAGGTTCCTCCATTCAGTGGGAAGCACCTACACCTGGCTCACTAGGATTTCTCACTGGGGAAGCAAGCACATGAGAGCCCAGGCAGTGGTTTCTCCTTGTGAATTAATATGCTGGCTTGAGTTCAGCCAAAAATCAGTCTCTTCTGAGCTTGGTTAGTGTGAACTGGTCTCTAGCTGGTCCTATGGGATAACAGTGAGCCTGCCCTCACCCCATGGAACACCTGTATGGAGGAGTCAGGGCAACAACAAGCCTTCCTCTCCTGCACCTTGTTCTCTGTTCTACCTTCAACAGGGAAATCTGAGTACCACCCACGTGGCTTCCTGCCACTTTGGGGCCAGCATTGGAAAGCACTGATTCCATCCCAGGCACTCAGCTACAGACTGTGGATATTACTTCATGATAATACTTACACCAACCCTTACAAACAGCACGTACCAGTAACACCTTCATTTTAGAAATGAGGAAAGCCAGGCTCAAAGAAGTTAGGTAACTTTCCCTAGGTCACACAGCAAGTGACAAAGCTAGATTTACAAGCCAGATCTGCCTCTAAGAACTTCTATGCTCCCACCACCCCAACCATGTGTCCCACTCTGTCTTCCTGGTTGGAGCTTCATCAATAGTCCCTGGACTCTAATGGGACCTTCAGGAGCTCCTGGTCTTCACAGGGACGCAGACAGACACAACTGGAATAGACACCAGTAGCAGATGACATCCTAGAAGGCTCAAGGCAGAGCCCAGGGAGGGCTGTTAAGAGCTGGGCCATCGGAATGAGTAAGAAGGCGGAGGTGGGATGTGAGCCTCCAGAAAATGGAAAATCCTCGCCCAGCCCCACTTCCCCTGAGCCTGGCTGGGAATGAGATAACCATGATAACAGACACGGACAGTGATGGAAAGCATGGTCCCCAGAGAGACCCCTTCATTCAGACTCCACAATTACCAGCACACACATGCCAAACCACTCGGCTCCAGAGCTGATAAGACAGACGGTTCCTTCACCTGTGATGAAGGAAATGTTTTGTGTTTTCTGCTTTAGCTTTAATTTAGAGCTAAACAAAGACCCAGCAGGTGGGAGAAGGAGTGCTGCCTGGAGAGCCTTCTCCTAGCCTCCTAAACACACGTTCCTCAAACTGAAGAAAAAGCCGAGTGGGGGCTGCAAAGCCCAGAGAAGCCTCTGTGCCCACTCTACAGGGAGCAAAACACCCAGCCACGAGGGCTTGGGCCCCTGCAGCAACCCAGGTTCTATGCTTGGTGCTTCCTCCCCACAACCCTGGGAGGTGGTACTATGATTACCCCAATTTTGTGGATGAGGAAACTGAGGCTTACACAAGTTATGTGACTTGCAAAATAACAGGACAAAACCAAGTTTGAAGCTACCCCTATCTGAGCCCAGAGCTCTATCCTGGCAGGGCCTGCAGGACCCCTGGGGGAGAAAAAGTGCCCCCAGGACCTGCCAGCATGGCAAAGGGGTGGGATTCAAAGCTGGCCATAGACTATCCGTTGCATAGTGAGGATCGGATGTGAAAAGCACTTAGCACAGAGCCTGGCACTGGGCAAATGCTTAGCAGCTGTCATTACTCAGAAGACTGCAAGCACCACAAGGACAGAGACCTCATCTGCTTTGCTCACCTGGGCCCCCAGTGCCTGGAGAGCACCCAATGCACTGGGAAGGAGGTGCTCCACTAACCGCTAGGACCCATATTCCTGCCCCAAGCCAGGGGCGTTTTCCTCTTCCAACCTCTTGGTTAGGTCAGTGAGAAACGCGGGTGGAGCAGGTAAGAAGGAGCAAGGCCAAAAGGACAAGGAAAAGGCAGCGCAAGACAGAGGCAACCCACCATCCCAAAGGCCAGATCCTGCTGGATGCAGCAAAACCCCAGGTCACCCACTCTCACCTGAGCAGGGGCATTGAGGTGGCACACACACATATACACATCCAGGTAGCCACCAGCATCCAGGTCATCCTGCTCCCCAGTCAACCCCTGGATGTCACACAAGGCTTCATTGCTTACCATTGTATCTCAGAGCCTGGCACCAAGTATGTGCTCCATAAGCATTTGTTACAGAACATTGGGACCCAAAAAGCTGTGTGCCAGACATCAGCCCAGGAGCTTCACTCTTCATGCCAGTCTTACAAAGTGAAAGCATTATTCTGGCATTCGCAGGTGAAAACTGAGGCTCGGATAGGTGAAGCAGTGTGTCCAGCGTAACACAGCCAGGAGGTGACAGTGCTGAATCTGGCCCCAAAGCCTGCGCTCTTTACACTGTGCAAGTCACCTTCTAGAAGGAGGAGGAAGGAGGGGAAGAAAGGCGCTGATCTGAAAGCAGTTAGTCTGCCCCTCAGCAGCTTCTCAGAGCTCTGCTCCTACTGAGCCCAGGAAGCCAGGCAGAAACCAAGCACAATGGCTCCGGGAGGCAATGGCTGTCTTTTAATTTGGCCCAGAGCAAAGCCAAGCTCTCCACTGAGATTCTGATCCCACCCAGCCAGGGGCTTACTAGGCACTGGCCAGACCTTGGGCACCCAGGAAGGGAGGCTTTATTCCCCCACCCACCTCGAAGAGCTTGCGTCCTTCAGTTCGGCCCCCTAGTCCATGCCACAGGGGCTAGGCCCAGCCGGACAGCAGCCTCCTGGGTCCCCACACCCCACCACACCATCTTGGGCATGGATGCTGGCAGAGGGCCAGGGCGGAGGGCGCCTTCTGGAGGAAGGGAACGTGGCTCCACCCCCAAGCGTTCTCTTATTACATGCTCTGGACCACAGCCCTGTTAGGAAGGGCCCCATCCCCACTTCACTGTTAACAAACTGAGCTCAGAGAGGTTAAGTAACTTGCCTGAAGATCGCCCAGCTGGCCAACCACACGCAAACCTAGGGACACAAAACGCAAAGCCCTAACCAAGGAACACTGCCTCTCAGCGCACCCTAATTCCAACCCCGATTCTGCCAGACTTCCGCGTTGTCCACACAACTAAAGGTTTGCTCCTTTACCACGGAGGCTTGGCGACAGAGGGCCCAGGAGCCAGAAGTCCCGAGCCCGCCCCCGCAGGAAGCTCCCTGCGCGGCGTTCCCAGGCCCGCATTGCCCGCCTTCCCTCCCCCGAGAGCATAGGCTGCGTTTGTGGGAAACCAGGGCTCAGCGCGCTGGGAGGGAGTCAATTTATTCTGGAGAAAACATCTTTGTTCTGCGAGTGAAGGGGAGCCATTTCCAACAATTTAATGCTCTGTTCGCGGGCCCGGGTGCTGGGGTTGCAGCACGAGGCTTGTTCTTCGAGGCAGAGCCGCACATAATGAGGCTTCTCACTACCGCTCCCCGTCATCGTGCCAAAAACCAGAACGGTTATTTATCCATTAATCTAACATTACACCCCCTGCATTTTATCTGCTTAAATAAATTTGGTGGTTAGAGTGTGTGCCTGGTGGAGAAGCTCCCGCATTCAATTCCCTACGCGCCACGGCGCGCAACGTTGCCATTGTAAACCGGCCTTGGAGTGGCGGGGCCGCGGTGGGCCAGCTGGGAAATGAGAGGGCAGCGGGGAGGATCCCGCCTCTCCCAGCTCGTGGGAATCCAGGCCCAACGGGACGGTTCCCCAGACACTGACTTCGGGGTTCCAGCGTGCAGCGCCGTCCTAGACCCCACTGCCTGGGCTGGAATCCTGCTGTGTCACTCACTAGGTGTGGTGATGTCACCTCACCTCTGATGCCTGTTTCCCCACCTCCCTCCCCACCGGGTTGTGAGAATTGAATCACTATTTATAAAGTGCTTAGAACAGTGCCTGGTACATATCAAGTGCTCAATAAGAGTTGGTTTTAAAATATTAATTTTTAAAATCTAGGACAATTGTTTACGTTTGGAAGGAGGCTTTGGAGATAGGCTAGACCACTGGGTTTCCCCAACTTAACCCACTTCACTTAGTTAAGAAAAGTGGGTTTCATGGAATATTTCATTTGAACAAAGAGTGCCACTGCTTGAAAATATTTGGCTCACATTTTGCAGAGGAGCAAACAGAAAGCCAGAGAGGGGAAGGGACTTGTCCAGGAGCCTCCGCAAGTTCACAGCGGAGCTGGGAGCCGAATCCAGGCTGCCCACCTGCCGGGTCAGGTGTTTTATTGGCAGCATGAGCTCCTGGGATGCTCATTCACCTCATTTTCATTGCCAGTCACGCTGACCCACAGAAGGTACTGCTGGACACCCTCCTCTCCCATCCCAGCAGCTGTAGTACCACCCCACGCTGGAGCTAAGAGCCCAGCCCCACCAACAGGTGACACCCATGACCCTCAGACTTCAACACGCCCCACTCCGGAGCCTGGCAAGGCCTTTTCATTTGTCCTTCATTTGTTCTTTCCTATCATCCTCTGGTTTTCTACAACATTTCCTTGGCCTGGAAACTTGCTGGAACTTCCTGCCTGTCCTCCCTACATCTTGTCTGTCCCTTGTACCCTGTACCCCTGCCCCATAGGCTGGAGACTACCCCAGAGGGAGGAATCCCGCCACCACTCGGTCCCTTGTTTGTGGGCCCCCCTTGGAAGCAGTTTTGCCCAGCTCAGATCCAGCCTGAGCTCACCACACTCTCTAGAGTCCCATTCCTGAACACCTCCCAGAGGTTGGCCACTCCACCTGGAGAGCAAGGTTTCCACAATCTTCTCTGGCTCAGGAGGGCCCGGCCTGATGCCCCACGCTGACTGTGCAGGTAGGTTGGGAGCGAAGTGGTGAGTCTGTAACCAGAGAGAAGAGCCATGTCCCACGCAGGAGCCGCTCTGCCCAGGCAGCTGCAGGCCCAGCCCCTGCCTCCTTCAGAGCAACAGAGAGGCAGGCATGCGGGCAGACAGACGCCCAACACAGAGACCTCCCACACGCTCGTCTGTGTCACCGCCGCCCCTTCCTGGTTGGCCCTGCAGACAAGGAAGCCCTCTAACCTGCAGCCAAATTCACTCCTTGCTGACCAGAGGCTCCTGGAGGAGAAGGGCTGCTCCCCGGCCCCCAGGAAACCCTCTGAACATAGCTATCTGCCATCAAGGCCTGGATCAGCCAAGCAGGAGCTGCACTTGCCCAGCCTTTTCCTTCCTAGCCACACTTAAGCAAGACAAGTGGCATGGGCATGAAGAGGCTCCCCTGGCCACACACTGGGCAGGGCAGACCTGGGCTGCTCATCCTTTCCGAGCAGCTAGCCTGGCCCTGGCCTGCAGACTGAGTGGCCCACCCTGCCCGGCCCCCCATAGGTGTGAGCTCCCATACCCCCACCTCAGGCATGGTTCCATTATAACAAATTGTCCTGATTCACCTCCCACTCCACTTCCCTGACTGCTCCCTCTCTTGACTCTTGTCCTGCCTTGGTCCCATCCTTGCCCCGACCGAATGCTGCTATTGCAAAAGTGATCCGAGTTCTGAATTTCAGCAGCTTTTGATCATTTCAACTGGACCCAGCCCTGATAACCTGTGCCAGGCACTGTGCCAAGTGCTTTAAAATCTAAGACTTAATTAGGTATGAGCCTTCTATTTTACAGATGAGGACACTGAGGCTTGCCCACAGGCACAGAGCTATTAAGTGGCCCAGCCTGGATTTGAACCCAGATGTGTCTGAATCCAGAGCCCCAGGTCTTACCACCAGCCCTGCCACGTGGCTGGCACACCCACAGATGTGTTCTCACACCATGAGTAAAATCAGACACTCATTCTCGCTCCTGCAGCCATAGAGGATGGAGGGAAGAGGGCTGAGCCCCTCAGGGGATGGTTTCTGCAGGTTCTGTTCAGGGATCTGTCTTCCTTCAGTGCCACTAACACTCACCTGTCATTGCAGGCAAGAGGAAATCAACATTTTACAGCAATAAAAGGCTGCTCCTGGTTAGACATCAAACGAATCAATCTTCTGACAGTTAATTTTCATTTTGCAACTTTCCCCAGCAACAACAGCAAGTAATGACCCTGAGGATCTGCAAAGTCGCTGATCAGCAGCCCAGCCTCCCACGCCCCTGACTCCTCCACTGCCCTGGCCCAGCCCCTTGCCACCCATGCCCATCATTCACCTCCCCCTTCAGCCCTCCGAGATCCAGGGGTCTCTCTGCCCAGTGACCCCTCTCAGAGGCTCAGGCCTAAACTTCCCCTTGGAGCACTTAGACAAGAAACAGACACACCAGAGCTCACAGCTGAAGCCACCCTGCTGGGATAGTCACTGAGGACCCCCTGCCAACAGTACCATCCCATCCTAGCTGCTCCCAACTCCCAGCTCATCAATGATCCTCCCCCTCCTAATAACCCATCATCACTGCCTCCCTAACACACCTATGACCCCAGCTATGACTCTAGGACCTGCCACCAACCCCCAGTACACAGCACCAATGACGCCATCAGAAAGCTCCTCCAGCAAATCCCTCTAATTCCCCCAAACCTCCTCCCAGAGCATTCACACGTGGCATCCCTGCCTACCCCCAAATTCCATCAATAACCCCAAAACCACCACATCTGACCCCCAAATACACTTCATGCATTCCCAGCACTTCTACACAGCTGAGGAGCCCCCAGGCTCTGCACCTGTCCCCAGCCCTGCCCTAATCTGGTTCAAGGCTTCCCAATCTTTTACACACCACAGTCAGATGAGAGGATTTTTTCCCAGGGGAGGGCCCTCCTGCCCAACTCCCATGATCCCAGGTCAGTGATGGGTGCCAGCCCAGCTCAGGGCCGCCAGGCTCAATTCTCCAGAACCTACTCTGTGGCCTGGCAAGAGAGATAAGAAGAGGCCCACTGGGCCCCTGGACTGTGGCTCCATGGTGGCCTCAACACCAACTGCAGCAGCTTTCACAGGCTTAGGAAACACTCTTGGTCCCCTGAACCCTGGGATTCACAGGCAGCATGGAGCTTAAGTCCCCAGGGTTTTCTCATGAGGCCTACTACTTCCTGCCGGGCTATAGGATTGGGGAGTGGGACTTCCCCTACCCCTCCACTTCCCCAAAATGCCCAAGACCAGGCAAACGCCAAGGAGGACTCTTCCCCTGTGCCCACAGAGCCTCTGTCCCCAAGAACAACAGTAAATACCATTTAGTGAGGCTCTCTGTGTGCCTAGCATGGTGCCAGCCAGGATGACCACTCAGCACAGGGCCACGTCAGCATCACGTCACGGCATGGATTCCCACCCCGGGACAGTGCTTGGCACACAGCAGACAGCCACAAACATGTATTAAATAAATGAATAGATGGAATGCCTTCCAACTGTTACCTCATGAAATATCTCAGCCCCTGCAAGCTGGATATTATCATCCCAACTTCAATTTGAGGAAACAGGCTTCAAAAGGGCAGATTGCGGCTGAAAGTCATGTAGCCATCAATGGGCAGAGCCACATTCAAACCCAAATCTTTGCAAACTCAGAGGCTCTGCTGTCTCTGATCCACAGAGTCCCATTCAACAAGGACAACAGCGGTGATGGCAGCTCAACCCAGCCCCGCCCTGGGGCTGCTGAGTGCCCATCTCTTCCTGACACCAAACTGCAGCTCCAGGAAGTGCAGGCGGCAGCCCCTACATCTCCCTGGCAACCCAGGAGCTTTTGTTCGGGAAGAATGAAGCTGATTCATCCCCCCAGGGTGAACAGCAGGGTCTAGACCTGTGAATGCAGCCTAGAGCCACCCAGGCTGGATGGATGCACGCAGGGATGGGGCCTTTGCTGGAGTTTCTGGGCAGGCAGTTCCGAGTGCCCACCACACCCACTAGCCAGAACTCCACGGCCATGGCTCAGCTGAAAGACAGCAAAAGGGACATGACATCCCACCCGCAATGAAGAAAGCCTTACTCCTGGCCCTGCCCAGCTCTCCAGCCTCCTCCTCTGCCCACAGACTTCCATAGGTCCCCAGAGCTCCAGAGACACAGGCCACTAGCCTGCATCCAGCACCGCGCTCTCTCATCCCTGCACCTTTTCACACTCTGTCCCTCAAACTGCAGAGGCCCTTCCATTCTTGCGCCTCACTAGGGATTTCTTAGCTTCAAACTGGGGGTTCAGACACTGTAGCCTCTGCAGTTCTCCCTATGAAGAATGTGTCACTGCTCTGCGCACCCACAGCCCGGTGCTCGCCTGTGTCATGCATAGTCATCTTACCCAGAGGCGTCCCTTCCCTAGACAGTAAGCTTCTGGAGGGGCCCCTCTCCACCAAGCAGCCCCAGTTTCAGCACAGAAAGACACACACGGGGCATCTGAAAGTCACCACTGATGGGAACTTTCAGGGTATCCATAATTAACTGCTACCTTGTATGCTCCCCAACTCCTCAGAGCTAGGCCTGCCAGGGACCTGCTCTGGCCAATGAAATGGAAGCCATGTGGTACGCATTTCTTCCTGGCAGATGTTTCCAAGCTGGTTCCAGCTTCCCGGTTCCTCTCTACCAGTATCACCAACAGCATTTGGATACTGGCTGCTTGTCAGCCTGTTTCCTGGAGGAAGAGGATGGCAGGGAACATAGCCCACGACCGTCCATGATGGACATGGAGCCTGAGCGAGTAATCAGTCACTGAAGTGTGGAGGCTGTTTGTTACCGCCACAGGGGCTAGCCCATTCTAACCCATGCAAGGCGTGAGAGAACCATGCTTCCTGCAGCATCCGGGCCAGCACAACGGTCAGGGACTCTAATGGGAGGCCACCAACACCACTTGCTGGCTTTCTACATAGGCTTAGTGCCAGACATGTCCCTATGATAACCACATGATGAAATCTGAAAAAGTAAGAGGCATGTGAGGCATGTTAGAAAGACTGGGGTTTGGAGCCGGGTGCAGTGGCTCACACCTATAATCCCAGCACTCTGGGATGCCAAGGCGGGCTGATCACTTAAGGTCAGGAGTTTGAGACTAGCCTGGTCAACGTGGTGAAACCCCATCTCTACTAAAAATACAAAAATGAGCTGTGTGTGATGGCACATGCCTGTAGTCCCAGCTACTTGGGAGGCTGAGGCAGGAGGCTTGCTTGACCTGTGAGGCGGAGGTTGCAGTGAGCTGAGATCATGCCACTGCACTCCAGCCTGGGTGACAGAGTGAGACTCTGTCTCAAAAACAAATGAAAAGAAAGATTGGGGTTTGGAAAGCAGACTTGGGTTCAAATCTAAGCTAAGTCACATCTGTGACCTTGGACAAATCCCTTCACCTCTGTGAACCTTGGTTTCCTTATCCTAAAGTAGGTAGAACAAAACCTACCTCCCAGGGCATTCTTAAAATAACAGGAGCACAGACATCACATATAAAGTGTCTGGCACATTGAGAATTTTCCATTGCTCAGGGTGGCTAACCTTTGATTAGCTCCAAGATGCCTGGAGGGGTGGGGGCAGAATGAACTGGCCTGAGTCCCAAGCCCTGGCCTGGGCAGGCTCCAGCACAGCCAGGTAACTGAGAATAGGCTGTATCTAAGATGACACTCACTCACACAGGGCACACAGAGGCCCCAGCTCCTGCTGTGTGGCCTCACTGAGGTCACCAAGCCAATGCTCCAAGTTATGCACCCAGCTCCCTTGCCCCTTCACCCACACACTTTCTGAGAGACACCATTTCTGGCTCTGCACACTGGCTAACATTGACCCCTTGCCAATTAGGAGTTCTCTTGGCCTCAGCCTTGTGCCTTTCCTGGTTCTCAGTCCTTCCTCTCATCCTCCCTGGTCACAGCTGGCCCTTTCCTCAGGCCCCATCTAGGGCTGCTTTCACTCCCCTTTAGTCTCAATTCCCAAGTTGCACTTCTGAGGCAGATTGGCAGCAACTTCTTGGAGGTAGGGGCACATCCTGTTTGCTTTTTGCTGTCCCTCTAAGCCCTCTAAGATATGGGACCCACATTTATTGACCATCGCCTAGGTGTACCCCATGGAAACCCTGCAAGATGCCTGTAATATAAGGTCCCATTTCACTGTACTATGGGCACTAAGACCCCCTGTAGGGAAGGGGTCTACAGGGCTCACACATGAGTCTTCTGACCCAAGCTCCTCCCTACAGCCTCCCTCACAGAATTAAACATCCCCTTCCCTTAATACTAAACAAATCTATCCTTATTTGTAGGTCTTCCTGGAACAGCATTTATAATTGCATTCAATGAAAACATTTTAAATGAATCTAATTCTTAATAGTTTGGAAACATGGAACATCTGCTTTGTCTCAGCAGCCGAATCGTCCGATTAAAACAATGATAAACCCTTTCCCTCACCCCTTCAGACTGTGGCCTCCTTGAGGGCAGGGGCTATGCATTGTTCCATTCACTGGAGCCTGGCCCAGAACAGTGATCAGTAGCAGATTAAATCATTAAATCACTATCCACCTCACTCCAACAATTGCCTCCTCTCTACCACCCCCACCCTTCATTCTCTCCATTCCCTCCATCATTAAATGAGCTCAGATACAACTATTAAAAAAATAATAATAATTGGTCCAGGCGCAGTGGCTCATGCCTGTAATCCCAGCACTTTGGGAGACCAAGGCGGGTGGATCACTTGAGGTCAGCAGTTCGAAACCACCCTGGCCAACATGGTGCAGCCCTGTCTCTAGCAAAAACACAAAAATTAGCCAGGTGTGGTGGTGCATGCCTGTAATCCCAGCTACTCAGGAGGCTGAGGTAGGAGAACTGCTTGAACCCAGGAGGCAGAGGTTGCAGTGAGCCGAGATTGTGCCACTGCACTCCAGCCTGGGCAATAGAGCAAGACTCTGTCTCAAAAAATAATAATAATAATAATAATAATAATTTGTACTTCTGCTTCTAACCCAGCTAAAGTAAGAGGAATCTAGTTTGCCAATCAGAATTTATTCATGGAATAACCAAAGAAAAAAATGAGCAAAATATATGGAGCAATGGTTTTTCAAGACATTGGAGAGAAGGCAATGAAGGACAGTGATTCCAGAGGCTAAGATCAAACAAGGCAAGTCCTACAATTTCTTCAGCTGTCTTTCTTCCCAGGGTGACACAGAAGGCAGAGTCTAGCAGATGTCCTGAGTTGCAGATTTGGAGCTCAGAGTCTAGAGACCAAGGCTGCCAGAGTTCACAGGACAGAGTACCAGAGAAGAGTGATGGGCACAGAGAGAGACACCTGGCGAGCTTTCAGAAACTCCCACTCAAGTGTTCAGCAGAGTGTGAGCAAACGCCCCAAAGCCAGGAGAAGAATCATCCAAAAGATTTGAGGGAATAGTGTCTGGTACTCTCAAGAACAAGTGACTGTTTTCAAACCCTCATGATTCACAGGACATTGGATAGAGTATGTAGAAAGGTCCTGCCTCAGTAGTAGTAGCTCTGTCCTGCCTAGCAAATAGTAAAAGCAAGACCCAAAACGATCAGACTATTTCCACATAACTGCATTCCAGAATAAAGCCCAAGGATATTTCCAGGAATGCAAAAATATCCATCACAATGTCTGGAATCCAATCAAAACTGATTAGGTATGTAGAGAAGCAGGAAAAAAAATTACCCATGTGAAGAAAAAAATCAATCGATCAAAATCAAACCACAACTGAAACAGATGTTGGAATTAGAAGACAAAGATATTAAAACAGTCATTATAACTACATGCCATACGTTCAAACGTTAAGTAGAGACGTGGAAGATTTAAAATAAGATGCAAATCAAGCTTCTAGAGATGAAAAGTACAATATGTGAGATTTAAAAAATAAACTGAATTGGATTAATGTCAAATTTGATACAGCAGGAAAAAATTAGCAAATTTAAATACATGGAAAAAGAAAACTATCCAAAGTTAAATACAGACAGAAAAATAATCAAAAAAGAGAAAAGAAGAAAGAAAGTAACACTGGTGAACAATGGGACAACTTCAAGTGGTCTAACATATATGTAACTGGAGTCCCAGAGGGGAGGAGAGTGGGAGGAAACAGAAAAAATATTTATAGAAATAATTCATGAAAAATTTCAAATTTGACAAAAACCATAAATGCACAGATGCAAAAATCTTAAGAAATCACAAGCACAAGAAACATGAAGAAAAATACATCAAGACACATTATAATCAAAATGCTCAAAATCAAGATAAAGAGAAAACCTTAAAGGCAGCCAGAGAAATATATTATGTTCAGAGGAACAAGGATAAGGATGACAGTAAATTTCTTATCAGAAACAATGCAAATAGAAGACAATGGAGAAACATCTTTAGTATTGAAAGAGAGAAAAACTATCAACCTAAATTTTTGTACCATGAAAAAAAAATCTTTCAAAAATTATGGTGGAGCAGAATGGCAGAGGAGACAGCTCCAAGTTCTAATCTTCCTAAAGAAACATTCAAAAAATGAACAAATAAAAAAGCAGAAACTGCCAGAGCCAACTTTGTCAAAACTCTGGAAAACAGTCAAAGGTTTACAGCAACCAAGAGAACACTTAGTCAAGAAAAAGGCAACTTTAGGAAGGTATTGTGCCATTTTTACTTGCCCATGCCCCATCCCTCCCCCAGCATGGTGTTATGTTGAAGTGGTGCCATCTTGAAGTGGTACCATCCCATGTTCCCAATATAAGACCTTCATATCTAGTTCTAGAGGGAGCAGAGCAGATATTATTCACAAATTATTGTGACTATCTGTTATAGGCTGTCTGAGGGATACCTGAAGGATTGATACAGGCACTCTTCTATGTTCCCCCTAACTTGGAACTTAGACCAAAAAGTGACAGGCATTACTCACAACATTGCAAAGCAAACTAACAACTCAAAGACACTTGAGACAAAAGACACAGTTGAGACATACAATAGACTGCCTAAGACCTGTGAGGAATAGCTTGGAACATTCTTTGGCAAATTGGGGCACTCAAAAGTACCTATTTATACTGAGGAATTTAGAAAGCTACATTAGGCATAGGGCAAGATGCATGCTAAGAAAAGAAATAAGAAGACCCTAAGCTTTCTCTAGGCACACTAATCTCTAGGCACAACGCCAGCCTGGCTAAGTGTTGAAGGATTTCCCCAGCACAGAGAAATCTGCAAAGACTGAGAGAGATGTTTGGGGTATTTTTGTTTTTCTTATTTGTTTGTTGTTGTTGTTTTGTTTTTAGCTCATGGCATTCAAGGAATTATCTGTCAAAACATTAGCCAAACACAAGCTAAAGAATCAGAGACTTCAGTGATCACACAAGACAATGAATACAATCTTTGAGAAAGTTACTAAACAAAGAAGTATACACCCTTCAACAATTAAAAAAAAACAGCAGCCTCTGGGGAAGGAAGACAATAAGTTTTCCAGAGTTACCACATTATAATATTCAGATGTACTTTTTTAAAAAAGGACACAAAGAAACAAGAAAACATGGCCCATTCAAAGGAACAAAGTAAATTTACACAAACCATGCCTAAGGAAGCCCAGGCATCAGACTTACTAGATTACAACTTTAAAACAACTGTCTTAAATATGCTGAAAGTGGTAAAGGAAGACATGGACAAAGAACTAAAGATAATCGAGAAATTATACATGAACAAAATGAGAAAATCAATAAAAAGATTAACATTAATTTTTAAAAGAAGCAAACAGAAATTCTGGGGCTAAAAAGTACAATAACAAAATGAAAAATTCATTAGGGGGTTAAAGAGCAGATTTGAACAGACAGAAGACAGTGAACTTAAAGATAGGACAACTGAAATTATCAAGTCTGAGAAGCAGAAAGAAAAGAGAAAGATGAAAAGTGAACAGAACCTAAATGACCTAGGAGATACCATCAAGCAGACTAACATACTTATTATGAGTGTTCCAGAAGGAGAAGAGAGAGATAAAGGGGAAGAAGAATATTTGAAGAAATAGTGGCTAAAAACATCCCAAATTTGATGAAAGACATGAAATTAAAATCCAAGGAGTTCAGTGAACTCCAAGTAAGATAAACTCAGGGACCCTTTATAATCAAACTACTGAAAGACAAAGACAAAGAAAGAATCTTGGGCTGGGCACAGTGGCTCATGCCTGTAATCTCAGCACTCTGGGAGGCCGAGGCGGGAGGATCACGAGGTCAGGAGATCGAGACCATCCTGGCTAACACGGTGAAACCCCGTCTCTACTAAAAATACAAAAAATTAGCTGGGCACGGTGGCAGGCGCCTGTAGTCCCAGCTACTCGGGAGGCTGAGGCAGGAGAATGGCGTGAACCCAGGAGGCGGAGCTTGCAGTGAGCCGAGATCGCGCCACTGCACTCTGGCCTGGGAGAAGGAGCAAGACTCCGTCTCAAAGGCATAAAGAAAGAAGGAACTTGTCATGTACAAAGGATTCCCAATGCATTGGTTTACTGGGAGTGTCATAACAGAATACCACAAACTGGGTGGCTTGAGCAATAGAAATGATTTGTCTCACAATCTGGAGGATAGAAGTCTGAAATGGAGGTGTCAGTAAGGCTAGTTCCTTGTAAGGACTTTGAGAGAAGGATCTGTTACAGGCCTATCTCTTTGGCTTACAGATTGCCATCTTCTCCCTATGTCTCTTCACACAGTCTTCCCTCTATATATGTTTATCTCAGTGACCAAATCTTCCCATTCTACAGGGACACAAGTCATACTGGATTAGGGCCCACCCTAATGAACTCATCTTAACTAATTATATCAGCAATGACTCTATCTCCAAATAAGTTCATAAGTTCACATTCTGAAGTACTGTGTGTCAGGACTTCAACATATGAATTTTTTGAGACACAATTCAACACATGATACTCAATATGTTTTTTTTTTTTTTTTGGAGATGAGGTCTCACTTTGTCACCCAGGCTGTAGTGCAGTGGTACAATCTTAGCTCACTGCAACCTCTGCCTCTTGGGTTCAAGTGATTCTCATGCCTCAGCCTCTAGAGTGGCTGGGATTACAGGCGCCCACCACCACACCTAGTGAATTTTTGTAGTTTTAGTAGAGACGGGGTTTTGCCATATTGGCCAATCTGGTCTCAAACTCCTGACCTCAAGTGTTCCACCTGCCTCAACCTCCCAAAGTGCTGGGATTACAGGCGTGAGCCACCGCACCCAGCTGTCAATAAGATTTAACATCCAATTTGTCATCAGAAATCAAGGCAGTCAGAAAGCAGTGGGATGACATATTTCAAGTGCTGGAAAAAAAAAAAACTAGGCCGGGCACGGTGGTTCACACTTGTAATCCCAGCACTTTGGGAGGCCGAGGCAGGCGGATCACGAGGTCAGGAGATCAAAACCACGATGAAACCCTGTCTCTACTAAAAATACAAAAAATTAGCCAGGTGTGGTGGCAGGCACCTGGAGTCCCAGCTACTCGGAGAGGCTGAGGCAGGAGAATGGCGTGAACCCGGGAGGCGGAGCTTGCAGTGAGCCGAGATTGCGCCACTGCACTCCAGCCTGGGTGACAGAGCGAGACTCCGTCTCAAAAAAAAAAAAAACTAAAAAACTCAAGAGTTGTAAGTCCAGCAATACTGTCCAAAAGAGAGAGCCATTGTGTTAAATGAAAAAAGCCAGTCACCAAGGACAAATACTGTATGATTCTGCTTATCTAAGATACTTAAAGTCATCAAAATCATAGAGACAAAAAGTGGGATGGTGGTTTCCAAGGGCCAGGGGGAGGGGAAAATGGAGAGTTATTGTTTAACAGGTCAGAGTTTCAGTTTGGGAAGATTAAAATGTTCTCAAGATGGAGGGTGGTGAAGGCTGCACAACAATATGAATGTACTTAAGGGCACTGAACAATACACTTAAAAATAGTTTAAAACGTAGAGTTTAGGTTATAAAATTTTACCACAACTTTTAAAAAGAGAAATTAAGATACGCTTAGATAAACAAAAGCTGAGTGCATTTCTTACCACTAGATCTTCTCTGTAAGAAATGCCAAAGGGAGCCCTTCAGATTGAAATGAAAGGACACTCACATTAACTCAAAGCTGCATGAAGGAATAAATGCAAAGGTAACTACATGGGCAAACATAAAAGTCATTCTTGTATTTTTAGTTTATAACTCTACTTTTATTTTTTATATAATTTAAAAAACACATGCATTTTTAATTATAAATCTATTTTAATTGGCACATAATTGATAAAGATGTGATTTGTCATAACATAAACAAGGAAATAAAGCTATATAGGATCATAGTTGTGTATGCTGTTGAAGTTGGTATCAATTCTAATTAGACTGTTATAAATTTAGGATGTTAAATGTAATCCTGAGGGTAACCACAAAGAAAATATCCAAGGAATATACACAAAAGGAAATTAAAAGGGAATCAAAGTGTTTCACTACCAAAAAAAATCAACTAAACACAAAAGAAGCCATTAATAGAGAAAATGAGGGGACAAAAAAGTAATTAATAGACATACTGAAAACAAATAGTAAAATGGTAGAAGTATATTCTTATCAATAATTACTTTAAATGTAAATGGGTTAAACTATAAATAGTAAAATGGCAGAAATAAGTATATTCTTATCAATAATTATTTTAAATGTAAATGGGTTAAACTATAAACAGTAAAATGGCCAAAGTAAGTATATTCTTATCAATAATAACTTTAAACATAAATGGGTTAAACTATAAATAGTAAAGTGGCAAAAGTAAGTATATTCTTATCAATAATTACTTTAAATGTAAATGGGTTAAACTCTCCAACCAAAGACAGGGGCTGGAGTAATAAATTTTACAAAACATGATTCAAGGTAAATGACTCATTTTACATCCAAAGACATAAGTAGGCCAAAAGTGAAAGGATGGACAAAGATATTCCATACAAATAGTAACCAAAAAAGAAGTGGGGTGGCTATAATACTACTTTTTAAATTGACTGTAAGTCAAAACTGCAAGAAGAGATAAAGAAAGTTTCATTGTACATAAATTTTAAAGGGTCAATCCAGTGACCTGGGTTTCTACTTTAAGAATTTGTCTTAAGAAGAGCAAATTAAACCCAAAGTAAATAGAATAAAGGAAATAATAAATATCAAAGCAAAAAAATGATAAAATAGAAAACAGAAAAACAATAGGAAAATCAATGAAACCAAAAGCTGGCTTTTTTTCAAAGATCAATAGTATTAATAAACCTCTAGCCACACTGATCAAGATAAAACAAAAAGACAAATTACCAATATCAGAAATAAAAGAGATGACATTACTACAGATCCTACAGATATTAAAAAGATAATAAGGACATATTATGAATAAGAATAAACTCATCAGCATAGATCGAATGGACCAATTCCTTGAAAGACACAAACTACTAATGCTCACTCAAGAAGAAACAGATAACCTGACTAGCCTTATTATCTATGAAGGAAATGGAATTTGAAGTTAAGAACTATCCAACATGGAAAACTCTAGGCCCTGATGGCTTCACTGATGAATTCTACCACATGTTTAAGAAAGAAATGATACCAATTCTACATAGCTTCTCCAGAAAATTATAAAGGAATGAATACTTCCCAATTTGTTCTATTAGGACAAAACTACCATCATAACAAAACCAAAGACATTACAAGAAATAATAATAATAAACCACATGTGTAATGGACTGAATGTTTGTGTTCTCCCAAAATTCACATGTTGAAGTACTACACCTAATGTGATGGTATCAAGAGGTGGGATCTTTGGAAGGAAATTGGGTCATGAGGGTGGAGCTCTCATGAATGCTATGAATTCTTTATAAAAGGAACCCTAGAGAGCTCTCTTGCCCTCTTTCCACCATGAAAAGGTACCACAAGAAGTCAGCAGTCTACAGCTCAGAAGAGGGCCGTCATCAGTGCTGGACCATATTGGTATCCCCCTCAGACCTCCAGCCTCCAGAACTGTAAGAAATCAATTTCTGTTACTGATAAGCTTCCAGTTTACAGTACTTTGTTACAGCAGCCTTATAAATGAAGACAACCTGCCAATATCCCTCATGAATTTAGATGCAAAAACTTTAGCAAATCAAATCCAACAATATATAAAAATGATAATACATCATGACTAAGTAAGATTTAACATTTAACTTAACATTTGCAATCAAATCACCATACCAACGAGCCCAAAAAGAAACACATATCATCATCTCGTTGAACATGGTAAAGGCATTTGACTATTCCAAAATCAATCCTAATAAAAATTCTCAAAAACTAGGCATAGAAAGGAGCTTCTTGATTTGATAAAGAACATTTATAAAAACCTACAGCTAACATTATATTTAGTGTTGAAAGACTGAATAGAATGGTTTCCTCCTAAGATCAGAAAAAACGATGTTCACTCTCATCACTTCTAACATTTTACAAGAAGTTCCAGCCATTGCAATAAAGTAAGAAAATGAAATAAAAGTCATCCAAATTGGGAAAAAGCAAAACTGTCTTTCTTCACAGGTGACATTATCATTTATTTAGAAAATTTGATGGAACCTACCCTTTAAAAAAAGGCACTAAAACCAATAAGTAAGTTTAGCAACACTGCTAGATATTAATATACAGGCTGGATGCAGCGGCTCATGCCTCTAATCTCAGTGATTTGGGAGCGACAGACACGAGATCACTTGAGGCCAGGAGTTTGAGACCAGCCTGGGCAACATAACAAGATCTCATCTCTACTACAAATTTAAAAATTAGCCAGGCATAGTGGTGCACATCTTTACTCTCAGCTACCCAGGAGGCTGAGATGGGAAGATTGCTTGAGCCCAAGAGGTCAAGGCTGCAGTGAGCTATGATTGTGCTCCAGCCTGGGCAACAGAGCAAGACCCTGTCTCTAAAAATAAATTCAAATAAAATTAAAGATCAATATATAAAACTCAATTGTATATTACAAATTTAAAATTTTTAAAATATGATTCACAATAGCATCAAAAATAGAGTATTTAGGGACTAGTCTGACCAAATTTCCACCATGACAACTTATCCTTCATCTTCTCCCTCCTCTACCTGCTGCTCCTTCAATGATTCCTTGTTCTTCATTTCAGGAGCACAGTCAATGCCAAACTCAACAAGCTCCTCAGTATGGCCCGTAGATTCAGAATAGCAATGGTATCAATTGCAAAGAAAGTTTTAATAGTTAACATGGAGACATTCATTATGGTGAGAACCCTTGTGAAAGCAGGAGGAGCAAAGCCCTCCTAAGTCATTGTAGCAGGGGCTGAGTAGCATCCACCTCTCCTCCCTTCATTTATTTTACGAAAGCTTTCTTCATGCCTTTCCCTATGGAATCAAGCCCAGACTCTTCAGCACAGCTTTCAAGGCCATGACCTGGCCCCCTACCTACTTTTCCAATGTTCTTTCCCCTAACCTCCTTTCACTGATCCTTTCTGCCAGCTAAATGGATTCACTGCTCCCCATACCTCCCCTATAGTTTCCCTTGTCAGTGCATAAAATATCCATGTATTTTCTCTCCCCCATTTTCCCTTCTTCCTTCTTTCCTTTTATAGCTCATTCTCCAGCCTCAATTACTCTTCCTTCTGCTCACATCCAAATCCTTCTCAGCCCTTACAGAGAGGCTGAAAATACCTCCTTTTCCAACAAGCCCTCTCTGACTCTACCAACCATGGGGATCACCCTTCCTCTGAACTTCGCCTGGAGCCAGGGGCATTTTCCCTTTGGGACATGTTCCTTATCTAATTCCTGTACTGACTGAGAATGCAATAGGCAGGGGGCAGAGCCTACATCTGGCTCATCTATACAACCCAAAGCACCTCCAGCAGGGCCTGGCACAGCAAAAGAAATCATTGGTAAGTGTTGGAAGAGGGGGGATGAAGTGGCTTCATGTGTAAAGAGGAAGGAAATGGAACACTTGGATAAAGAGAGGCAAGAAATGGTGTGGTGAGGGGAAGGCATCTCTCATTTACTTCCTGCCTGACACTGAGCTGCTGGGATCGCAGAGGAGGTTGAGGGGCACAGCAGAGCTGCACCTATTGCAGCCAGTGGCTGCAGAGGGGTTACGGGGTACAGCAAGGTTGGCTGGCTCTTCAGGGAGAATTTCTCACCAGAGCTGTCCTGGGCTAAAGGAAAACTGTAACATTTCTGCTGCCTCATCTACCCTTCTCTCCTACCCACTGGGCAGGTGGTTGTGCCTAACCTTGGCTTATTTGGAGTTCATCTGAAAATCAGCATGGGGAACAATGGCCAAAAGCAACTTTGTTGTTCATGAGATCTTCCAAATTCAGGAGAGCCATGCCCAGCAGTTAGAGAAAGGAAGCAGGTGCTCTGGGTTCCCGTTCCCCACAGACCCATGGCCTGAGGCCTAGGACAGTAGTCCTAGGCCTTCACTGGGCATAAGGATCAGCTGGGGAGGTTTTTTAAAATGTAGATGCCCATGTCCCATCTCCAGAAATGCAATTTCAATTGATCAGAGCTTGAGCACACTTTAAAAGCTCCCCCAGATGATTCTGCTGGGCAGCCAGGTTGAGAACCTGGCCTGGGAAGGACTCCTTCCTCCAGCCCACAGTTGTTCTAGGATGGGGGTAGAGCACTGCTCAGGGAGGGGGCCTCCTTCCTTCTGTAAGATCTGCTTAAATGCCACTCCTTCCCATACTCCTCAGTGGAAAGCACAAGCCCAGTGGTTAGGTTCAGACAGACGCTGGCATCCAGTCATCTGGGTTTGCATCCCAATCCCACAGAGTGGCACCTTGGACAAGTGATTCTACCACTTAGAACCTTGGTTTGCTCATCTGCAAACTGGGAAGCCCATTCTCAGCTTGCATGGCTGCTGGAAGAATGAAATGGGAAAGTGAATTCACGAAACCCCTGCAAATCCTGGCATACAGCAGATGTTCAAGCAGTGCCCTCCTGCTCCCATCCCAGCCTCCAAAGGTAGAGGCAGGAGGCTTGGGTGTCCCTCTCTCTCCCTAGGTGACTTGGGCAAATCATTGGACCTCTCTGGGCCTCAGTTGCCTCATCTGTAAAATGGAGAAAACCACAGCAGGAGCCGAGCCTTTGTTTTCTTCACTCCACCAGGGAAATCAGAGGCAGGGAGTCTTCAGAGCAGAGCCCTTCCGTGGGTCCAGGTGCTGGCTGAGCCTGTCCTCACAGGGGATCCGTGGTCCATCTCAGGGAACAGTTCAAAGAGTGCAATTCCCCAGCAAAATCTTGAATCCCCATCAGCCCACGAAGCAAAGAGGCTGTACTGGAGCAAGTTTGTGTGTAAGTAAAGAGCGACCATGAGCAGCAAGACCATTTAAGCATGGCAGTACCCAAGGTGGGCACGGAGGGCTCTTCCCAGGGAGTTACAGAGAGTGCTGGCCTCTATCACTAGACACCCCCTAAATTCAGGGATTGTGGCCCCTCCCTGGGGGCTCCCCTCCCATGTCCTCTGAGCCCCCCACTGCCATGGCCCAAGATCAGCCATTATCTCCCTCCTAGATGTCCACACCAGCCCTGCCTCCAACCCATTCTCCACCCTCAGCAGAGAAACCCTCCAAGAGTCAGGTCTGTCCATGTCACTCTTGCCACATGTCACTCTGAAGCCACTCAGCAGCAACCCACTTGGCTCACAGTCAAGTCCAAGCTCTCCCCAGTGGCATAGGGACCCTTCACAGTCAGGGCCAGGCCTCTGCCCACCAGTGCACCCTTACCCCTGGCATCCCCTACACCTTCTGAACTGCTCCTACTTCCTCTGAGACACCAGCCCCCTACCCTAGGCACCTCTCTGCCTGTCCATGTGCTCTCATGGCCTGGAATGCCCTCCCTTCCCTGCTGTGTGCCTGGCCAGTTCCTCCAGCTCATCCTCCAAGGCTCTGCTTTGGCACCACCTCCTCCAGGTAGTCCTCCCTGAAGATTCCTCCCCAAGTAGGGTTAGGAGACTCTCCTCTGGAAAAGCCCAGCCCCAACACTATCCCTTCCTCTGTGCTATTTGCAAAGGTTGGGGAGGGGGAAGGGAGGACTCAGATCTCCTCAAGATAGCACCCAGGCCTTTCACCTCATTCAGCTCCCCACATGTGGTGAGGGGCCCCAGTGTCTAGCCCACTTGCCTGGCTGGAAGGAAGGATTCAGCAGGACCAAGCAGATTTTAGTGAAACTGGTCTGCTAGAGAAGGAGGGCCTGGCATCAGGCACTTGGTTGGAAAGAGTTGTGGCTGGGTAGCTTGCCCACATGACACACATATGTACACACCTGCCCTCACACACACATGCACACACATGCACACACACACCTACCCTTACACACACACGCATACACATATGCAAACACACCTGCCCTCACACACACACCTGCATACACATACCTGCCCTCACTCACACACCTGCACATACAACGTGCCCTTACACACACATCTGTATATACACACCTGCCCTCACACACAACAGCAAATACACACCTGCCCTCATACACACACCTGCATATACACACCTGCCCTCACACACACACCTGCATACACACATCTGCCCCAATACACACACCTGTATATACACATCTGCTCTCACATACAAACCTGCATATACACACCTGCCCTCTCACACACATCTGCACATACACACCTGCCCTCAAACACCTGTATATACACACCTGCCCTCTCACACACATCTGCATATACACATCTGCACTCACACACACACCTGCATATACACACCTGCCCTCTCACACACACCAGCCCATACACACCTGCCCTCACATACACCTGCATTTACACACCTGCCCTCATACACACACCTGCATATACAAACCTGCCCTCACACATACCAGCACATACACACCTGCCCTCATATGCCTGCATATACACACCTGCCCTCATGCACACACCTGCATACACACATCTGCCCTCACACACATACCTACACATACACACCTGCCCTCATACACACACCTGCATATATACACCTGTCTTCAATCTGCCTTCACACACACACCTGCACACAACACGTCTGCCATCACACACACTTGCACACACATTCACCCCTACACACACACAGCCCACCCTCATCTGGTCATTGCTGCATTTTCAATTACAAATGGAGGCTCCTCTAGCAGCTCAGCCACCTCCTAATCAGGCTCTGATTCACTGAAGCACACAGGAACTTAGAGGTTCCATCTCCAAGCCGTGGAGACTACAAATGCTCCTCTGTGAACAAAACCAGAGCACCAGCTCGCAGGACACACCCACTTCCACCACTGCTGAGCTGGGGGCTGCCCTACCACTGCGGAGGTGAACCAGCTTTTCTTCTGCCAGCTCCCAGGTGGGGGCCAACAAAGCCGCTGAGCTCCATCACACAGCCAGGCCTCTCAGGGCAGACCCCAAAGCAGCGAATGTGGGCCCGCCAGTCCACAGGCTCTCAGTGTGACAGTCAAGGCAGGCAGAAAAGCTAAGAGAGCGCCCTCAGTAAACGCGGATGCTGTGGGGAAGGCCACAATGCCATCCACTGTCAGGAGCCAACATCCTGGGTCAGAGTCTGAGGATGGGGCATAGGGTCACAGCAGAGGGAGATGGCAGAGTAGGCAGTGGGCACTGTGGTGTGGGGAAGAAAACTGGGCTGTGGCCACTCAGGTCTGGTTCCACCCTGGTCTGCAGAGTGGTTCAGGACAGCCTTGTCACCTCTCGAGCCTCCGTGTCAAGACCTAAACCGTGGGGACAACAGTAATGGGGTTGCTGGAAGGTACAACAAGACCATGCCATGCCTCTCCAGCCCACAGGTAGACAGTCCTTCCTCCATGGTGAGGCAGTCAGGAAAAGGAGAGGAGCAAGCCTTCCAACCCAACCCCCATGGCCAGGGACCTTTGCCTCTACCCCTCCTCAGCCCAAGGGAAGCATCCAGAGTGTCCCTGCAAACACCACCCCAGCAACAGTAGTGTCAGACTCCACAGCCTGTGAGGCCCTGCTTCCCCTGAGCCAGGTGAACATCAGTTGACAGCGATGGCTCTGAAGCCAGACACCCTTTCCCGCCTCTGTCTCAGGCTGCTAGCAGGGACTTCCTGGATGGCATGCTGAGGATCGCCCTGCACATGACACTCATGGTGAAGCCCTGCGGTGACATGCTTGCCTAAACCAAATGTGACATTCTTAATGACCCACAAAGAGGATGCAGCCAGGGAGACTCCAGCCACCGCCTGTCACAGAAACAAAAGGCGTAGCTTCTCATCAACATGCTGTTTAAATGCCCCAGCCCAGGGCCTCTGCTGACTGGGTCAACAACACAGGAACCCTGTGCCACCTCCAAGAGACCAGCACTGCGCCCACCACCTGGCCTGCGGTAGTAATAACCATATGTCAGCACACCTGCACAGGGCTTCCAGGATGCCAGACACAACTCTGAGATATGTACTGGAGATGAGGGCGCAGGTGTAGGTGCTGGTGTTGTCATGGCTGTAGGTCTAGGAATAGGTACAGATTAGATGTAGGAATAGGAATAGAAGTAAGTCAAGGCATAGATTCCATATATGGTGAGTCCTTACTTAACATCACTGATAGGACTTTAAGTGAAACAATGTATAATGGAAACCAAATTTTTTTCTCATCAACATTGTAATGAAAAGACGTTTGAGCAAAACCTTGAGAACCTGCTGTACATTGTTTTGCTTAAAGTTTCCAATAATTTATCAACAACATTAAGCAAGAACTTATTGTAGATGTGGGTTTAGGTCTAGAAATTGGTATAAGTATAGACGAGATGTAGATATAGATATAGATATAGATATAGATTTAAATTAGATGTCGGGATAGGGATAGGAATAGGTATACACTAGATGTAGGCTGTAGGTGTAGGTATAAGTAGAGGTTAGAGGTAGCCTGTAGGTATAGGTAGAGAGAGGTATAGATGAGGCATAGATATAGGTGCATAGGTATATAGAAGTATAGATGTATAGTTATAGGATCATCTTGTTCCTCACCACAACCCTATAAAAGGACAGACATTTACAGATGAGGAAACAAGCATGACGGTGAGCCTGGACCAACCCAGCACTGACCTGGGTGCTGGGCCTTCATTGAGAACCCAGGAAGGACGCCTGAGGGAGCAGCCGGTGTCCCCCTGGGTGGAGATGAGACAGTCTCCATGGCTCCATCGTCAGCAAAAGATTCCACACTTGGGCATCTTTCCCTTCCCTGCCTTTTTACTAGGTTTGGGGGAACCACCATGGGCTCCACGAAGTCCCTGCTTCCTCCCACGAGTGAGGCCACGAGAAGCCAGGCAGGAATTTGCAGTACAGGATGCGCTCCACAAACAGCTTCTCCATGGCATCGCGAGGGAGACAGGAAACACTTCTCAGCGGCTCAGCAAATTGTCAAGATCCTGGAATCAGGTCAGATAGAGGCAGGATTCCATCATAGCCCTGCCCTGCCATGTGACCGTGAGGGAGTTACCTGCCTTCTGCACCTCACTTTCTCATCTGTAAAATGGGACAACAATGGTACCTACCCCAGGGGCAGAGCCTGACAGCTCTCCACTCTGGGCGCATGTAGGGTTAACAGCTTTCTACTGTGAGTGGGAAGAAGTCAGCACCCATGCAGAAAACCAGAGGAGCAGAAATCAGGGCCCTCAGGACCCCTCCCAGCAGAAAGCCCACTGTGGTATGACCACCACTGCCTGGGCACCTGCAAGATCCTGGGCCACAGACACGGCCACCTGGTGTTTCTCCTATGAGCCATGCTCTTATAGGCTGGTGGGGGAGGCAGACACGTGACTCCAGGCAGTGCCGTAGGGACTTGAGGAGCACAACAGAGCAGGACCCTAAAGGCTGAGAAGGTGAGGTCCAAAAGGATGCACAGGACAGCTCTGGAAGCATGGAAGTAGATGGAATGCCTGGGCACAGGAGGTCCCGTGGGGAAGGAGCTGCAGGTAAGGCTGGGGCAGAAACAGGACCAGACAGAAAGCAACCTTGTCATATAAGAAGCCTAAACTGCAGTCCCCAAATTCCCCCCTGTATCCCTGAGCGACTGGAAGTTCCTCTGAGTCAGGACATTGACTCAATTCTCTCATAACTAAAAGTTGGGTGCCTACCTCAAAGCAAGAGATAATCAGGGGAGAGCCCTGGGCACCATTCCTGGTCCCAGTAATGCACCGCTTAACTAAAAGCAGCTGCTGCTATTGTTTTACCAAGTGTCTTCTGCAACAGAGAAAAAAAATGAAAATGAACTACCGCACAGTGCTTGTGCTGGCACCCTGGATCAAATGGGCTTGTGCACCAGGACAAGTCCTGACATCTCAATACTCAGGCCAACCTGCCATGTTGGGTCCTTACTTCCTAGCCCCAGCCCTGACCACAACCATCAGAGTCCACAGGAGAGGGCTGGTTGTGCCCCTCCACAGAGCCTGCCCTGAACAGGTGACCGCACATCCTGGTTTGCCCAGCACAGCCATTGCACCTGTTCTTTAGTGAAATTATTAATTTCACTTTAAAAAGTTTCCCAGTTTAAATGGTTTCTCAGTGGTCAGCCTAACTTCTGAGCCACATGGTTTCAGCCCAAAGTTCCTGTTGCCAGAGATTTTCTGTGGTTTCCTGGACATTCACGTCTAGGATGGCAGAAGGTGGCTGGCATCAGGATCACTAGAGGATGTACCCTCAAGACTCTAGGAAATTGCTCCTTAGCCATTAAGGGTCTCTTCCTCCAGCTCCACATGCTCCATGCAGGCCTAGCACCACCCTCCAAGCCTGCCCAGCCCCTGCCATGCTCTGCCTCCACCAAAGATGCTTGTTGCAGAGTTGTACCATTGCCTCCTGGGGAAAAGGCAGCAGGAAGATACGAGGCTGCCCAGCAGAAGCTGAGTCTATGGGCACAAAGCGAGGGCAGAGATTCACATCTGCCCACCTGCCACATTCCCCACAAGTCAGGATCTCACTGGCCATGAACCTGTTCACCTGCGAGAGCAGAGTTCAGCAGCGAACACCAAGAGTCCCTCATGTCTCCTGAACACTAACTCTTCCGCTGGAGCGGCCAGGCATGGCTGACCAAGAACGTCCCCAGGGAGCCCGGGAAAGCCCACAGTCTCCAGTCTCCAGAGACAATAACGGCACCTGCTGTTTGGACAGTGTGTGATCAGTTACAGTTGTGAGGGAGGGGGGTTCTCTCTGGCAATGTTCATTCAGCTTAATATGCCTACAAGTAAGGCTTTTATGAAGCAACCACACTGCTATTCTAGAATGTGGTCAACATCCACTTCAGCAACTTGGTCTTCAGTTGACTCAGAAACCAGAAACAAGGTGGAACTCTGAGAACCCAGGAGTCCTGCTGAACAGCCATGCTGGCCTCTCGGTTGTGTTGTGGGGAAAAAGTAGCTTAGTTATGTTGGAGCCTCCTCAAAGCAACACCTGGGTCTCTGGGTTCCCTCTCAAACATCACCATTATCACCCCAAACCTCAAAGTGGCAGCACTCAAATTGCCAGATAATGTCAATCTGACAGTGAGTGGCCGTCACCTCTTCTTCAGTGTGCAGAGACGCCCAGAGCACTTCTATGAGCACAGCCGACTGGCTATGCCAGCCTCATGAACACAGCAGGCAGCGCAGGCACCAAGACACCCCATACAAGCATGGGGTGAAGGCTGCAGGAGAACAGAGGCCCCGCCACTCCCCAGCACTTAGTGGCCTCCTGCTCAGCAATAGGACATGGCCCTGGACACAGCTCACCCCACCATGTCTGTCCAGGCTTGTATGTGAACAAAAATATGTGTAGACATCACTGTTCTGCCTCCCATGCCTCTTCTCCCACTGGGCCCCAAGAGCACAGTCACTAGAGCTACACACTTGAAAGATGGACTCAGAAGATCCCTGTCACTGAAGGTTGACAGATCAATGGACCCACAATGCTGGTTGGGAGAGATACATTGAGGCCCAAAGCATCCTCAACTCTCAAACTGTCTAATGAAGACCAATTAATGCCCAGGAACATTAGCCCCAGCCATGAAAAACAGAGGGCTCCAAGAAGCATGAAACTGAGTAAGGAAGAGGGGAAGGGCCTGGAGACCACTGCTGGCAATGTCATCCCTCGCGTCATTATCCTAATTTTGAATCCCTGAGAAACAGAACATCGGCCAGCTGAAGCAGTCATCACCCCTTCAGACCCCTCGGTTGCCCTTGATGATTCAGCACAGGCCAAGCCAAGCTCTGCTACCTCAGCCTCTTCCACCCCTGCTTCCAGGGAACCCAGGATGCTGCCTCTCAGTGGCCCAGCCCCCCTGCCCCCAACCGCCCCCAACCGCCCCGTGCCACTCTCCTAACTATAGTTGGCTTAATCTTTCTAAAACGTGGCTCTAATCTCCCTAGCTCCTGCTTACCAAGCTCTAATGGCTCCTGTAGGGGACAGCCACTCATCCATCCTGCCCAGCCTCCCACCCCAATTTTCTTTTGCAGAGCCTCCTCCCTCTACTCCTAGTCCATGACTTCTAGTGGGCTGGCCATTTGCAGTGGCAGCCCACCCCAACCAGAGTGTCCTACTCACCCTAACTGGTTCAGGGATGGGCAGCCACCCCAGCTGGGCCAATACTATATCCTTAAAGCCTTTGCCTGAGCTTTCCAAACAGGGACTCTTACTTGTGCTGAGACTGTGGACACCAAAGACCAGACAAGCTGGAGTTGTGGTGGTTTCTCTTTGTCACTGGGTGGGAAGGACATTCCTAAGAGTCAAGCCAATGAGAGAAGAAGAGAAACAAGACACCGAGAGGGAGCAAGAAAGAGAAAGCAAGAGCAGGAGGCGTAACCGCTAGATCCAGCCATGCCTGAAGCTAGCCCATCCTTGGACCACTTTGTCATATAAACTAAAAATAATTCCCTTTTTTACTTAAACCAGTTTAACTGGTATTTTTATCACTTTCAACAAACAGTACTGATTAATACATCTCCTCATGCCTGCGAAAATAAGTGGACTCAATTATAGATAAACAAATAATTTTCCTAAAACATGGAGCCTAATAAAACTAAGAGGAACTGCAAATTGCTCTTGTGAGCACTGAAGAGGCAGTGCCTCATTCTGGTTGAGAGCGTTGGGGTGCTCCTGGGGAGGACACATCAAAGCCATCATTTAAAAGATGTTCCCGGCCAGGTGCGGTGGCTCATACCTGTAATTCCAGCACTTTGGGAGGCCAAGGAGGCAGATCATTTGAGGCCAGGAGTTCGAGGCTAGCCTGGCCAACATAGCAAAACTCCATCTCTACTAAAAATAAAAATAAAAAAATTAGCCAAGTGTGGTTGTGCACACCTATATTCCCAGCTACTAGGGAGGCTGAGGCAGGAAAATTGCTTGAACCCAGGAGGCAGAGGTTTCAGTGAGCCAAGATCATGACACTGCACTCCAACCTGGGCAACAGAGCAAGACTCTATCTCAAAAATAAAATAAAATAAAATATGTTCCAGGTAAGAGAGCCACAAAGATAAAGCATGAAAGACCACGATGTGTTTGGGGGAAATAAGAAGTAGTATGAACAATAAGGCAAGAGGCAGTCGTGGAAAGCCAAGAATGAGTCAGCATGGATCACAGGTGAGGGTCTTTTCCCTCTGTTAATGAACCTAGGCTTTGTTTAATAGACCAGCAAGAGAGAACACCTCCTCAGGCCACAATGCACCCCTGAAACCCAGGACAGAGAGCCGTCCTGGAGAGGAAGCGGCCCAGGGCAGCAGTGAGATCCTGACAGTCCAGGTCCCAGTCCCTGAAAGGCTCAAAGGGAGGAGCAGCAAAGCTCCAGGCCCCAAGAGCTTCTCAGGACCAGGACAGCTCGTGAAGATCCTGGAAGTCTGCGCTGCTCTGCTCCCAGCAGCTCTGACCCCTCAGGGAGCGTGGCCACCATAGGCCACAGGCACAAGGCCCAGGGACAAAGCAGAGAAGGGGACCTGTGGCGGGGGGTGGGAAGCAGAGCCCAGAGGGCCTCCAGATCCACAGCACGGTGCACAGAGCACACAACAAGAGGCAGGAAGGGGATGAGAACCCAGACCCCCACTCTCCATCCCCGCTGACCTCCATCCCCACTGACTCCTCGCCCTAGTCTGGCCCTAGGCTTTGACCCAGAGACCATGTTAGGACCAGGCTAGAGGAAGGGAAGCTGAGGAGCCCAGGGAAAGCAGAAATGAGTCACTCCAACAGAAGGCACAGGCTGAGTGAGAGGGACTTCCCAACCCCGGGCAGTACCAGGCTCACCCCACAGCAGCCTCCCCAGCACCAGCCCTGCCTCAGGCCAGGGGCACAGCACAAGACTCTCACTCAGTCTTTGGGCTTCAGCACAGGCCATCCACCTCCAGGAAGCCCTCCAGAAACCTTCTCCTGGATGTTGGGCTGCCCTGGGCTGCTGTCCCCAACACCACCCTCTCTGTTCATCTCAGCTGGTGCAAGATCACACAGCGCTGAGTCTCTGTTTCTGTGTTGGTTCCCCCACCAAACGGAGAGCTCCATGGGAATAAGTACCACATCAGTTCATCTCCAAGGCTGATGCGAAGTAACCATCCCATCAATGCTAGCACCATGCCCTGAGCCCAAGACACACGGACACAGCACAGCAAGGTCTGGGGCGGGGGCAGGCGGCAGCAATTCAACATGCGGCCCTGATCAAGGGGTTATCATGCCCACCTGACAGAGAAAATCAAGGGCAAGTTACCCAGCCAGGGCCCTTTGAGAAGGACTCAAACCCAGGCCAGTCTGATTCTCAAGCCAGGGCCTATTCCTCTCCTTCACTGTCATCATCACCTGGAGTCTGGGGCTGCCAGCCCTGGAAACCTGGGCAGAGGAGGCACTGAGGCCCACACACGGGGTCAGGGAAGCCCCTCCACAGACACCCTCCATGTCAGGCCCACGACAGAGGCTGCAGGCTTGTGCAAGAAAAAGCGCCCACCCCCTAGCACAGACTCAGGGGAACCTGACCAAGGGGAGAAGCCACGAGGGTGCCACCTCTAAGCTCTGCCTCCAGCCCTGCTTCCTGCTTTGGGAAGGATGGCGCATCCACAGGCCTCGGAGCTGCAGGAAGCTCTTCTTTGCTCACCTGCAAGCTTCATTTCAGGAGACTGTCAGGACTGACAGCAGCCAAGATGCACAGGGTGACATTTCCCTGTTGGGAAAATGGATTCCCCTTTCGCCCTGCAGCCACATGCCCTAGGGAAGCATCACCATTCCGGGAAGAAAGGCTCAGTTCTCAGGAAGAGCAGCTCCTACAGCAATTGTTGGTAAACTGGAGTTGAGCTCAGGGAATAAGCGTCGCCCCTGGCACCTCCTCTGGTCCCATGGAGCAAACAGCAATCTGCTGCCCTGAGGCTGGGGAGGGGTCCCCCTGTGCCTCCCTTCACCCCCGCCTTTCTCCCTCTCTTCAGGGCCAAGGCGTTTCTGTATGTGCATGTGAATGTGAGGAGTGTGGGTGTGTGTGCAAGTGTGGTGAGTGTGAGTGTGAGTGTGGATGTGGGTGGGTGCGAGTGTGGGCAGATGTTGAGTGTTGGTGGGAGTGGGTGTGAGTGTGATGCTGTCTGTGGGTGTGAGTGTGGATGTTAACATATGAGTTTGTGTGGGATTGTATGAGTGTGTGAGTGTGGAAGGTAGCTGTGTGAGTGTGGGTGTGAGTGAGGGTGTCCGTGTGAAGAGATGGATGGGGGCAGATGGATGGGCCCTTGTGAAAAGAAAGCCAACTGGGCCTGGGCTCTAGGAAAATCACAGACCTCAGACTCCCAGAGGCCCTGCTGCAGACACAGCCTCTCACTCCTGAGCCTGGCACCATGCCCAGCCCAGAGCTGTGTCCTGTGCCCCAGCTGTGCCGGCGCTGCCTCCGCCCAACACATGTGCCATTGCAGGTTGTTGTGGGAGGGTCTCAAGAAGCCCAGGGTCTTCCTCGAGCTCCAACCTTTCCCAGCTTTGTTATCACTTCTTCTTTCTTTCCCTGTGGCCCATACAGGGCTGCCATGGCTGGGGGGCTACACACTCCAATGCCAGGGAGGGAGAAGGAGCCGTCGCCTACCTCCCCATGTCTTTCCCTGGCCCAGGCGTGCCAGTCACTGAGACTTGAGGAGAAGGGCCCCCACACTGCTCAGGCCCCTGCGGCTACCCCCACAAGCTCACTATCAAAGCCCCAGAGGAACTCCTTAGTGCCAGCAATGCCTTGGGGATGGGGTAGGCATAGAAGAAGAGCCATTTGATTTGATTACTTGGCTCTGCCAAGCAGAGCCATTTACATGTTAAAGACTTTTTTTGTTATTATTCTGCATATTACATTTCAAACAAAAACCCCAAACCAATCCTCAGAGCAAAGACCCTTTTGTATTCCCCACAAAGCAATCTGCTGCTTCCAGCTCCAGGCCCTGGGTTCAGGGCTGCAGCATCAGGGAACCTGCATCCACACCAACCTGTTAGCACAGAGACAGAGACTCAGACAATAGGGAGGGATGGGGGAGGAGACACTGCAGCTGGGGTGGAATGCATTCATTCATTCATTCATTCATTCACCACTCATTCCTCTCACAAACGTCATTAGCAGTGTCTCTGCTCCAGGCACTGTGCTGAGTGCAGCTGCACCAGACATAGATGTCTGTATTCTTGGAGCTAAGGCTCTAGTAAAATTAAAAATGGCTAATGGATAAAAAAATAACAATAAGATAATAAATAAAAATTTTAATGCAATAAAACATTTTAAGTCAATTCAAAAATATGGCTGAGTGGACGACAGAGTATATTCATGGGTGACCACTGTTACGGGTAAAACTAAATCGAGGCAGAGGATCAGGAGAGCCTAGGGTAGAGGCTGGAGGAGTATGGAGAGGAGGCTAGGCAGGCCTGGTCAGCACCAGGAAGTGAGGGTAGAGGCTTCACAGAGTCCTGGGGCAAGCTCTGGGGTTGAGTCTCTAAGAGAGGTGTACTGGTTCTGGTGAAAGCAAGGAGAACAGTGTAAGGTGGCCCAGGGCAGTGAGCGCTGAGGCCTGGGGGAGCCGATGGGCAGCACAACGCCTGGCGACTCCCGTGTGGACCCTGACTTTTCCTCTAGCGAGATGGGAGCTGTTGGGAGTTTTGATCTGAGTGAGCTGTGTGCACCAGCATCATTCTGGTACCATGATGAGAACAGACCAAGTGGGACAGGGCGGAGGCAGGGAGACCTGTCAGGAAGCCATTCCAAGAATCCAGGGGAGAGACGATGGTGGCTTAGCCATGGGGGTGGTCAGTGGGCTGAGCTAGAAGGGTGGGCTCCTGAGGATGAGAAGAGGGGAGAGTGCAGGGGACCCCAAGGCACTGGACCTGAGCACCAGAGAGAGGGCAGATGGAGAAGCCTCACGGGGGCTGGTGTGGGCTGAAGCACCCAGCTTGGGTACATGCTTGTGTAAGAAGCCTATGTCATCCCAGTGGAGAAGCAGTGGACGGAGAATCCAGAGCTAACGAGAGATGCAGAGGACAGTAGCTGCAGAGGAAGTGGACCAAGCGCAGGAATCTTTAGGGTAGGAGATAACACAGTGTCCTCACGAGCGGATGGAAATAATCCACTAGAGAAGGAAACTGGATGATGAAGGAGAGGAGAGAGAAAACTGCTGGGTGATGGCCTGGAGCAAAGGAGGGGGATGGATGGGATGAAGTGCCCAAGGAAAGGGCGTCTCAGATAGGACATGGGCAGGTCAGCAGGGAGCCTGAGTGTTGTCCAGGACACGGATGGGTGGGCAGGCAGGTGTGGGGATGGGGCATCACCATCCACTGCCACCTTCTCTCTCCTCAGTGAACTATATAGGGAACAAAACTCTGCTGCTCAGGGCTGTGGCCAGCATGGAGGAGAGAGGAGGTGTTGCAGATGTGGAAAGAGAGGGGAAGGTCAGACGGAGTGGAGAAAGAATGGCCTGGAGAAACGCGATATGATGACCAAGACTGGTCACGTGTGTGTTCTTTTTTTTTTCCACCCTCAGCTGCAGGTTGGGGTTTTGCCCAGTGCTACTGTAGTTCATACCTGAGCTTGGCTTGGTCATCCATATCCCCAGCACCTAACGACATTCTACTGACACTCAACAGGTATGTGAGAGACAGAAGGACCAGGAGGAAGACACCAATGATGGGTAAACTTCGCCCACCTGGCACCAGCACCAACAAGATCTAGAAAGCACCTGCTCACCTGGACTGTGGAGGGGCAGTTCCTCAGCTGACTCAAACACCTCATCCATCTCCCCTGCAGACAGTGTCCCTACCTTCTTGCTCCTCCTGTTGCCAGAGAGGTTTGAGGGGCTTAGCTCAGCTAGGCCCTAGCTAGTGCTACTGGAAAGTGGCCAGTTTCCCCATAGCACTGGCCCCACCAGCCCTGAGTTAACTACAGTGGCTCCCACACCATAGCTGGCAGCCACAGCCCATCTCCAGTGTCCCCATACACTCTTCAGGGCATCTAAGAACCAACGCTCAGTCCCAGTGGCTCACTGTTAAGTGAGACCATTAGCAAAATTCTGTGACAAGAAGGAAAATGCTATGGTATTATAGAAGAAGCCACAGGAGGCAAAACAGATCACCACTGTGGTTATAGCTGTGCCCAATGTCTGTCTGTTTGAGGACAAGTTCTAGAAAGAACCACAGAAAAATTAAAACCATTTGCTTGTTTAGGTGGTGAGATGGTGGTTCCTCCTTTGTTTTCTTTTTAAATTCTGCAATGCTGTTGCCATCTTGATTATACAATAAATTAAAAGTATGATTTTAAAAACTAGGCCGGATACAATGGCTCACACCTTTAATCCTAGCACTTTGGGAGCCTGAGGCAGGCAGATCACTTGAGATCAGGAGTTCAAGACCAGCCTGGCCAACATAGTGAAACCCCATCTCTACTAAAAATACAAAAATTAGCTGGGTGTGGTGGCATGTGCCTGTAATCTCAGCTGCTTGGGAGGCTGAGGCAGAAGAATTGCTCAAACCCGAGAGACAGAGGTTGCAGTGAACCAAGATTGCACCATTGCACTCCAGCCTGGGCAACAGAGGGAGACTCCATCTCAAAAATAAATATATAAATACATACATACATACATAAAAATGATTATTCTACTGTATTCTACACAGGCAAAAATACTTTTAAAAATGAACAAGAAGATCTCATTCACAGAAGCAACAAAGAGTATAACTATTTAGAAATAAACTTCACTAGAGATGTGCGTGACCCGTGTAAAGAAAACTACCAAACTTTATTGAGAGCTATAAAGATGGCTTGAATAAATAGAGAAAATAACTGTTCCCAGATGGGACTTTATGTTATAAAGATATTCTTTCCCAAAAGTTAACTTATACATTTAATTCAATCTCAATCAAAATCTCAAAAGGATTTCTCCAAGGAATTATATAAAGTTATTCTAAAATCATTTTGAAAATAGATGAGAAAAATAAATAAAATTCAATAAATGAAAAGAAATGAGAGGAAACTAGATATAAAAATTATTATAAAGCAATAACAATTAAAGTACTGTAGAACTTGCACAAAAATAGAAATATGGATCAGAATTTAAAAATCTAGAAACAGACCTAATTGCATACAAGAATTTAATGCATTATAAAGCAGGTATCAACAAGCCATGGGGAAAGGAATTCTTGATTAGTAAATTGCGTTGATAGTTTTGAGGAAAAGTAATTAGTTCAGAAACACACCTTTCCTCACACATCAGAAAATAAACGGTGGAGAGATTAAGGAGTCAACTAGAGAAGTCAAATAAAGAAAGCTAGCAGGAAATAGAAGGAAAAATTTATCTATTCCTTGGAGGGAGTGATAACTTCTCAAGTTTCATAGTGATAAAAGAAAGTACAAATAAAAAGATAATTCAACAATATAAAAAGTACAAAAGCTTTGTAGGAAAGAAACAAGATAACTAAAATTAAAAATAGTCTATGAAACACATTTGTAGCAGTGTGTCAGGCAGCGTTGATAACTATAACATAAGGAGTTCACACAAATCGTTATAAAAGACAAAACTCCCAGAGGCCAGCAGATGAATGGGCTGGACATAAAGTCCACCCATGGGAAAGTGCTGTTAGCAAACACAGGAGAATCCACCTCTCCGGGAATCCAATGGGAGGTCACTTCACATCTATTAAAATAGCAGAAAATGAAAAACAAAGGTTTAATTGCCACATCAAATGCTTGGTGAGTTGTGGTAAAACCAACCTTCTTGCACACTGACAGGAAATGATCTTTTCGAAACCAATTTGGCGTTACCATTGCAAGTACCATAAAAATGCCCACACTCTTTGACCCAATAATCTCACTTCTTCTGAGAAAATAATTCGTTAGAAAGAAATGACTGCTTCAAAAAGAGGTTCAACATGATTTATAATAACCAGAAACAGAAAACAATCTAAACCTCTAACAAAAGGTGATGTTTAAATAAATTAAAGAACATCAATTTAATGGCCAATTTATGCAACCATTGAAATGATAATTATGAAAACTGTAGCAACAGTGAAAAATGTTTACAGTATAATAAAGGAAGTCGCAACCAAAGCTGTAGTTGTGCCATAATTAAAAATATGTCTATGGACCAAGGACTGGAAGGGAATATAGAAAATGAAAATAGAACCATGGAGTCTGGCTCTATTATTTCCATTCTAATGTAATAGCATTTTTGTGTATTACATAAAAACTCAGACAAAGGAGTCTCTTTAGCTATGAGGTCAGCCTCACCTGACGTTCACTCCCTGCACTCCAGAACCCCTGTGCTGGGGCTGTGGGGCTATGGGCAGCCCTGGCCGTTCTTGTGAGGACTGACCCAGGCCTGGCCTGCCCAGGCTGCACAGGAGACCCAGGCTTCTACTGTGCTTCTCCTGGGGTGGATGAAACGCCCTCCCCACCTCCCTGGAAAGGCCCCTCCTTCAGGACTCACATCCTGGAGCTGAACATGCCCCCGAGGCTTCCTCACCTCCCTCTCTGTTTCTCAATCCCACTCAACCCCTATGGCACCTGCAACTCTCCCAGATACAGAGTTGCCAGAGTGTCCTGTGCCCTGCTCCTGGCCTGGGGTTTCCTTGAGGGCAGTGGTTCTATCCAGTTTGTGCTGGAGGCCCGGTGCTGAGCTCTGGCCTGGTACAAGGCAGACATTGGTAATGGTTTGTTCACCACTCACGGATCCCTGGCCTGCAATTTTATGCCAAGCCTGGGTGACACGTGAAGAAAGAGTGGACAGCATCCCTTCTTCCAGAAGCTCCCGGGCTAGCTGCAGAGGAAAGGAGCTCACATATCTGAGGCACTGGGGGTAGTTCCATGTCCTATTCCATTCCACCCCACCCGGCCCTATAAGGGGAGCTATCATCGCCTCTACTTTATAGATTCCCTCACAAGCTCAGAGAGGTAACATCACATACAACCAATCCTGCCTGCCTGTTCCATGTGGTACTGCAGGACAAGGACTAGCTTTCCATGTGGGCAATAAGATTTCTTTTCTTTTTTTTTTTTTTGTATAATAAATGTCTACATTATTCATCCTACATAACATAAACTTTATATCCTTTGACCAGCATCTCCCCATTCTCCCTTCTTTCCTGGCCTCTGGTAACCATGTCCTGTTCTCTATTTTTTTTTTTATCATTATACTTTAAGTTTTAGGGTACATGTGCACAATGTGCAGGTTTGTTACATATGTATACATGTGCCATGTTGGTATGCTGCACGCATTAACTCGTCATTTACATTAGGTATATCTCCTAATGCTGGCCCTCCCCGCTCCCCCCACCTCACAACAGGCCCCAGTGTGTGAAGTTCCCCTTCCCGGAAACCATCATTCTCAGCAAACTATCACAAGGACAAAAAACCAAACACCGCATGTTCTCACTCATAGGAGGGAATTGAATAATGAGAACACCTGGACACAGGAAGTGGGCAATAAGATTTCAATAGCGCTTTGCCAATGTGGATTGTGAGGGCTTAGCAGAAAGCCAGCAGAAAATCCAGGGCTTGTGCCTGTCCCTCCAACACCAAGCAGAGTCAAGGGCCCATGAACCACACTCCCTACCCCAAAGACACTGCTTCCCACTGACACTTGGGCCACCAAACTGCAAATGGGACAGACCCATGTGCTGGAGTTAGTCTTGGGGACACTGAAATTCGGCACTGCTGACAACCTCCATGAGGACTTTCCAATCCCCTGCCTGGACCTGGCCCAGTGGAACATGTACTTGGCTAAATAGTGTTCTCCAAAAAGTCACATCCAACCCAACCTCAGAATATGACCTTATATAGAAATAGTGTGTTTGCAGATGTCATTAGTTGAGATGAGGTCATATTAGATTAGGGAGGGCCTTACATCCAACACCTGGTGTCCTCATATGAAGAGGAGAGGACACACAGAGACATTACAGAGAGAAGAAGCCCATTTGAGGATGGTGGCAGAGATGCATCTACAAGCCAAAGAAAGCTACGGCACACCAGAAGCCACAGAAGCTACAAGAGCCAAGGAAGAATTCCTCCCAAACTGGGAGAAGAATACACTTCTGTTGTTGTAAGCCATCCAGTTTGTGGAAATTTGATATGGTAGCCCTAGAAAACTAAAACAGTGGGCTCGATGGCACGAGCTGGTGGTCCCAGCTACTCAGAAGGCTGAAGCAGGAGGATCGCTTGAGCCCAGAAGTTTGGGACTGTCATCAGCTATGATTGTACCACTTTACTCCAACCTGGGTGACAGAGCCAGAGGGAACAGGGGGGGGGGGGGGGGAGGGAGGGAGGAAAGACAGGGGAGGGGAAAGGAGGGGAGGAGGGAGGGGAGGGGGGGGGAGGGGGGGGGGGGGGGGGGGGGGGGAGGGGAGGGGTGAGGGAAGGGAGGGAAAAAACAAAATACCTGGAAAGAGCTTTTCCTTAAATAGTGTTCCCTGCAGCCTCCACCCTCCCTGGCCAATCCTGGCCTGGGAATGGCAAAGACCAGCTTCTTCTAGGTCCCACCTGAGCCATCCAACACTTATGAATGAAGCTATGGTAACTGGAGCAGGAGGAAAGAACCCTCCTGAGCTTGGCCTGGGACTCCAAGCACAGCATTTCCCTGGGCTCCAGCCGGCTCCACCCCGATGCAGCCAGCCACTTCCCACTCCCACCTGGAGAATGCACCTAGAGTCCAGGGTGCAGTCCGGGAAGCCTGGGCTAGGAAGAAAAGACAGAAGAGAAGACAGAGCTACAGCATCCTGGGGAATGGGAAGGGCAAAGATTGGGAGCTTTGGAAGCAGAAAGACTGGATTCAAATTCCATCTCCACCATTTACCAGCTAGGCGGTCTTGGAGAAGCTGCTGAACCTTCTCTATTGCTAGTCTATATGTTTAGGTCAAAATGTACAGGCCCCGGAGGGTCCCCTGCCATCCAAGGAAGGCTAAGGGAATAAATGCTTAGCTTTCAGGTGCCCCCCACCCACCTGCCCATGGGAGCAGAAAAGAGACAGTGAGGCTGGCTCACCATGAGGACCAAGCCACAGGCCACAGACCAGCTGGGAGGTACCTCACCTTGGACCTGCTGCTGGGGGCCCTGGAGGACTCTAGCTCTGAGTAGCTTGTCTATTTTCTGCTTCAGGTTGCACTGAAGAAACATCAAAAATCAATCAGCTCCATCTATCTATCTTTGCCACTGACACCCTTCATTTCCATTCATTTTCCTTCCTGTTGGGCTAATGGTGTGTGGCTAAGCCACAGCATAAAAGAAGATATAAAATTACGCAGCATTATCTTTCCCCTGAGCCTGCACACATGTGCTTTTCTCTCCATCTCTGCCAAATCTTTAAAGGGGGAGCAGACACACATCTCACCCAGATCTAGACCCATTTTCAAGGGGCCTACCATCCAGCAGATGGACCTCAGCCACAAGAAACTGTTCCAACCTTGTATCCCCACCTTCCCAAGGAAAGGGGGAGCAGGGACCCCCGAGGCCTGAGAATGAGAAAGCCAGTGCATCCAGCCCTCTGCCTCTGAGCATTGTTTGCCTGAACCATTGTCACCATTGGTCCCAGGATGGACAATCATCACTGATAACGGACCCCAAGGACCCCTTCTGCAATCAGTTTCTTTACCCTTCTTAAGGCCTCAGTACTACTAAAAAGAGCAGATGTTCACAGCCCTCAGATAACAGCTTTCTGATTCAACATATCAAACACATTTCAGGTGTCTTCATTGGTTTTGTACCTGAAAGACCCTCTTAAGTCATCAAGGCTATATTTGCACCCCCAAAAATGGGCTCAGACACAGCCATGGTTTGCTGCCTGGCTCCCAGGCCACCTGACTGGTCCGCACTCTACTTCTGGCCTTCCCTGGCTCCTGGCCCGCCACTTACTTCTCTGCTAAAAGCCTCACTTGGCTCACACAGCTCCATTTCTTTGACCCTTAGCTTCCCTCCTCACCCCGGCACATGGTCTAGGTCACAGCCAGGTGAGGCCTCTGCAGGATGTGGCCCAGGCTGGCAGGCAGATCCTGGACACGAACAGCAGCTCCTCCTTGAGACTCACTCCACAGGGGCCACTGCACCTTCTTGGGAGACACATCTGCAGCAAGAGGCAGTGGTCCTCGCCCAGCAGAGGACAAGAAAGGGGAACCAGGGGCAGCAGTGATGGGCCTCGGAGGTTTGAGAAGCACTCTGGGGTACTTTTTGTGAATGAAAACTTCTAACACCTCCTTGGGAATTTGATGCAACCAATGAATCCTCTCCCCACCTCCCCACAAGGTCTATGCTCGCATCCACAGAGCCTCTGCCTACAACCTCACATGGCCAAGGATGCTCAACTATGAATCGTGGTGAAAGGTTTGTGGATGTGCTTCTTGATATGATGACATATGAAACACACAGCACCACCAATCCTGTATGCTTACCACAAATGCCTTCCCTGGATCACACTCACCTCCAGACCCAACTTCCAGCCTGCAGGCAGTACAGGGGGCAGAGGAACAGGTTAAATGTCACCCTTAGGAAGCAACTGGCTAGATTCAGTAGCTGAAACATTCTACAGGACAGCTGGCCCATGCTATACAAGTCAATGTCATAGGAAAGAAAGGGGGTTGTTCTAGACCTTAGTTACTCAAGGTGTATTTCATGAACCACCAGCAGCAGCGCCAATTGAGAGCTTGTTAGAAATGCAGAATCTCAGGCCCTCCCTGGACCTAGAAGCAGAGTCTGCATTTTAGCAAGATCTCCAGGTGATCTGTGTGCACACACAGAAGTCTGACAAACACTCGTCTAAATAGGAAGAGATTTATGTGAAATAATGAATCACATGTGTTGTCCTGGATTGAATCCCAGCTGGAACCAATCAGGTATAAGAGATATTTTGGGGGCAATTAGGGAAATTTGAATATGGATTGTGTTAGACTATATTAAGAAATTAGAATTATTCTGCTAGGCATGAAATGTAGGAAAATGTCCTCCAATTTTTAGGGATGCATACTTAAGTGTTTAGAAGTAAAATGCCATGATGTCTGTAATTTACTTTGAAATATTTCAACAACAAAAAATAGATGAAGCAGATATATGACAAATGTTAACAATGTTTAAATCCAGATGATGGCTATGTCCATTACACTAGTCTATAGTTCTCTGTATGTACAAAAATATTTTATAAAAAATTAGAAATATAAGGAAAGAACCTCTTACTTCATTAGAGTTTTTCTAAACAGAGTGGAGCAGTGCCCAGGAGGATGTCAGCACAGGTTCTCTCCCCGCATGGCAGAGACTGTGCTCAGCAGGAAGGAGGGGCACAGGGAAGAAGCAGGCAAGGGGAGAGCATGCCTCTCTCGAGCACTCACTATCTAAGAGGCATGACAGCTGCGGATATTTATTTTCCTCATTCATCTTCCTGCCATTCCATGAGGTGGTCTCATTAGCCCCGTTTTACAGATGAGGAAACTGAGCCACCTAATGGACATCGCGTTGCCCCACATCACACAGTTATTAAGGGTTGTGGACAGGATTTCACTGACAGCCCTGGGCTTTCTCCAATCCATCGGCAGCTCACCCAGTTGCACAGGGAGCTATTTGAGAAGCCTCATCTGAATCTCTTCTGGGCACTCAGATGTCAGCAGGAGACGCCAGCAGGGCTCTTCCTGAGCCATTCCTGTCTCTCCTGGGGCTTTTCTGGGCACTCCCTCTAAGATCTGCCTCCACATGTTATCTCTAGGCTTAACGGACCTCACTGCCTCTGACCTTTTAAAGACACACCAGTTTTCCCTTTTTAGTCTCAGGTCATTGGTCATTACTTCTTGTTGCCGTGGTTTTTCCTATCTCCATCATTTCCTTCCCCTCCAGCTGGAGGCTCTTGCAGGCTGTGGAGCCCCCAACACTGGTAGTGACTCTCTCTGCTCTAACTCCACTCAGAGGAGGCATCATGAGGGGCCCAAGGGCCTACCCCAGCTCACTCCATTGCAGTTCTCTGCACCTCCTACCTGTCCTGCCTCCTCAATAGCCTGCTTCAAAATGCATTCTGCCCCTCGGCTCAATGTGTGATGTCTCCTGGGAAGCCCAGAAACTGTGTGTTTAAGATGCACCAGGACAAAGAGAAGGCAGGAGCCCCAACATACTTACGTTGAGGAAGACATCTAGCAGAGGGGACTCCTCCTCTTCCTGCCCCTGGATACATGCTCCACATGTCCCATCCTCAGCTGCCTCACTCAGCTCCCTGTGAATCCTGACCCTTGCTCACCCCTGGCTCTGCTGCTGGGGTCCCACAGAAGAACACTTCTGCTCCTGGACCTCTGAGCAGGACCCAGTAGGCACCCGCTAAGCCCCACAGAACTATGCCTCTGTCCACTGTCTTGAGCACAGAAGGCATGGCAGATTTCAGGGCTGCTGACAGAGGCCCCCAAAGGCAGAAAGAGAAACTGGGAGGAAGCTAACACACTGGTAAGGTATGACTCATGGCCTGGCACTGTGCTCAGTCCTGCAATATCCATCATCTCTGTCAATCTTTAACACTCCTGTAAGATATGAGCTACGATCTCCATTTTACAGATGGAAAAATGAAGGCTTCAAGAGGGACAAGGAAACTTGTCTTTGTCAGAGAAGCAGGGAGGCAGGGGTTAGAACTCAGGCTGACAAACTTCAAAGCCACACTCTTTCCATGGTCAAGGTGTGGGTGTTCTCAGCCCCGAGCCTCTTGGTCTACATCTGGGTTACAGCAGCACTTGAAAGCACTTGGGTGGCATTGTCCCTGTCTGTGGTGGTTAATTTCATGCGCCAATTTTTCTAGGCTATGGGGGCCAGTTATTTTGTCAAACATGAGTCTAGAGGTTCCTATGAAGGTATTTTTCAGATGTGATTAACATTTAATCAGTAGACTCCGAGTAAAGCAGATTACCTTCTATAGTGTGGGTGGGTCTTATCAGATGAAGGGCTTAAGGAAAAAAAAAAAACACTGATGTCCCCTGAGGAAGAAAGAATTCTGCCCTAGACTGTCTTCAGACTCAAGACTGCAACATCAACTCTCCCCAGGTCTCCAGCCTGCTCTGCAGATTTCGGACTTTGCCAGAGCCTACACTCATGTAAGCTAATTCCATCTTCTGGGGGAAGCCCTCCCTCAACTTCCCATCATTGGTCAGGAGCACATGACAGGTGCTGAGAGGCAGGGCCTGTGCCTGCTCTGAGATGTGTCCCATAAGCCTATCTCTATTTCTCTCAAATTGACTGGAAGTGACATGGCTGAGCATTGATCTTGGCTTTAGGATTGTGTAAAACCCAAAAGAAAGAGTTGTTACTGCATAACCATGTGATTCTCAGACCTCACTGCCTTCTCCTCCGTCCCTCATGCCTGGGAAGCACTAGAATGTCTAACATCACATCTGAGGCCCCAAAGGCTGTGGGGGCAGCAGCCAGTGGGGAGGAGTGAGGGCCTCTGCATACAGACATTTCTCAGTTTGCCCCCCACCACACCATAATAGGAGGAGTGGCAGCATTATCTCTCAGGAACAACAGGAACTGGGGATTCCAGTAAGGTCTTCCCCTGGGGCCAGAACAGATGGCTCCCCTGGGATTTCAGAGAGGAGGATCACACAGTGCCGTCAGCCCTCTGGGGAGAAAGGAGGGGCTGAGCCTCCCACCCAGCACTTTCTATACTTTGTCTACAATCTTCACAAAAATTGTATAACATTGTCTCCATTTTATAGTTGAGGAACTTGAGGCTCAAGGAGTTAAGATACAAGCCTTCTCTTTCTGAAGGCCTTGATACAAGACATTTACAAATGCACATTCCTATGTTCCAGCCCCATTCCGCCCACCATAACTTGGGGGTGATCAGTGCCCCAACATCTACCCTGACTACATTTAGAAACACTTTTTCCTCCTGTCTCTCAGCCATGGAAAAGATGACTCCACTTGATCTGTGGATGCAGAGAGGAGGAAAAGCCTTCAGGGATCGTTCCATCAAAACCCTTTAGTCAAGGCTTTGGGCAAACAAGTGGGTACTAGCCTCTTCTCCAGATCTTAAAAGAAAGAGTCCTCCTCCGAGCTTAGGGACCCAGCTTGGGAGTCCCTCATGCTGGAGCCCCAGGCCCCAGTTGGTCCCCTGCGACAGCTCTGGCTCTCACAAGGACTGCGTATTCATGGGCTCTGGTGGCTTATACAGGGCTCTCTTGAGGCAAAACCAGTGGAGAAAGCTCTTTGTTCAGGTAACAATCCCCAATAGCTTCCTCTCAGTGATTTAAAATAGCTCCTAGTCACATTTGGCACTCCCTTATCTGATTCAAGGAGACTTCCAAATCCTAGGGACAGACAGGGGAAACTATCCAGAAATTTCCAAATAGAAACCTGTGGTAACCTGGGCTCAGAAACCAAAGGGACTTCAAGATGAAGGCCTCCTATACTGGGCTCAGTTCCCTCCAATCTCTCCCTCCTGTGATTGCCATGACCTGGCTTCCAGAGGCCAGCAGTCCAAGCAGTGAAGAAAGGAGGAAGGGAAAAAGAGAGAGGGGGAAGAAGGAGGTCCAGCACCCAGGCTAGAAAAAAAAGGTGTCCTCCAGAAACAGAGATCCAAAGTCCTTGAGGACCATGTTGACATTAAAGAGTCCTAGGGTCCCCTAACAGCTAAAAGTTCCAGAGAGCCAGACAATTCTGCCTCACAAGAGCTTAGGATAACTGTGCCTTCCTGGCGCTGTCCGAGGTACTGATCCACCTTTGTAGCGATACAGTTGGTATACCTAACACTGCACATAATCAATATCTATAGTTTGGTTAGTTTGGACATGTGTAAACAGTTGTGTCGCCCTCACCACAGTACAGGTAATAAACATATCCATTACCTCCAAAAATTACCTTGTGTCCCCAGATGATAACAAGTACTGGTGAAGATGTGGAGAAAATGGAACCTTTGCACATTGTTGGTGAGATTTTAAGTTGGTAATAGCCATTATGGAAAACAGTACTGGGTATTGGCGGTTCTATAAAAAATTAAAAACAGAACTACCATATAATTCAGCAATCCCACTTCTGGATATATAACCAAAGGAATTGAAAGCAGTATCTCAAAGAAATACTGCACTCCCATGTCCATTGCAGCATAATCCACAATAGCCAAGGTATGCAAACAGCCTAAGTGGCCATCAATGAGTGAATGGATAAAGAAAATGTGGTATACGTACACAATGGAATTCAGCCTTAAAAAAGAATTAAATCCTGCCATTTGCAATAACATGGGTGAAACTAGAGAACATTATGCTTTGTTATAAGCCAGACATATAAAGACAAATACTGCACAATCTCACTTATATGTGGAAATCTAAAAAAGTAGAACTCAAAAAAGCAGAGCATAGAAAGGTGGTTGCCAGGAGCTGGGGTGGGTGGGAATGGGGAGATTTTGGCCAAAAGGTACAAACTTAGTTGCAAGATGAATAAGTTCTAAAGATCTAATGCACAGCATGAAGATTATAGTTAATAATAATGTACTGTACACTTCAAATTTACTAAGAGAGTAGATCTTAAGTTTTCTCACCACGAAAAAGAAAAATGTTAACTATATGAGGTGATGATATGCTCATTAGCCTGATTCTGGTGATCACTTTACAATGTATATCAAAACACCATGTTGTACACCTTAAATATTTTTATTGTTCATTATATCTAATAAAGCTGGAGGAAAATCAAGTAAAAACAAAATGTCTTTGCTCCTTTGTTTTTGTTGATGTTTTTGTGCATATGTTTGTGCACTAAACATGAGATCTACGCTCTGAACAAATTTCTACATATACAATCTCCTATTTTTAACTACAGGCACCATGCTGTGCAGCGGATCCCTGGAACTTACTCATCTCATACAACTGTAGGTTTATACCCATTGAACAACAGCCCCCTACATCACCTCCCCCAAGGACCACCATTCTTCATCCCCACTCTTGGCTTCCACCTCAGTGTGAATTCTGCAGTCCAGAGTTCTACTCTCACTCCCTGCCATCCTGCCCATCTTGACTGTGCCACCCTAGACACTCACTTTCCAGCCTGCCCCACCTCCAGAAGCAGTTCCTCTTTATCCTCATGGACATGCAAACTGAGCCCACCTCTCAGTGGCCAGCTGGGTCCCTCTACCTCCAAACCTGAACTAGGGCCCACCAGACATTGGGATGAGGCCCTAGCCCCTGACCCCAGCCCCAGAGCCACTTCCAGAATCTGTGATATTTGGTTGAAACAGGTCATTGCTTCTGTACATCCTGACAGATTGGAGGGGCAAGGAAGTCTATGCCCAAAGGAACTGGTGAAATGCAAACACCAAACACCCAGCCTCAGAGTGACTATGGGTCACTGTTCACAAGCCATAGACTCTCCCATGGGGTGGTATTGTTCAAAAGAGAAATCTACTATGCTGCAGAAGGAAATGTATTAGGTCCAATGGGAAGTATGTTAAATACACTTGGTTAGAGGATCTCTTAATCCATCTCATGTTGCTGTAACGGAACACTCGAGACTGGGTAATTTATTAAAAAAAAAAACAGAGATTTATTCCTTACACTTCTGGAGGCTGGGAAGTCCAAGGTTGAGGGGCCCACATCTGCTGAGGGCTTTCTTGCCACATCATCTCATGGCAGAAGGCGGAAGGCACAAGGGCAGGAGAGCACAAGAGAGCACAAGAGGGCCTATCTCACTTCGGTAACAACTCACTCTCAATAATGAACCCACTCCCTCAATGACAACATTAATCCATTCACGAGAGCAGAGCCCTCACGACCTACTCGCCTTTTAATGGTCTCACTTCTTAACACTATCATAATGGAAATTAAATTTCAACATGCGTTTTGGAGAGGACACTCAAACCATAGCAGATGGTTTCTAAAAATATATTTATCTAGTAATTTATGTTTGGATATAGCCTATACTCTATGTCAGTAGGAAGACAATACAGTAAACTAGTGAATTTAGGAAAACTTGTCTTAGTACTTGGGGTTTATAAAGTCACAATAGAGATAAGGGGCTAGGAAGCTTCAGAGCATTAATTTTCTTAAGACAACAGGGTAAAGTGAGTCCCAAAGACACAGTCTGACAAAGTGAAAAATGGGTTCCAGATGAGACAAGAGCCTACAGACAGCATCCTCAGTTACCCATTAAGGGTCCCCCTCCTCGTGCTAATGATACAATAATTAACAAAACCATAGTAGATAAAGTAACTAAGCAGTGTTGGGTCTTGTCAGAATTACCCTGGGAGAAGTACTGGCATAGTTTGCAGGGAGTTGAATAGTGGGCCAAGAAAGCGGTCATACATAAAAGGGATCATGCCTGCATGCTCATGTGTCCTGGGCACAGTACACAGCTGTTGTGGTTCCCACAGGCATTGTTTCAACATAGTAAAGAATCAGAGAAGTCCAAATGGCCTTCTCTGTTCTACCTGGCAGCATCCTGTCCTGGCAGCACCACGTGGGAGGAACTCTGAGCTGGAGATGGCAGTGTTTGTTCTCCCAGTGACCTTTATGGGGGACTTGAATTGCTAGTAGTGTGGCCTCTGGCCTCCATGGTCACTGCCATCAAAGAACCATCTAAGGGAGGTCCAATAAGTAGAATGGGATCAATAGCCTTCAATGTTCTTCCTTCTGAAGTAATTTGTCCAATTAGCACACAAAGGTTGCACTGAAGTCCCTCCTCCTACAAAGCCTCACTGCTGGGAGAGACATCCTAAGAGAGGATGCCAGTGCCTCAATGATTTCAGCCTCTGAACTGTGTGCCCTCCAGCCAGGACACAGCTGGCTCTTCTCCATCTCTCCCTCACCACCTTTCCAGAACTCACAGCTTCAAGCCCACCACCACCCCCTTAGGTCCAAGCTGGCTGGCCTGAGGCCACCTGCTAGGGTCAGCAGCCTCAGCTCCACCACCTGCACTGCTTGAAAATCACTTCTGCTGTTTGCTGAGCCAGAATCCTGTGCATAGGGCAGTGCCCTCACCATCACCTGGCTCTCCTGCTGGCTCTGACCTGACCCTGAGAAATTTTGAGGCAGCCCTCATACCTTCCTGGCCCCATCCCCAAGCCCAGATTCTTCTAACCAGGCCAATAGCCACTAGTGGGTCTCATGGTGAACAGACATAGCCCAATGCCCCCAAAGATTTCTCCATCATGCTCTTCTCAATGGACTGTACCTCAAGGGGCTTCTCAGGACAGAGCCGTACTGAGATTCTTTATATACTTGGCCACTGTGCTTCTCTATCCCCAGCACTTTCACCAGGCCAGCATCTGTCGTCAGCCCTATGTGGGGTACAGGGGTGGGCAGCAAGCCCCCATCAGCTTCCAATTTGTGCCTGACACCACTAATATGCCTTGAGCCCTCAGGACCCCAATCACAATTGGGTGCATCAGCCAGCCAGTGCCCTTGCTGAGGAGCAGGTACCTGAGTGTCGGGGAAAGGCATATACCTACCTAGTCTCCAGGCTTCCCACTGCGCCATGCATGGTTTCTGCAAAGAGGATGGAGACTCCAGAAAAGGCAGCTGATGGCTCTCAAACTTAGACAGATGCCTGCTGCCCCTCTGTCACCTCAGCCCAGAGACTCCACATCTGCTGGAGCACCCCAGTCTGCTGGAGACTGAAATGCCCCCACATTTATTTTTGGAGCATCCAAAAAGCCAAAGTCAGAGGAATTTACAACTTGGCTGTCTTTGGTAACACCGTGCAGTAGTCTGTTCAGTAATAGCCTGTTATCTCTGAGCTCAGATCTCTCCATCCCAGACAGCAGAGGGTACAGGAAGGTGAGCATGACAGATTTCCAGGCAATCCATCCTGAAAGAGCCTCGTGGGTCAAGATGGAGGAGGAGCAGCGTGAGGAGGACATGGGCAGGAGGAAGAAGAGGGGCAGTGAGGACAAGGAGGAAGGAGAGAGGGAGGAAAGGTAGACTGATATTTTCTGAGACTCTCCTCTGTGCCAGCCACAGAACTAAGACACCATATAGTGGTACCTTGTTCAATCCTCCAAGAGCCTACTGAGCCGGAGTTATTCCCTCATTACCATTGACAAAAGGAGGGCTCAGAGATATTAAGAAATGTCCTTAAATCACATAGCCAGCAAGTGCAGACTCAGACTGTCAGACGTGAAAGGCCATGCTCTTTCCACTGCATGGTGCAGCTTCAGCAGGCAGGAGGAGGACGTCCTGGGGCAGCTGGGAGACCCAGTCAGGACAGCAGATGGGTGTCACCCATATACTTGCTCCCATAATGCTTTGCTGTATCATGGGGTGTGGCTCCACAACAAAACTTGCCTCCATCAAAGCCTGAGGAAGTTACTGGTTCCCATTTGGGCCTCTCTAGCCAGGCAGGGCAAATGCCTAGACCACACTTGTATGACAAATGCCTAGAGAGGTGCAGGGGCTCCTGAGAACACTAGGCTGCCAGAGTGAAAAAAAAAAAAAGTGCACTGCTGCCTCTCTCTTTCTCTTGCTCTCTCTCTCTCTCTGCCCTTCCATCCATCCAACCTGAGAGTTCAAAACTTAAGTCAAAAAACTACTGGCAGTTTGGGCATGGTGGCTCACGCCTGTAATCCCAGCACTTTGGGAGGCTGACGTGGGAGGATCACTTGAGCCCAGAAGTTCTAGGCTGCAGTGAGCTACGTAACTGAACCACTGAACTCCAGCCTGGGAAACAGAGTGAGACCTTGTCGTAAAAGAAAAGACAAATTGGCAGCCTCACAATCTGTTTTAATTAGCTGGTTTTGAAACCCTTTATCTACAGGTCTGAGATTCTCACAGATTATTCAAACCAGGGTATCCACCAGTGTAAACAGAACTGGGGAGCCCACTTCTGCCTTGGGGGCTGGCCTTTGTAATTTGTGCAAAGTGCCAGCACTTGTAATTTGTGCAAAGTGCCTTGTGGCTGACTGCCACCGCACAGGCTCTTTCTGCTGACAGGGCACTTCTGTAAAGTTCAGGCTGCCTCGGCTACTGTGAAGTTAAATGTGGGTGAAAACAAGGCAAACCTATCTCCAAATGTTTCCAGATGGCTTAGCTCCTTTGACCCCAAATGACATCAGAGTCATTTCACTTTCAAAACAAATTCCCCCATGCTGGAAAAATGACTTTCCACAGTGGTGCCAAGAAGTAGCTGGAGGAAATGCACTCTTTGGTCTCCCACCCCACCCTAAACACACCGTCCCTTTCTTTGCTGGAGCTAATGACAAGAGCACTCACTCATTGCCTCCCAAGGAGCAAGCTCACCCTTCATTAGTCAGCAAAGTGAGGGGACTGCTTTCCCTTCAATCTGCTCCTCCAAAAGGATTTCTTCCCATCTGCCTCTGGCAGTGGATTCAAAAGCCTTGGTTCTGCCTCCCCGAAGTCCATGGAGAGGCCCATCTTAGACCCCAAGGGCCAGTGAAATAGGAAGCAGTGGGTGCCATGGAAGGAAGGTTCCAATCTTGGTTCCAACACTCACTAGTCCTGCAATTTGGGCAAGATGTTCCACCTTTCTTGAAATCACTGTCGATCACATCTCACAAGGTGACTTGGGAGACTGAGCCTTTTATAAACTATTAGAAGCTATCAGGGCTGTCACCTGCACCACCCCAGAGGATGCCATCCACATAGACTGCAGTGAACAGAGCCTGGAGTGTGTCTCCTGCAGTAGGGGGGTGTCAGTGGACAAACCCCAGTGGCAACATTAGCGGTGGCCCACCCACTGAGGGAGGAGCAACAGGACACCCAAGAGGCTCTGCAGCACAGGAAACCAGGACAAAGGATCCCAAACTCAGGCATGCCTCAAGGATGCCTAGCATCTTGCAGAGCTGTGGCAACGAAACAACAGGGCAGAGCACAGGCAGTGTCAGGAGGTCCCAAGCCTTTAGCCACAGCTCAGCTAGCACAGGCTCTAGGGCTGAGAGAGGCCAGGTGGGTTGGACAGAGCCACCAGTCAGGGCTTGGGGAGGAGCCTGGGCAAGAGGAAAGTCCTGTGGAGAGAACTGGGGTTGAGACTGTGCAGTGGGGAAAGGGGGATCAGAAGCTGGAACTTGGCAAGCTCTGTTTAATTCCTCTGCCATTAAAATAACCGTGAAAATACTAACAGCGATCATTACCCAGCACTAACCATGTGCCAGGCACCAGGCCAAGCTCCTCACACATATCTTCTCAGGTCATCTTCACAACAACCCTGAGATGTTGACAGATAAGGATACAGAGGTTCCTAGAGGCTCAACAACTTGCCCAAATCACTCAGCCCCTAATTTATAGGTCTGGAATTGGAACCCACTCCCTCTGGCCCTGTCACGCATGGGAAATGTTAGTGTAATGAACAGAGGACTCTCCAGGCCTCTGAGCTCCCCTCCTCAGATCCCCACTCCCCAGAACTTGAAGTGTGGCACAGGGGCAGGAAGAGCCACCAGGGGAGTCTCCGTGGCCGGGAAGTCTCCCCTTTAGGCTCAGTTCAGTAGGTCCTTGGCACAAGATGTAATGATGTCCGGGAACTTGCCCGCCTATCACCAAACCCTCTCCCAATCCAAAACCTCAATGCCAAAGTGCAGGAAATTCGTGGGAGAGGAACAGCCTTCTCCCCAGCTGGGGAGCAGGTGAGAGCTGGGCTGCACCCTGCGCTGGGGCACCCCACTCTTCCCACGCATCCCCAGCCCCCAGACTGGCGCTCCTGGTGGCTGGCTCCCTGAGGGACAGCTGGGCCTGTCGGCACTTGTTGTTTCTGCTAAACTCCATGCTATTACAACAAAACCCCTGTATTTCTTGCAAACAATTTTCCCCTTTGCAATCTCATAAATTAATTCCCTCCATTCAAGCTGACTGGCTTCCTGCTAATCTAACCACTAACCTATCACCATCTGTAAACTAAATGATCCGTAAACACTCTCCCATCTCTAGCCTAATGCACTAAAATTACTTTTCGGTTTTTCCTGCTTTATCTTTCTTTGTTAAGGACAGATCAGGTCCATCTTCCTCTCTCCTTCCTCCTGAACATGAGTGGCTTCCAGCTCTTCACTCCTGAGGCTCCACACTTCCTTGCCCCTCAGATACTGTAGCCAAGAGGTGGAACTGGCTGCTTTCAGCTGGTGCTCAGGGCCTGAGCTGCTGAGGGCTGACTCCCGCCTGCAACCCACCATAGAATGAGCCCCACATGAGCATGGATGGGACAGGTCCCAAGGGTTGTCCCAACCGTGAAGTCAGAAACTCCAGATGATGGTAGGTGGCATAAAGGTGGCTCAGTTCCCTGAGACGAGGGCTCCTCCCACTCCTTGGGCTCTGGTTATCAGTGGCCATCTGCCTCCCTGAGCCCTCAGGGTGGGATCAGCTGTGCTTACAGAGCCTGGCCTGGGGAAATATCAGAGGAATCCCTGGCCTAGCTCAGAGATAGGCAAGGAAGCTTCATGTGTTCTGGGGGTGTTTCCTGCCAGGCCTGGGAAATGGTGGCACAGGTGCCCTTAGAAGGACAGGGTCAGTGGGCTGCAAGAGGCACCTGCTGCTCACCAGAACAAGACCCCCTGAGGAGGCTGCTCTCTGAAGGTGGCACCTCTTATGAAGTCAACCTCGGCTCTTGGGCCAACAGTCCCCTTTCCCAGCACTCCTCAGATGTGTGCCAGCTGTCCTAGCCCTCTAGGCGGAGCCCAGAATCTGAGGCTGCCATTCGGAGCTCTGCCCAGTGCCCTGAGACCTACTGCAGGAGCATCAGAAAGGCCACATGGTGCAGAGCCAGAGCTCCCAGGATCCATCACAGAGCCACCAAGCCCTTGTGTTAGTCCATCCCATGGGAACCCTCCCTGAAGCCCTCCCCTGCTTGGGCCTGCGGTCAGGACCTCCATGCAACCTGTCCTTCCCAGGACTGACCTTCTGCCCCCGCCCGCTGCTGGCATCGGATCCTGTTGTGCCGCACCTAGTTCAGAGCCGCCCTGCTTCCATCAAGCTTCCAGGCTCTGCCTCTGTCAAACAGCATGACCTTGAGCAAGTCACCTTCAGACTCCTCATCTGTGGGGCCCATACCTCCCCCGCTGTCACAAACATGAAACAGCAACATGCTGAAAGCACTTAGCACATTGCCTTGTGGAGACCCCATAAAGCAAAGGCCAATTTTCCTCAGCCTTTGTCCTCCAGCCCCCACCCCCAATAGCCACTGCAAGGTTCTTGCAATTTGTCACCCTGGCTAGGCATAGCCACACGCCAGCCAGCACTCCTGGACCCCAGGCAAGGAGGGCTGAGGCATCAGCACATGGAGCAGAGAAATGCCCAGGGCAGGAACATGGTCTATGTGGCCCAGGAAGGGGGCTGGGGCTGCTTCCTCTAATGAGTCCAGGGCTGGGGAACTCCTCTCAGAACTACTACAGCCTCTGAGTCACACAAGGAACTGGATTTTTGCATATCTGGCCACAGTTTAATTTTGTATCAGTAAACCTGGTCACCCACCTGATCTGCTTCCTGGCCCACAATGTCTCCTTCCAGCCACATTAACCCATCCATGCACTCACCCTCCCCTTCATCCATCCATCCTCCCACCCATCCATTCATATGCCCCCATATTTTCCTTCAGCCACCCATATACATCTGCCTCCAACCATCCACCCATCCATCTATCTACTCCCACTCACACTCTATCAACCCAACCATCTATCCAACCATCCCCAACCTCCAATTCATCCAGCCACCTATCCAGCTCCAATCCCCATCAATCCATCCATCTACACATCCTCCCACTGGCCATCCACCCACCCAGGCAGCTCTAAACTCAGCCAGGTTTTCATCTATCCATCCATCCATCTACTCATTTTTCTAACTCCTGTCAACCCATCCACTCATCCATCTATCCATCTACACATGCACCCATCCATCACCTATTCACCTACCTACACACCCATCCCCCCACTTTGATGAGATGGAGCAAGAGCATCACGAAATATAAGACTAGATAGCCAGGGAGCTAGAACTGTTCACAGACAGCCACAGCAACCACTCTGATCCACACTGGGGACCTCCACTCGACCAATACTCCCCATGACCTTTAGGTACTGCACTCTGGGATGGGCCACCAGGTGTGCCCCAGAATCCCCCAGGCAGACTTTGTGCTGCCAATACATTCTGCACATTTGGCCACTAAGGCAGAGATCACATCACGCTCACTGTCCACCCTCTCACACATCCCCACAGCCAGGACTGACAGCTCCTTCATGTCAGGGGCTTTGCAGCCCTGACTTGCAAGGGAACCCAGTCTAAGCCAGTGTTCTCCAGAGTCTCCAGAGATACAACAATCCCCCCCCCATCAGGCACAGCCTGGCCCCTGAAGCTCTGCACATGCCTGAAACCAGATGGAAGAGCCTTTCTCCAGTGCTGGACCCAGAGGCCCCTCAAAGCTGCCCCAGCCTAGGTGGAACAGCCCAGGCAAAGCCTCCAGGCTCGGGAGGGCAGAGCCCCAGTGGAAGATGGGACACAGGATGGAGATGGAGCCAGTTCCTGAGACAGCAAGGGGTACCTAGCCTAGAGTAAGCCAGCACTGTGAATTTAAAGCCCCAGGGCTCCTGAACACCAGCCTTGCATCCTCTGAGGTCACTCCTGGGCACTGCTCACCGGACCCACAAACCCCAACTGACCTGTTCAGCCTCCTATTCAGCTGCCAGATGAGATGGCTGTCTTGCTTTTATACGATTTTCCATGAGACATGGACAGGCTGGCATTCAGAAGCACATTATTACAAGCCAGTGCTTCTCACTGTGAGTGTGCACAAGAATCACAAGAATCACCCCCACTAAAATGCATATCCTCAGGCCCTTCCCCAAGAGATTCAGTCCAGCTGGTGGGGGTGGTGGGACAGGAATCTGTATAAAAGTACGGCTTTGGCAATTCTGATCCACGCGGCCCCAGGACCACTCAGTACAGAACAACACACATCTGAATCCCCTCAGAAGAGAATTGCCTAGCTCCCCACCCCTTGCCTCTCTGCAGAAGGCAGAACTCCCCCACGGACCAGCCCACCCTGGGCATCTGCTCAGAGCTTCAGGGCTCATCCCAAGTCTGCATAGCCACCCCTCTGTCCTGACCTCCTCATACCCTGATTCTAGATACTTGGCTTGCAGCTCCCTCCTGGGAGGGAGGCTGCACTCCAGGCCTGGCTGGCTCATCCACAAGCTCCCTTCCCCACTCTGAACAAGACAGACTCCCGCAGAGTAAAGGAAAGCATGTGAGTGGGTGTTCTGTGGACCTGTGAGTTTCTAGAAGTGTTATGAATGACCCACGAAGAAAGCATTTGTAAAAATTATGATAAATAGCTTTGATGGTGTTTTTCAATTACCCACAATTACATCTCACCTGCTGAAAGTGTGGATTCTCCATACTGCCACATTTCTTGGGAACACACATCTGGCATCCTTGCACCCCACTTCTGCTGGGATGGCAGGAAGAGGTGGGCAGGCCTTGGGCAGCAGGGACTCTACACTCGATTCTCTCAGCCAGTCCTTCTGGCTGGGCCATGAAAGCAAGAGGGTCCCCATTCTTGACTGACTTAAAGAGCAGGAGGTCAAGGGATCCTCCCCCAAACTGTGTCATTTTTTAATTTTTATTTTTATTTCTTATTTTTAGACATGGTCGCGCTCTGTCATCCAGGCTGGAGTGAAGTGGAACAATCATAGCTCACTGCAGCCTTGACCTCCTGGGTTCAAGCAATCCTCCCACCCCAGCCTCCTGAGTAGCTGGGACCACCAGCAAGAGCCATTATGCCCAGATAATTTTTTAATTTTTTTTGTAAAGACAGGGTATTGCCATTGCCCAGGCTGGTCTTGAACTCCTGGCCTCAAGCGATCCTCTCATCTTGGTCTCCCAAAGCACTAGGATTACAGGCACAAGCCACTGCCCCTGACCTGCATCCTTTGACTCATACAGACTGCAGGGCTGGGCTGGGCTCCCCAAGCAGGAAAAAAGGCCCAGGTGCTTGGGGAGCCTCACCCCACTGCCTGCCTTCTCTTCAGAGGCATGAGAAAGGCCAAGGCCCCCTCCAGGCAGGCAGGAAAAGGCAATGACTCAGTACCTCAGTGCTGGTGCCGGGGTGGCTGTCTTACCTGCTGCAGCTGCTGGAACACAGTGGACCCCAGAAGTCATGGCCCCACCTTGGCTTTAATTCTGCACATTGCATGTAAATCAGACCTAGTCATGGCCACTGCTGCCACACAGAAGCCATGCCAGAGCTGGAAAACACCTTCTGTCACCAGTCAAGCTCTGTGCTCTGCTGCAGTGGCTACTCCGAATGTCCTGCCCTCTGCCTGCCAGGGCCAGCCCACACCAGGGGTCCACACAGGCTGACAGGTTGGGAGTAAAGCTCAGATTACAGCCCCCTCCTGCTATGAAAAGCCCATTTCTGATGTCCTGGGGATGCCCCAGGGCCTGAGGACAAGATAACCCCCACAGGCTAGGCCTGGCATCCTCCCTGTCCGTCCCGTGGAGCCAGAAGTTGAGCCTGAGGACATGGCAGGGTGAGGGACAGCAGGGAAGAGGAACTCACTCTTGCTGAGACCCTACCATAGGCAGGGCAATCTGCTAGATAGTCATTCACTCATTCACTCCCTCATTCATTCATTCACTCATTCATTCATTCATTCAACTAAGCACCTACTGGTCACCAAGCGCTTAGGATTCATCTGAGAACCAGATTTAGAACCTGCTCTCATGGAGCTCCGTTCTAGCAGGAGAGAAAGCACTAAAAACTAAACAAGTAAATACATACACATCATGAGTGCCAGGTGAGAAGCTCTATGGAAAAACAGATCAGGAAATAGGAAAATGGGGCTTGTCATGGGTTTTAAGATGGGGCTTAAGGTAGGTCTCACGGAGACGGTAAAGGTAGAAGGGAAGCCATATGAATGTCCCGGAAAGGGCATTCAGGGTGGGGGGAACTGAGAGTGCAAAGACTCTGAGGTCCTGAGGCTGGACCACACCTTGGGTGCTGCAGGAGCAAGGACTAGGCCACTGTGGCTGAAGGGGAGGCACCCAGGGAGAAAGGGAGTAGATGAGGCCAAAACGAGACAGGATCATGAGGGTCTCTTGGGCTTCGACTCTGAGGGAAATGGGGAGCCATGGTGGGTTGGAAGCAAAAGAGTCACAGCCTCCCTTTATTTTCAAAGGCTCACTCTGACAACTGTGTTGGGAACAGAAGTATGGAGACCAGCCTGAAGTGCTAGCTTCACCCAACCTGGCCACAACCTAGGGGTGTTACAGTGAGAGGGCCAAGGTCAGAGAGGTTAAGCAGCTCATCCCAGGTCACTCAGCCAGGATTGCAGAGACAGGAATGCAATCCAGGTCTCCAGCTGTTGCCTCCACCCTTTTCTGCCTGGCCTGGGAAAAAGGGGTGGGATCCCCTCCCCCTGCCCCAGGCCCCCGGAAAACTCCAGCTACCCTCCCCTCTTCCCTCACTCCTGTGGGTAAAGCACCCATCCCGCCACGGGGAGCACACTCCAGCTATGACTTTAGGCAAAGAGGTTCCAATAAATAGTAGCAGCTGCCTCAGAGGCTTCCATGAGACAATCTGGGAGGTGGGCAATCCTGGTGTCAGCAGAAGTTGCTGACGAGGACAGGAAGCGTGGTGAAGGCACTGCTGATGGCTTTCAGGAGGATCTGCTGTCCAGGGTGCCCAGGGCCTGCCCCTCCTCCTCTCCTCCTTCTACTCTATCAAATTCCCTCCTAGGATCAGATATTAGAACATGAACTGCAGTGACAGGCACCTGTACTAGGAGCTCCCTAGCTCCCTCGGTGACAGCAGCAGCAGTAATCAAGTAATGAAATGCAATTACATGTTTAAACCACAACCCCTCACCATCACCAATCCCTGCTGCACCTCCATAGACACAGAGCATCCTGGGGCCTCCCCACGTGCCCGGGCCCAGCAGCCCAATGTGACAATACGTCTGGCAGAGGTGGGAGAAATAGAGCCGGCAGAGTGCAAAAACTCAATTTATAGATTACAGTAAAGCAAGTTTATGAGCACAAACTTTCAAACTAGCCCTGCTGGGAACGAAATCCATTTCATTTGGCTCTAGCTCTGAGATGAATCACTAAGCGAATGAGGATGGCAGAGTCTCCGGGAAGAACCCTTCTGCACAGGGATGAAGAGAGATACCCAGGCCACCTCCTGAAAGATTACTGTGCATTCCCAAACATTGTAGGGGGTGGATCTCAGGGAGGGCAGCCAGGAGGTAGGGGCGACAGAATGGGCATTTCAAACACACACTTGCACCATGGATGAACCTTGAAAACCTCATGCTAACTGAAGTAAGCACGTCACAAAAGTACTATATGATTCCACTTGTATGAAATATCTGGAGTAGTCAAAGCCAGAAGGACAGAAAGAATGGTGGTTTTGCGGGGCTGGAGGAAGAAAGAACGGGGAGTCACTGTTTAGGGCTATAGTGTTTCTGTTTGGGAAAATGAAAAAGTTCTGGAGATGGATGGTGGTGATGGTTGCACAGAATGTGAATTAATGCTATTGAACTGTACACTTAAAATGGCTAAAATGGTAAATGTTATGTACATTTTAACAAACACACACACATCCTTAGGACTCTACCTCAGGAAAATGTTCCAAATATGGACAACATTTCAAGCACAAGATGTTCATTGTGGCACTTTTTTTTATTATAGTAAAATGTTGGGAAGAGCCGGGCGCGGTGGCTCACACCTGTAATCCCAGCACTTTGGGAGGCTGAGGTGGGTGGATCACGAGGTCAGGAGATCGAGACCATCCTGGCTAACACGGTGAAACCCCGTCTCTACTAAAAAATACAAAAAATTGGCTGGGCGTGGTGGTGGGCTCCTGTGGTCCCAGCTGCTCGGGAGGCTGAGGCAGGAGAATGGCGTGAACCTGGGAGGCAGAGCTTGCAGTTAGCCGAGATCGCGCCACTGCACTCCAGCCTGGATGACAGAGTGAGACTCCGTCTCAAAAAAAAAAAAAAAAGCAAAAAAACAAATGTTGGGAAGAAAAAGGAAACAGCTAAGTCAATTCAGATAGACCCACCAGAAGAAATATTATGCAGTAATTAAAATAGCGATTATGAAGAAATTTTAATGACCCAGGAAATAATTACCATAGCATGGTAATTATATGAAATGATGGGCCACATTATAAATCTCTTCTGCAACAAGGTCATCCAGTAAAAATGAGTAGAGATTGGGCCAAAATGGTGGCCTAGGGTCACATTCTGCCTCTTCCCAATACAAAACCCTAAAAGTAACATAAACACTTTTTTTAAAATCCATAGCAGTGCTGAAAAACCAGAATGGGGTTCTTTCCTGCAGGAGCTGGATTTTTTAAAAAAGAAGAAGAATGAGGTTCTTACTAGGGCATGAATCATGAAGAATGCTTGCAAGGCAGAAGGTTGATGGGTTCGGATTGGAAATGGCACCACAGGGCAAAGCATACCTAGGAGAGGGCTGCCACGAAGCTGGCAGCTCCAATCTGGGAAGCCCAGCAAATGAGGACCCAGAAGAAGCCCCAAATCAAATGTGAGGGTGGCTGTCAGGGCCATGATGCCAGGCAGTGACCTGCAAAAGCAACTGCCCGCAGGCAGAAGCAGGGAGTAGGGGAGACAGCCCTTGAGTGGCACCAACACACAGGAGGTCAGTGGAGCCCACAGCCAAAGACTGGGATCTGCTCCAGCTGGCACCACAGTGCAGAGGTCTCCCCATCCAGTATGTGAGTTCAGCCTCACAGACAGGACAAGAGAAACCTTCAAACACAAAGACAAGCAGGCAACCCAGAATCACCCACCTTATTAAGAAGATTACACATCGAAAGAAGCACACCAAACTCATCTGCTAAACAAACACACCCCTGAGGACTTGGGTACTAGGACAAGCAGAACGACACTTTGAATGAGAAAACAGAGAGAGGGGAGAGGCCATCACATCCATTTAAAACGAATGAACTAGATCTGGGAACCAAACATTTCATCATTAAAGTTTAAAAAGGGGCTGAATAGCAGCATGGAACAGATGAAGATCAAATTAGTCACCTAGAGGGCTGAGATAGGAACTCTCCCAGATGGCATAAAAACCCAGAGATGGAAAGGATAAAAGTAAATTAAAAGACATGAAGGATATAAGCTCCAACCACCACCTAAAAGGAATTCCAAAAAGAGACCCGAGAGAATATGGGAAATTAGAAAAGAAAATGCAGAAACACACAAGTCCTCAAATTGACAGAACCTACCACATGCAAAGTAGAATTGTTTTGTTGTTGTTGTTGTTGTTATCATTGTTGTTGTTGTTGTTGTTGTGACAGATTCTTGTTCTGTTGCCCAGGCTGGAGTGCTGCAGTGGCATGATCTCGGGTCACTGCAACCTCCACCTCCTGGTTCAAGCAATTCTCCCGCCTCAGCCTCCCAAGTAGCTGGGACTAGAGGCACACGTCACTATGCCCAGCTAATTTTTGTATTTTAAGTAGATATGGGGTTTCACCAAGTTGGCCAGGCTGGTCTCAAACTCCTGACCTCAGGTGATCCACCCGCCTCGGCCTCCCAAAGTGATGGGATTACAGGTGTGAGCCACCATGCCCGGCCTTGAATTATTTTTTTTTAATAAAAATAAATATTTGGCACAGAGTGGTGAAATTTCAAAATCCAAGGGACAGCCAGGCACGGTGGCTCATGCCTTTAATCCCAGCACTTTGGGAGGCCAAGGCAGGCAGATCACTTCAGGCCAGGAGTTCAAGACCAGCCTGGCCAACATGATGAAACCCTGTCTCTACTAAAAATATATTTAAAAAAAAAAAAAAAAAAGCTAGGTGTGGTGCCACACACCTGTAATCCCAGCTCCTCGGGATGCCGAGGCAGGAGAATCACTTGAACCCAGGAGGTGCAGAAGTTGCAGTGAGCTGAGATTGCACCACTGCACTCCAACCTGGGTTACAGAGCAAGACTCTATATGAAAAAGAAAAAATAAAAATCAAAGGGAGAAAGGAAAAATGCCAAATTATCCCAGAAAACAACACAGCCTGCCTACAGAGGAGCAGAAGCTGAACTGGTAGATGGCAACTTCTCGAGAGCCGGGGTGGCCTCTTTCCTAGCTGAGGGCATGTGGGGCTTCTCTTCACTCAGCCTCACTTTCTCTGCCTGTTATGTGGGGAGCAGCCCTGACCTCACAGAGTTGTCAGCAGAATTAAATGACTTACTATGTATAAAGCGCTGGTGCAGTGCACACACTCTATTTGACTTAGCAGTCACTGTTCCTGAGGACATGGATGCATACAAGTCAATGAAACAATATCTCCAAAGAGCTTAGGAGAGAAATGGCATAAACCTTAAATTCTCTACTCAGCTTTTAGGAAGGAAACAGGCATTTTCAGAAATGTGAAGATACAGAAAGTTCACCACCACAAACCCTCTTGGAAAGAATTACCAAACGGTGTGCTCCAGCAACCACAAAAATGAATCCAGAGAGCAGAGAAGTGAGTGGATGCCAGGGGCCGGGGGAGCGGAAATTGGAGTGACTACTCAATGGGTACAGGGTTTCTGCTCAGTATAATGAAAATGTTCTGGAATTAGGTGGTGGCAATGGTTGCACAACATTGGAATGTACTGGAAGTCACTGAAATGTATAGTTTAAAATGGTTAAAATCATGTGACATGCATTTTACCACAATTTAAAAAAATGAATCAAAGAACATAATGTGGAATGCAAAAGCAGTAGTGAGAAAAAATTAAAACTTATCATTAAAACTTTATTGAGGCCCAGCATGGTGGCTCACACCTGTAATTCCAGCACTTTGGGAGGCCAAGGTGGGCGAGTCACTTGAGGTCAGGAGTCTGAGACCAGCCCAGCCAACATGGTGAAACCCCATCTCTACTAAAATTACAAAAATCAGCTGGGCATGGTGGTGCACACCTGTGGTCCCAGCTACTCAGGAGGCTTAGGCAGGAGAATCGCTTGAACCCGGGAGGCAGAGATTGCAGTGAGCCGAAATTGTGCCACTGCACTCCAGCCTGGGTGACAGAGTGAGACTCGTCTCAAAAAAAAAAAAAGGCTTTTATTAAGTATTAAAATTTGGAACTAAAATCCCAGCTGGCCTCATGTTAGGCAGTGATACAGCTCAGGGCAGAAGGACACTGAGGCATAGAAGGGTCTCAATTTGTTCCAGGAGACACTGATTATATGTTGAGAGACACGTGTAAACATAAAGGTATCTTTAACATATAAGCAGTCACTAGAAAAACAAACATGTAATGTATTATTGAACACTTAGTGGATGGCTCTCCACTGGGAGAAAGGGGGAGGGGACTTTTTGGTTGTCACAAGATTGTTGGAGTCTGCTGTAGCTTAGTGTCCAGGGTGAGGGATGCCAAACGCCCTGTGGTGCAGTAAAGACTCCCACAGCCCAAGGAACAGTCCCACCCAAAGGACGCAGGGCCGCTGTTGAGAAAACTGCTTTAAGCAACAAAAACCTGAACAAAGAAAACACAACTGATTCAATAAAAGACAGGAAAGGGCAAAAGTAGCACAAGAAAGCATAGCAAACAAGAAACACAAAATAAAATGGCAAGGAAAAGTCCAGGCATATCAACCATCTCAATAAAAGTAAATAGATTAAATTATGCTAATAAAACCTTCAATAAACAGATGAGATTTTTTTTCATCATGACATAACTTTTTCTTTTGACATAACTTTTTACAAAAGATACAAAACAAACACCCAGGAAGGTTCAAGATAATAGGATGAGAAAAACAACACCTAGCAAAAAATAACAGAAAAAGGGGATGTTTATCAGACAAAACAGAATTCAAGGTGGAAGCACTCAAAGGAACAGGGAGAGAGAGTTCATTTTGATAAAAGACACCATCTACACCAAAAATATAACAGTCATGACACTATATGAACCTTGCAACACAGCTTCAAAATAGATAAGGCAAAATTAACAATAATTGAAGGGGAAACCAACCAATCCACAATCTTAAAGATGATTTTAACATTTTTCTTTCAGATTCGGTGAGCAAAAAATAATATGAAAGAGGCCAGGCGCGGTAGCTCATGCCTGTAATCCCAGCTCTCAGGGAGGCAAGAGGCAGGAGGATAGCTTGAGCCCAGGAGTTCGAGACCTGCCTGGGCAATATAGCGAGACCCCGTTCTCCCGAAAAAGAAAAAAAAAAAAGACAAAAGACAAAATAATATGAAAGATTTGCACATCTCACTTGTATACATTTATCTAACAATATTGTATTAAATACTTCTATTCTAAGTTCTGGTTTAAAGTTCTGCATATATTAACTAATATCGTCCTTACACAGTGCCATGAAGTAGGCACTACTATCCCACGCATTGTACGTGATGAAACTGATTTCCAGCAACTCACCACCCTGTGGCCAGCAGGAGGCAGGGCTGCGGTTCAAGTCAGGAACTGGCCCCAAAGCCCGTACACTCAACCTCCACTTATGCTCCCTCTCTTGAGACCCAAAAGAGACAGCACAGTCTGCCATGTATACCCAACTTTCCACGGTATAAATCTCAGTAAAATCCTTAAGAAAAAGGTATTCAAAAATTCATTGTGCATTAATGAAGTCCAATGCAATAAGACTAGGAATTAACAATAAAAGAAACCTCCTTCCCAATCTATCTACTGAGAACACTTAAAACATTCTTTTTTATACCTGCTGGCTTAAATGAACATAACAAGAGAACTTTCAAACTATTCAGAAATTAATTTGAATTGAGCACCTATTGGAATGTGGCTAAAATCATACTCTTTGTAAAATTCTTGGTAAACTAGGGATCAAAAGTAACAACCCTAACCCGATAAAGGACATCTCCTAGAAACCTACAACAAGCATCACACTTAACTGTGAAACTGTAGAATGTTCTACCACTAAAAATATTTAGCATTGTCCCAGACAACGTGACAGCACCTGAAAAAGAAATATGGACAAGTGTTGAAAAAGGACAGAAAAAATTGACATAATTTGTAGCAAATATAGGTATCTACCTATGAACTCCAAGAGAATTAACTAATAAACTATTGGAACTCATACAAGAGTTTAGCAAAACTCAGGGATATAAAATCAATATGCAAAAATCAATAGCTTTCGTGTATGGGAGCACTCCCAATTAGAAAATGTAATCTAAAAGAAAGCTCATTTGTATTAGAAATAAAATCAATAAAATCCCTGGGGATAAACCTAGTAAGAAATGTGTGGGACCTACACAAAGAAAAACATAAAACTTTACTAAAAGCATTAAAGAGACCCAAAATAAATGGGGAGACACACTATGCCCCGGGTTGGTAACTGTTCCTATTGTGAAGATGGGAGCTCCTGCCTTATCTATGTATTCAAAGCACCCACTGACAGACACACATTTTCATGTATAACTGCCAACAGTAGTGGATGACAAGTAGCTAGTGTCTATTCACAAGAATTGCATGCATTTACTGGGCACTTATTTACCTAATCTAATGTATGAAAGTTTGAAGAAGGGTAAAACGGTCTGAACCACATGAACAAATTCTGAAAAATCGGAGGGAAACTTTAATGAAAAAGTAGAAGGCAGCTCAAATCGTCCATAAGACCAAAATTAAAATTTAGAGCCATAGAGAGACCAAAGAGCATCAAATAAAGAGAAGAACAATCTGCCATTAGAAGAGAAGCAATGGAGTACTGTTGGACCAAGCAAATGGTGCCAGGTTTCAATAATCAGGGAGCTGAAGTCCCACAGATGCACATAACATCAGAGGTGTGGGCCACAGCTGTGGGCACATCACACGGTAAATTGGAGATGAGAGTGGAGCAGGTGCCAGGTTACCCAGGAGGAAACCAGCCAAGTGGGGCCCTAAAACAAGAACACATTTTTAAAAGAATTTTATTTTGGCCGGGCGCAATGGTTCACACCTGTAATCCCAGTACTTAGGGAGGCCAAGGCGGGTGGATGACCTGAGGTCAGGAGTTCGAGACCAGCCTGGCCAACATGGTGAAACCCTGTGTTTACTTAAAAAAAACAAAAATTAGCCAGACATGGTGGCAGCGACTGTAATTCCAGCTACTTGGGAGGGTGAAGCAGGAGAATCACTGGAACCTGGGAGGCAGAGGTTGCAGTGAGAGGAGACTGCACCACTGCATTCCAGCCTGGGCGACGGAGCAACACTCCATCTCAAAAACAACAACAACAACAACAAAAAGAATTTGATTTCAAAGTAAGTCATCTGCGAAAATGAACACCTTTGTTTGACATCCTTACATTTATGCTATAGTTTGCTGCTGTTGTTATTTTGAGTTAGATATGGAGCCTAAAATCCCACTGCTTAGAGGATCCAAGGGTCTTGCTGTAACACTGGTTATATGTTAGTTATCTCTACCTAGCATGCCCTCATCAGGATGGCAGACTTTACCCTGCCCACTGCCAGAGACCCCACCCTTGGACAACAGCATCTTAAAGAATTCCCACAAGCAGCCAAAAAGCAGAGCAAACCCACATGAGAACAATAGCACTCACAATCAATCAATGCCAATATTGAGTCATGGACACCTACATACTGCTCTTTCAGAAGTTTTATCACTGAGCTCATTAAATGCTGTATCTTACTGGAGAAGAATGCTATTGTTAATTGTGTTTGCAGTGAACTCTTAGGACAAATAAATTAAGCAAGATGATATTTCTGTTAACAAGATCTGCTAGAAGTGCATGTGTTAGGTAGAAGAGAAGGCTCACAGTAATTAGGGAAATGGAAAAGAAAATAACAATGAGGTACCGCCTATTAGCCATTGGATTGACAAAAATTAAGACTGATAATATCAAGTGTTGGCAAGAATGTGAAAAAGTGGGTGCTCTTCTTACCCTGTCGCTGGGTGTGCAAATTAATTCCACTTTCTGGAAGACAATTTGGCAGAAGCTATTTTTAAATTAAATATGCATGTTATTCAGACAAGCAATTCCACATCTTAGAGTCTACCTAGATACACAGGCATATATAAGGATTTCCATGACAATATGGTTTGTTATTGTGCAAATTAAAAACAACCTGTCTATTAAGAGGGGGAATCTGTTAAATATGTATTAACGGTTTCATGTATGTCATGAAACTCTGTTTGAAATGTGGTGGATTTATATGAAATAACACAGCAAGCCCACCAAGACATTGGTGCATGAAAACAAGCAAGTGCAATAAATATGTGTAGTCAGCATTATTTATATATACAAAACACACAAAAAGAAAGCAAAACTCTTTATTCTGTTTTGTGTGTAGGTTACATTTCTCTAAATGTAAACACAGAGGGAAAGTTCGGCAGGAATACAGAGCAAGCTAATTTCAGTTTTCCCTCTGAGGCAGGAAACGGGCCTTTTGTTTCTTTTAATTATTTCTTCAGTCTTTCATAATGAGACGTGTTTGTGTATTATTTGTGACATTTAAAGAAATAAAACTGTTAAGGTTGAAGGCTGAAGACAAAATTGAGTGAATGGTATGCACTCAGCCATGTGAAGAAGTCTGCAAGAGGAGAGGCTGGAAGCCGTGAGCAGCGGTGCTCTGCATGGCTGGGTTCCTGGCAGCATTTATCTTGCCAGGTACCGAAAGCACTTTCATGGGCTTTTCTGCATGTCCTCATTTTTCCGTGATACTCGCATATTGCTTCTACAATCAGAAAAATTCAGGAAGCATTTTTATGTGCAGCTGGCTGGTGCCCCACTCTCCATTAATCCATATAGATTATCTCACATCTCCAGAATTGATTCACAGGTCAAGGGTGAGCCCTGGAACTCTATGTGTGCTTGGCAAGACCCCCGTTCCCCCCCCAACCCCCACCAACATGCTCAGACTCACCTTTCCTGTAAGCTGTGAGACTCCCAGGACTTGGGGACTCTGCATGAGGCCCTTTAGCTCTAAGGCCCTCCCAGGACCCCCGGGTCACCCCATCCCCAGCCTCTACTTCCCTGTATAGCACTTGACAAAAGAGTAAGTCCAAGACCTGGGATTTTGAGGGCTGAACTGGGGACACCCAAGGCTATAAGGACTGAGTGTCCTTCAAGCCCAGAAGCCCTGTCACTATGGGCTGGGTGACCATATCCAAGAAGGCCAGGAGGAAAGCAAAGCCCTGGCTCAGAGAATGAAGCAGGGGTGTGAGACAAATATCCGCCAGCATCGCCTCCCACATGCAGGGACAGCTTCAGGGCATCTCTCCCAAGCCCTCCAATGTAAAGTGATAAAGCGGCTGTCTGGTTCCCTTGCCCTGGCCAGTCCCGCTGACCACAGACATGCATGCTGCCTGCTTGCAGGGTCCACCAGGTTGCCTTGGACAGGCTGCCTCTCCCCAGCTGTCACACCATGGGCCCTCCTCTAGGGCCCTCCAAGGCAAGTGAACATGCTGTGGTTACAAACAACCGCCAACCCCAACTAGCCAGGTGTCTACAGCCCATGTGGTTACTGGATGAATACCCCAATATGCCTCCATGGAAGCCAGGAGGAAGGGGGACCGCTGATGTCCATGGACCAGAGCCTGTGGTTCTGCCCTGGGAAGGGCTTTGGCAAGGAGCCCCCTGTCTACTGGTCAAAGGATAGGGGTGGGCCGAGTGTGCAGACTCCCTCATCTGGCAATGAGAGAATGACCCAAATGACCTTTCTGAACATATATGCTACCTTCTGTGACCATCCCCTGGTCCACACTCACTGACTGACCCCTGACCCCCAACCAGCCAAATGGCAGAACCCAGAGGTCCCAGACACAAAGTCTCAGCAGAGGGGCCCTGCTGGGTGTCTCTGCTCAAATTGGCCTGCCAGTCTACCCCTGCTCACGCTCTGGACAACTCAGAATCCAACCCCAAGGACCCAGAGCTTGGATCTTCCTTACGAAGTTGGAGGTGGCTACCTCCCTTGAAGCAAACCAGGCCACATCACGGTTTGGCATCACTGGTGCCCTTCCAGGCCAGCCTGTGAGGCCAAGCATGACCCACCCCACATACTGACCAGCACGGCCCTCTCCTCAGCTCCTGCGCCACTTCCCAAGCTCTGATCTCGAGGATGGGCTCCCTCCCTGCATGCTGAGCTGGCCAGCAGGACTTTCCTCCCCTCGTGCTGCCTCCCCATGAAGTCCTTCCCCTCCCCCATCCCAGTAGCGTCAGGCATCAGGGCCTGTATCATGGACGAGACCGTGACTCCCGCAGGGCAGGACCGCATCTCTGTTTCCTCTGCATCCCCAGCCCTGGGGAGGGGCTCAGCCCTTCCTGCTGACCCCAGGCTCACCATTCCCACCTCGGGGGTGGTTCATATCCTTCCCTCTTGCAGTGTGCCAATTTCCCTTCCTCCCTACCCTCTTACCAGCCTTCCTTGGGGCTCCTCTCCCCTCAAGCTCCTCAGGCAGGCAAAGGAGGCCTCTGCAGAAGGCAGGAGGTCCCGGCCACCCCACAAGTTTGGACCCTGGGTCCAGCAGGCCGGCAATGCCACCAGGGCTGGACACGTTTCCCTCTTCCAGTTCCCCTCCAGCAAGCCCACCCACAGCCCAGGGCTCAGGACAGATGGCCAGGAGCAGACCCCTGGAGACTGCACAGTCACATTGATGGTACCTGTGCCCATTTCCAAGCCCTGACCAAGCATTGGGAATAGCATCTCACCCCGTCCTTGCCCCAACCACAGGCTGCCATCAGGGTCCGTCCCCACAGGGCCGAGTAGCAAGTAGAGGCCAAGACCAGCTTCATACTTTGTGTAAGGCCATGTAGCCAGGAAGAGGAGAAGCTAGAAATTAATCCTGGTGCAGCTCACAGCAAATCTCAGGTGAGGCCAGATGCAGAGGGAAGTAGGTTTCCTGGCAAATACAAGCCACATAAGACAGGAGCAGCACGTCCAGGAAGCCCGCTGCACATGGGCACACCACAGACCTGGTACAACTGCCCTGGTGGGTGATGGCTCATCTCACTGATGTCACCTTGCAGGAGCTTAGCCTCAGAGAACTGGGGGACCACAGCAAGTTCCCGCAGCCAAGGGGCAGGAGGGCCTGGAGGCCAGGACTAGTGAGCAAGGAAGGAACAGGAAGGGCAGGTTGCATGCCCCAGGCCTCCCCAGGAACACCATGAGAGAAGGGCCGCCAGGGTCCCACCATAAACAATCCGGGGAGGCTGTGGCAGGGCTGGCACATGCAGGAGGCATGTGGAAGCCCATCGCTGATCACAGTCACCCATCTAGAGCAGCTGGCTTGGCCTGGCTCACGGGATGTGTTGCTAATTCCACCTTTCCCCCATCCCTCACCTCTCTGCCAGCCACCCAGAGTACCATGGCCTCTTTAAGTGGCTCCTAGGTTCTCACTGGGCATTCCAGCCTTGGACTCCCATGCTAGACAGCCCTGGCTGGGGCAGGGGGCACACAGAGCCGTCCTGACAGGGCCTCCCAGCCTGCAGAGCCCCCCTCCCCCAACTACCCAGGGAGGCCACTACCTGCTGAGCCTGAGCAGCTCCATGTGCAGCCAAGGTGGTGGCCCAGAGCAGTATGTGGGCTTGGTAGCGATGGTGACGCCCCCACCCTCCCCACAAGGTGTACAAAGTGCCCACAACCCCATTGGAAGCTGGAGGGCTGGAGTCAACACAGCACCAGACATTCCACCAGTGCCCTCCACTGCACATGGCTGGAGAGACAGAGACTCCTAGTCTCCCCAAAACACTGCCTTGGGACCGCAGGAGCAGGGGGAACAGAAAGAGTTCAGACTTTGGAGTCACCAAGCCTGGGTCCCCAGCTCAGCAGTCACTTCTATCCCAGTTCTGGTCCCTGGGGCAGGTACCAAGTGCCTGAGTTTCCATTTCCTCAGCTGCACACAAGTTGCCGTGAGAAACATACACCTACTGCTAGTAACTGGTCTGGCACAGAACAAGCGCTCAGTAAAAGCAAAGCCACTGCCTATTCTCCAGCGATGAGCATCCAGCCGCTGTCTCTGCCAGGTCAGACTGGGCACTGTATGGTGTGCAGAGATGCATCAGACATGGGCCTACTGCCTGAGACACTGGCCATCCTGTTGCAGAGGAATGACACAGAAAGCAGAAACTGACAGTCAGGACAGACCAGACAGAGGCTGCAGGGCTCAGGGCACACCTGCTAACACCACAGCACCTGCCAATGCAAGACCATTTGTTTCAGAGATGGGAAACCCGGAGTCCAGGCCAGGGGTGACTTCCCCGAGGTCATGCAGCTGGCCAGTGGCAGGGTGGGGCCCAGAGGGGCCATCCCTGGCCTCCTCACCCCCATGGCTGGATTGGCTTCCTAACAGCCCCTCCCTGATCCCTCCAGAATCCAGGCCAACTTCCTGCTGGAGGAGGGGGCTGCCCCAGGACGGTGAAGGGAGGGCAAGAACAGCCCATGGAGAGGAAGAAGATGCATTCCTGAAGGAGAATTCTAGATGGACCCCCTAGGATTCAGCAGCATGAGGTATGAAGGGTCCAACCCTCTCCCTGCAGCTCAGAACGCCTCTGAAGGGCCACTCAGCCTCAGAGCTCCCAGGGGTCTGCTGGGGCTTCCCCTGGGAAGGCCTCTCACCCCTTGGCCTGTGTCCTGCCTGGCCTGACTCCTTTCCCTGCCTTCCCCACGTGAAGATCCCAATGTCACCGCCAATAAGCCTCCTAAAAGCCAAACTCCCACTTGGACTCAGCTCCCTGGAACTGACACTGTGTCCCAGGCCCCTGCCTCATCCCCTCTGGGGCTTCCTTCCCTGCCTTCCCACAGTGACTCCCAAAGTGATGCCTCCAGCACACCCCTCTCCTCCTGAGGCTTCACCCAGGTCCCCCAAGTACCCCAAACTCCATGGTCTACACTGACCTCACATCTTCCCCTGCTCCTCCTTGACTCCTCATCTCAAAGATGGCCTCCCTGAGGCCCAAGCATGGACGTGACCTTCACCCTGATCTTCCCCTTCCCTCACTCCAATACCCAGAAGCCAACCTCCAAGCTCCTGCTCTGACCTTCACACAGCCCCTCCTCGCTTCTCCGCCTGGCTGCACCATCAGCCTGTCCAGCCCACTTTCCACCAGGGTGGCCTCCCAGAAACACAAACCCATCACATCACTCCCAGCTTCAAATCCTTCCCAGCTCCTCTCTGCTGTCAGTCAGTACGAGGTCCAGCTCCTGCTCCTGGGAGACCCACCTACCACTCAAACCTCCAGCCTCATCTGCCACCAGATCTCCCATCAGGCCAGTGCTCCAGCAAACCACCAGGCACTCCCTGCACACCCCACAGATGGAGGTTTCTCATCTCTGCTTAGAATGCCATCTCCCACCACCATCTCTTATCCCTCATCTTAGGCAACCTGGTCAACTCCTATCCACATTTCAAAACCCCAACTAAAGTGTCTTTCAGGAAGCCTTCCCTAACTTCACTAGAGAGCAAAACTTTCCCGCCAGTCTATGCTGCTTCTAGGATAATGTCCCATTCATTCCATGAACTATACATATTTGTTTCCACATCTACACTTTCCCCACTAGACTGGGAACATTTTGAGGAAAGGAATTGTGCTGGGGCCATCCTGGAATCCCCTGCATTTAGCAGAGAGCCTGCCTTGCAGCAAGCTGTGAACAAATGTTTGTTGAAAGTACAGTTGACCCTTGAACAATGAGAGGTTGGGGCACTGACCCCTCATGCAGTCAAAAACTTGAGTACAACTTTTGACTCCCTAAAAACTTAACCACTAATAATGCACTGTTGACCGGAAGCCTTACTGATACCATAAACAGTCTATTAACACATACTTGTGCATGTTGAATGTATTATATACTGTATTCTTACAATAAACTAGAGAAAAGAATCATAAGGAAGAGGGAAAGTATATTTACTATTCCACTATTAAGTGGAAGTGGATCATCATAAAGATCATCATTCTTGTTGTCTTCACATTGAGTAGGCTGAGGGGGAGGAATAAGAGGGGCTGATTATGCTATCTCAGGGTTGGGAGAGGAGAAAGAAAATCCTTGTGTAAATGGACCTACACAGTTCAAACCAATGTTGTTTAAGGGTCAACTGCATAGCTGAATGAATAAATGAATCAACCCACTAGCACTGGATGCCAGCCGCCACTCCCTCCCTTCTCTCCTCTTCCCTCAAGCTGTGCTCTGTCTGGCCAGGGGAAGCCCCTCACCTCCTACATCACTCAGGGCAAAGGCTGCCTCCTCCCACCTGGCCCCCTAGTCCCCTGGCCTATCCATCTGCTTGACTAATGAATAGAACAACCTGTGTTCCATTTCCGGGGAATATGCCCGCCTTAAACTGCTTTGAAGAGCATAGCACCTGCTCACATATCAATTAAAATTATAATTAGGTGGTGAGAGTATATAATTAAAATAACACGTTCCATCTCCCTCATTTACTGCTGCTGCTGGCTGTCTAGATGAAGTGAAGCAGTTCCCAGAGTGGATGGGGATGGGGATCGCTTTTGTCTCCGCATGCACCATGCTTTCCTTCCAGGTGTCTCTTCTGGCACAGAAAGCAGATCCCCAAGGTTGCCCTAAGCAACCCAAGTGAAAAGGGTTTTCTGTCACTTGCTGAATTATGACTAACACTCCTTGCCTGGTTATGGTTCGTGTCACATGTCAGACTTTTTCAGGCCTCCACACCTTTATATCTGAAGTAGAAGAAAGGCATTTAGGGCTATCTGTCTAAATGCCCTTCTACTGAATGCATAAGAAACTCCTACTCAATCTTCAAAACCCAATTCTGACTTTCATCTGTGCTGGGTTCTGGGGACATAGGGGAGAAAGATGCAGTCCCTACTTCAAGGCACACACAATGCTGGGCATAATCATCCCCATGTTGCAGAGGAGGAAACTGAGGCTTCCTGATAATGGACCATGGTTGGGAGGCTGAGGGTGTGGCTGGGTCTGCAGAGCCCTCCCACAGCCTCAGTCCCTCCCCACTTCCAGAACACGGGCCTGTTAAATCCACTGCCATCTCCTGGCCAGCCGGCAGTGCTGGCAGGTAAATCCGTCAAGTGGCATGTCCTGCTAAACAAGAATAGGAGTGTGGTTTGGGAGGAGCCATTTGCTGCTGCATGGTGCTTTGCAGAGATTTTGCTCAATCAGGAGATGTGCCCACCACCTAGCACATCCTGCTGTAATATTTATGAAGTCCCATTTTGGCAGAGCATAGGGGAAATCACTCCTTGCCTTTTAAAATTAAACTCACTTAGACTTTCATTGCTATAACCATTAAAACCAGAGTGTTAGCTACTGTCGTCTCCTCCAAGCTGATTTGCAGCCAGCCAGGGCTGCCTTATCCCTCTGCCTCCTCCAGGATGCGAAGTGGGGGAAAGACTCACAGTTATTGAGTACCTCCCAGGTGCTGGGCACTCTGTGGGGTATTTTACATATGCTGCCTTGGCATTTCCAAAATGGGCTTTGCAAAGCACTAATTACACAGGATGTTAATAGGTGCTCTGCCAAATAAAGTTCCATGTTCAACTGAGCCTGCAAACGCTGAGTTCACAAAAGTTAACGGGCTTCTTTACTGCAGGACTTCTCAGAGCCTTAAATATGCTGACGTAGGTGGTGATGCCCTCAAGAGAAGCATCTAGTTGGGTGATATGTATTTGGCCACAGAGCCTGTTTTCTCCCACAATATTCAGTAAAATCAGTTGTACAGAATTCAATCTGGGACATACTGTTCTAGTCTTCCCCAGCCTGGAAAGTGGCCATTGCTGTCCCTATTTTAGATATGAAGAAACACACTCATGAGGTCTCGCTCATTCACTGGTATATCCCCTGCATCCAGCATGGAGACCTCCACACTGCAGACCCTTGACAAACAGTTGAGAGCTATATGAAGAGCTGCCCAGCCAATGGCCATGGAGGGGAGAGCTGGGACAACACTCTTAAAGTATCTGACTCTTTCAAACTCCTCATGCTTCCCATGGCCACTTATCTAAAGCTCATGAAAGAACTCCTCTCTAACTTGCCCCACAACCAGGTAGACTGTGAAGGGACTGGGTATGCAGGCACCTGGCCTGGTCCCAACACAGGGTAAACCCTTAGAGGGGCCCTCTCACCCTAGTCCAGCTGAGCATGGTTTCCATGGGGCCTAACCAGCCAGTGAAGGGGCAGAAATCCAGGAGTCACATGAACATCACACCTGTTGATCCCAAATATTGAAGACAGAAGGGCAGCAGGTGCTGCTCCACTCTACCTTTCTGAAGGCTGTGTCTATCACAGACAACTCTAGGTTGCTCTCCTAGGAGTTTGATCACTGGACTTACTTGTCCAGTGTTGTGTCTAAGAAAGAGATTGTTTCACAGTGTTTGCAATAAAATGTACACAATAACACACAGAAACACTAATGGGGTGCACAACGGCAGAGGCAGAGGCTAAAGGCTGATCACTGTAACCCCCAGCCCCTGGCCAAGCACACGCTTAGGAATTGGACAGGATTTCATGATGGAATGGAAGAACTGTGACATCCAGGAAACAGAAGGCTGGGAGTGGGGGCCTCCAAGAATGTCAATGCCCCTTGCAGCAGTGGCACCCTGGGCTCCAGGTCTCCTCTAGAGCCCAAGCAGGCAGCCGAAGAAGAAATACAAGTGTATGTCCACAACCCGGCCTCCTCCATGGTGACAACTAATGCTGTTTCCCACCATCACCAGGTCCACACCTCCCCATACCCCTGCCGTCCTCTGGGTGCCTGGAACCCCATGGTGTCCTCACCCAGTAGGCTCCAGGGCTAGTTTTCATATCAGGTACTAAAGCGCAATGATTAGGTGACAAACCTCATTTGCCAGAAGGCAACACGCAGAGTCATAACCAGACCTGGCTCCATGGGAACATGGCTATAAATTGTTTCTGACAGTTGTGTTATTTCATGTAAGCATTGCCCACTCATCTGTAGGCATTTCCAGAAAGACCCTGACACACAGCCCTGCTGACTGCCTGGCCTGCTGACTGCTTGGCCCACTCTTTTTTTTTTTTTTTTGAGACGGAGTCTCACTCTGTCGCCCAGACTAGAGTGTGGTGGCGCGATCTCGGCTCACTGCAAGCTCTGCCTCCTGGGTTCACGCCATTCTCCTGCCTCAGCCTCCCGAGTAGCTGGGACCACAGGCGCCCGCCACCAGGACGGCTAATTTTTTGTAGTTTTTTTTTTAGTAGAGACGGGGTTTCACCGTGTTAGCCAGGATGGTCTCGATCTCCTGACCTCGTGATCCGCCTGTCTCGGCCTCCCAAAGTGCTGGGATTACAGGCATGAGCCACTGTGCCCGGCCAGCCTGGCCCACTCTCTATCTGACTGACTCATCGACCAACACTAACCACAAGCCAGCCAGCAGGAACGCAGCCCACCTCCTATTAGGGAGGCCCCCCATGAGCCCACCGGCCACTCCAACCTGCATGTGGGCAGGACAGGACCAAAGGCTGCCTGGGAGTGTGGCTGTGCTGTCCCAGGCAGGAGCTGGGAGGCTCTGATCCTTGACCTTGTGCGCTCAGGAGTCTGTAGCCAGGGCCTTCCCACAGGGACACCATCCTGTAAGGGACAGATAGCTTCCAACCACACTGGGTCCTAGCTACAACACCACAGAAAGCCAGCACTCAGGGAGACACTGACCCGAGTCTAGACCCTCCCACGTCCTGAAATTAGGGAACTCCCATCAGTAGGGGTGGCCTAGACAGCCTGAAAACCGCAAGGGGGAACCCCAGAGGTCAATGTCTACAGCCACCAAGGAAGAACTGCTCCTGGTGGTGGCCTGGAAGTTACATTTCTGAATGTCCAGCACAGTTTATTTGCTCACCTTATCCTGCTAACAGCCTCTCTTTTCCCTTTGGGAACTTTTTTTTTTTTTGAGATGGAGTCTCGCTCTGTCCTCCAGGCTGGAGTGCAGTGACATGATCTCGGCTCACTGCAACCTTGGTCTCCCAGGTTCAAGCGATTCTCCTGCCTCAGCCTCCCGAGTAGCTGGGATTACAGGCGCCCGCCACCACACCCGGCTAATTTTTGTATTACTAGTAGAGACGGGGTTTCAGCATGTTGGCCAGGCTGGTCTCAAACCCCTGACCTCAGGTGATCCATCTGCCTCGGCCTCCCAAAGTGCTGGGATTACAGGCATGAGCCACCGTGCCTGGCCAAGAACTTCCTTCTAATTCCACCTTGTTTTGGAAAGAAGTGAGGCACATGGCTCGGGCTGGCCAATGAAAATACTCCTCCCTGATTAACACTGATTGGCTCTTGGATGGGCACATGACCCAGGCTGGGCCAGTCAGGATACTCCCATCCCTGGTAGCACTCATTGGTTCATGGATAGGCACATGACCCAGGCTGGGCCAGTCAGGATATCCCTGTCCCTTGTTGCACTGACTGGTTCACGGATAAGCACATGAACCAGGGTGGGCCAATCAGAGTCCTCTGAAGACCACTTCCCCTCGAGTGGAAACGGAATGTGGTCTTTTCTCTGCCATCTTTGCTAAGCAGGAAGAGTGGATGACGTGGAAGGAGCCTGCACAAAATGAAGTCAAGCAGAGCCACAAAGAGATACTCCACAGCCCCAAATCCAGCCTGCCCTGAATCCCCTTTTGACAAAGGCCAGGGTGAGTTGGATCTTTGTCCTGTACAACCGAAGAAACCACAGCTGGAATTCATTTGGGAAACTTGCTCGTCCCTCCCACCTGAGAGTCCACAGTACCAGCCCCCCAGGGGAGGCGGGAGTCTCGCTGTATCCCCCAGGCCGGAGTTCAGTGGCGCAATCTCGGCTCATTGCAACCTCCGCCTCCCGGGTTCAAACAATTCTCCTGCCTCGGCCTCCCGAGTAGCTGAGATTACAGGTGCACACCACCACACCCAGATAATTTTTGTGTTTTTAGTAGAGACAGGGTTCCGCCATGTTGGTCAGGCTGATCTTGAACTCCTGACCTCAAGTGATCCGCCTGCCTCGGCCTCCCAAAGTGCTAGGATTACAGGTGTGAGGCACCGTGCCTGGCTCCCATTTTAATTCACACAAATACCCTGGGTATTTAATTCACACAAATACCCTGGGTGGCAGGGCCTATGCTTATCCCCATTTTATAGATGAGGAAAGTGAAGCTCAGAGAGCTTCAGTAAGTTACTCAAGGTCAAAAACTAGTCGGTGACAGAGCTGGGGTTCAGATCCAGCTGGTCTGCCTCCAAAGTGCTGTCTCTCACCTCCTCTCTCAATTCAAAGGCAAGCCATGTCCACCCTGAACCCCAGCACCCAACACAGTGCCTGGTGCCTGGCCCAGACAAGACACCAGTGAACATCTGTGAAGTGAACAAATGCTCTCTGCCCGGCCACACCTGGACATCTCCTAGGAGCCTCCCAGGAATCCTGCACTTCCGAGAAACATCTCCTGAGCTGCAGGGGAAGGCAGGGGAGGAGGAGGAGGAGGCATGGGGTGAGAGAAGCCGCCAAGACTGGCAGAGGCCAGGCCAGGGCACCTCAAAGCCCCATGCGGGAAGCCTGGGGATTGGCACAGGCCTGCCCATGGGGAGTGGATTCGGTGATTACCCAGTGCTGGCTCCACCTACACTAATTAACTTGCAGCTCCCAGGGGTGTGGTAGTTCCCACTGCACCCTGTGGCTGGGCTAGGCAGGCAGAACCACACCGCAGGATGCACACCAAGGAACAAAGCTCAGGCCTTTGCCTCCCGCTGGGGAGGAGAACCTAGAGCTGGTCCTCAGGCATGGCCACGTGAGCAGCCTCACAGGCAGTGAGGAGGCCAGCTGCACCTTTCTGAAGAACCCACGACAGCAAAGGAGGGAACGAGCAGAGTGGGGAGGCTGGGAGTCAGCAGACCAAAGTGACCTCAGGAGGAGGTGTCAAGCTCTGGGGTCTGGCAGCCAGCTCAGAGGTATTTAGTCCTCCATGCAACCTGCATTGATGGAACACCTGCTGTATGCAAGGCACGGCGCTAGAGATGAGGACCCAAAAGACAGCAATCCCTGCCCTCCTAAAGCTTCCACTTGGGATCGAGGTGAACCAGCAACAACAAGGTTAACTCATCGTCCAGCCAAGTGGCCTATTAGAAGGAGATGAGAACTATGGAGAAAGACAGGCAGCGCCAGGAGGGCGGGAGGGGCGGCAGTGGGGTGGGGAGCAGGGTGAAATTCTGCATGGATCCCAGGGAAGAACTCACAGAGGCGGAGACAGCAGGGACTGGAGGAGGGGAGAGTGAGCCTCACAGATGAGAGAGAGTGCCCCCTGCAGCAGTTGGGAGGCTCCAGGGGAAAAGGTCAAGCAGCCAAGCCGCAGAATGGAAACCCCAGGAGTTGCTGAGCAAGGATCAGAGCAAGGGGGCACTCAGACACCCAGCTGAGAGCGTGGGAATGAAATGACGAGAGATGCATAGCAAGCAAAGCCCCGAACCACCAAAAAGTCAGTCAACAACTCCAGAGGAAGCAAAATGTGGGATAGGAAAGGCTAAGGCAACGCTTCCCTAACTGGGCTGTGCTGTGTGTTGACACAGGCCTAATGCAGAAAACGTGCACCACGGATCTGACCAGACTGCAGATCATGACCCGCCACCCAGAGGGCAGGATGCAGGGCACAGAGGGAGAGAGAGCCCGCAATTCCCCTCCTCTGAGGCGCGAAGCCAGTACAGACGTCCACAAGGGGAATATCAAGGGGTGGGGCCAAGCATGCACTTGGGAACTCTGAAGGTGAATACTCCAGGGGCACAGCGGACTCCGCGAGGGGGGGGCGGGGGGAAGGCAGGGGAGATGAGTCTCTGTTTCTCTTATAGAAGTCACGGGCTCTTGAAACTATCTGCATGAATAACTTTGATAAAACCAAAAACTAGAAGGGGAGGAGGGAAGAAGGAAAAACGTGAGACGGCCCTGCCTGCTTAACTCCCCACGGCAGCCAGGGCCTACAAAGAGGGAGCAGAGCAACTGGATGAGGACTGGAGCGGGAAGTTGCCTGGAGGCGGTGGCACTGGACAAACACCTGGAGGGTGTCAAGGGAGGAAAAGAAAGGCCTTCACTCTGCCTCTCAAGAGCCTATTCCAGCTCAGGCCTCCTCCTAGCCAAGGACCACAGGCAGCCCCCAACCCCGTCCCCGTTGACGCTGGGCCTCTGTCCAGTCCCTACAGCAGACGGATCCAGGCCAGCTACTGCAATCCCCTGACTCTCAGAGGGAGCCCTGCCTTCCCCGACCCCACCTCGCCCTTCTGTCTTTACCTCCTCCTGGGCACTTGTCCTTTGGCCTCTGGCGTTTGCATATGCTGTGTATCCTCCCTCCTCCTTATTGTTCAGGATTCATTTAAGAAACCCCCTGCTCCAGGGACTATCCCTGATCCCCCAGGTCCATCCTTTCAACTTAGTCCCCTAAAACACAAAAACAAAGGGAGCAGAGTGCTTCTAGAGATAGTAAGAAAATCCTACCACCAACACTGAGCTCTGGATGCCCCCGAGCCTGCACTGCCCACTAAACAGTCCCGGAGGATGGAGGAGAAGATGGGACTGGGATGAGGTCCTGGTGGGACCCTGGGTGCTCACATGGGTGCCCTTCCCGCACACATGTTTCCAGAAGGGCCCGCTCAGGGAAATGCTTAACCTTAACCAAGGACCTTAAAGGTGGCTTTTCGGCAGCCAGTGAGGGTGAGCATCCTCCCCTACAGGGCTCCCGGCTATGGCTTTCCCTCAGTCTGAGCACTCCCTCTCCTGCAGCTCCCAGAGGTAGGCCCTCCTCACCAGCTGTAAATAACAGACACACTGAGAGAACATGTCACAAAACCACAGCCACATTTCACAACACGTAGTCTCTTGCCATGAGCCTAGCATTTACATCTGCAGAGTTGGTGCCTCGGGCAGTGGGGTAGACACACAGCCCTGCACCTCTTCCCAGCCCTGTCTGCCCAGAGAGGGGCCCTGGGCTCAAAGGGCATGGGCCGAGTGGCTTCCAAATGGGGTTTCCAGGCTCAAGAGCTGTGCACCTGCAGTTCTTAGACTGTAGAGCCCCAATTTAGGGATCTGGCCTCAGGGACTTTCCAGGGAGCATCTTTGCCTTGGATTCTGTGCCAGAGTTTCCAAGCCCAGCCCAGGAATCAGGATTTTAGGGCACTAATTCTAGAAGTTCTATCATGAGATAGGGAGCGAGTCCTGTGCTTGAGGTTCTCATCTGGGAGCTTTTAAAGAAGAGTCACCCTGGGCCCCTTGTGACCCTGGGCCCCTCCAACTGAGGGGCTGGTGTGACCTTGCGGGCCTTATCCACCTCTGCTTACTGCCGAGTTTTTGCAGAGACTTCCCACACTGTTCAAGGACCCTCAGTCAATGGGGGCTCCAAACCAAGTGCCCCGTGTGTCCAGGAGCAGGGACGAGAGGGGAGTACTGAAATAGGCAGGTCACACAGCCCTCATGCCGCAGGCACTGCTGCATACAGCCAGTGTCAGAAACCAGAGAGGGCTGTAGCTCCCAAAGGCCACCAGCGGTGCTGGGCCAGCCAGCAGGTCCAAGTCCCAGTCTCAGTGGTGCCTCTACCCCGGGTCCAGAGAACCAAGAAGGAAGTGGGGTGGAAATCAAGATGAACCCCAGCTCCTTTCCCAGTATACACACACCCCACTATATCCTCACCCAAGGTCTGTCAAGCCTCAGAAGTCTTTTGGGCAACTTGGCTGGCCTAACTGGGATAGCCCAACCCAGTTAAGGGGCTGGCTGGGCCCTGTTAGATACCCAAGGGGGACTGAGACCCACAGGCCGGCCATGCCCCCAGGACAGAGTGGGGAGGGCAGGCCTGAGGGACATCCAAAGAACAGGAAGTTTGGCCCAGCTGGGCCCATCCTCCAGGAAGCCCTAGGGAGCCCACGCTGCTTCCCTGCCCAGGAGCAGCCTGAGTTGGGTAGCGATCTACCCCCTCCATGGCAGCATACCCCTCAGCATTGTGGGAGCCCCAGCAGTGGGCAAATCCTGTGCGCTGTGAGCCCCGGCCCGGCAGCCCATTCCAGGGAAGGGCTGACCATTGAAAGGTCTTATTTGTCATAAATACAAACGTTTGTTCCTGTGAAAAGCACAGGCTCTTTAAAGATAAAGATCCTGATGTTCCTTGCTGTATATGCCCAAGGCCAGGGCCAGTCCACAGTAGGCACTCAGGAAATAAATGAACAAATGAATGGACATTTCCTTTATACTATCCCCACTGAAGGATCAACAGAGGACTTTATGCAGCAGCCTTTCAGCCACGCGAATGTTCTCTCTGCTGATAGCACTCTCCATCACTTTTGCTCTTAAAACCTTGTTTTGGAGACGAGATGTTCAGAATTCCATCCAGGAATTAGGGTTGGGTTTTCTGCAGAGGGCTATTCACCTTCTTCTAACAGAACAGAACCTCTTAGTTCTCATCTTAAGCTACCTCACAGCTAATTTTCTGGATTTCTATATAAAAAATAAATCATTTAACAAAAGAATCTGTATCTACAGTGTATGGAACAAAAGAAGATTTCAAAGCCCATTAACTCACAGAGATGGTATGTTACTGGGAGAATATGGGCTGTATAATTAAAACAATTTAAATCCGATTATAAGAAGACAGTGGGCTTTACTGCCTGCCACCATCTCACTAATGGAAAGAAAACCAATATCTTGAGTTTTCTAAAATTACTGTAAAATTATGAATTAGAACACGTATGTACCATCGCTCCACTGCTCTGTATTACTGATAAAATTAGATGAAATATTCCTTGCAGAGAAATATTCCTTGCAGAGAACATAAGCCATTGTTGGCTCAGAGCTCTGCTGGGCATACACAGCATCTGGTGGCTGAGGGCCCCAAGGTGGGAAAGTCAGCCAGTGTGAGAGGGTATCCTTTCTGGAGATCCTAGCCTTGAAGTTAATGAGGCGTGATTCCCCACACCTCCCTAGTGAACCATGGCACCCTGTGTCTAATGAGGGAGAATCGCTGTCATGCAGGGGGATGGACAGAATGACAGTCATGGCCCAGCCAGGGACCCCGCCTTGTCCAGCCGAAGTGTGTATTTCAGTCTGAACTTGGGGAGCATGTCCAGAGCTGTGATGAAGGAAATCAACAGTGAGAGCACCCCCACTAGCCAAGCACCTGCTGGGAGCTGGGGCGGGAAAGCACATGGCCATGCCTGGCCCTTGGCATTCCATCTCTGCATCATGAAGGGCCACCGTTCATTGGCTGGCCCTGGCTGCCCCTTGGCACCACCCAGGAAGCTCTTAGAGAATACCAGTGCCTGGGCTCTTGCCGGGCTTGTGAGATCAGGCTCTCTGGGGTGGAGCCTGGGCACTGACACTTGTCTGAATTCCTGGGGCCTGGGTCTGCTGTGCCTACAGTGGCTGGCACTGGGTCAACCCTCAGAAGACGTGTAGGCAGGGAACAAATGGGCACCCACTGTATGCACACCATGTCTTCAGACTCTCAAAACAGTTCTTCAAGGTAGATGTGAGTATCCCCATCGTACAGATGAGGAAACTGAGGCTCAGATATGTAGAGGAACATGCACTGACTCGCACAGCCAATAAGAGGCAGAAGAGGGATTCGGCCCAGCCACAGCACTATCCAGTGTCAAAGATGATTCAGAGACTTCGCCCTATCCCACCTGCCTTCCCCCAGCCAAGACTGGCCCACATGTGCCCCACACTGGACCAGAAGCTAGGGGAGGAGCAGGGACCAGCAGGAGCCAGGTGCTGCCTCTGAGGCTGTAGTAGTCTAGCAATGCCACCAGGTGCTGGGGAGAAATGGGGCACAGCCCCTCCTACACCAGCCTCTTTTGGGGTCAAAGTACACTTGCAGGATATAATTTCCATACACCAGGAAAGCCCTGTCTTGACACCTGAATTTTACCATTAGGTCATTCTAAGAAGTCTGGCAGAATTCAGGTCTCTAGACAACTCTTGTGGCCCAGGTCACATCCTCTCAGCCACCTCTCCACCTGTTGCTGTGGTGACTGGCTGCATGCAGGCATCCCTGGGCAGCCCTCACCTCTGCTCAGCAGGGGGCTCTCTGCTGGCACCAGGCGGGAACTGCCCAGCCAAGCTGCTGCACAAACCTGGAATAGCTCGGAAGGGAGCAGCACCAGGTCCCTCTGACCAGTGAGGACTGGGCTGATGGATAAATGCTCCCACTTTCCCTGCCCAGATGGACAATCCAGATGCATTTTTTGTGGTTCCCTGGAGGGCCCCGGCAGGAACGAGCCCCAGTGGCCCACGGCAGTGACCAATCAGATTGGCCTTCCCTCCCGCCCTGATTCATACTTCCTCTTCCCTTGGCACATGTTCCAAAGTCCACTGCTGGTGCATGAGCCTTCATCTCAGATGTCAGATATGAGACATCTTCATCTTCATGTCTGCATGGAGGGGCCTCGGGCTGCCATATCTTATGAAATGCAGGTACCCTTGTCATAAGCCAGCACCATCTCAACAGTATGTAATAAAGTCACTCAGAGTGGCGCAGCTTGGGTGGACAGGAACAAGGGCCCCTGGGGTGGAGAAGAGAGAGGCCTGGGGCTACCAGACCTACCACCAGGCCTTGGGTAAATTTGGGGCTCTGAGCCCTGCTCACCATCCAGGGAGAAGCCAGCTAGCCTAGAAGCCTGCTCCTCCTCTCCCCTCTCTATGGCAGACCAGGCATCTGTGGCCATGCGAGGCAGAAGCCAGGCTTAGGGATGGGCTTCAGCCATGTAGAAGTCCTGAAACCTCCAAGAATGGTATGCTCTGCACCTGGGATCCTCAGGGAGTGGCCCTGAGTCCAGAGCACAGATGCCTGCAGAGGCAGGGGTTGGGGGAGCTGACTGGCCTGTGCAATTCTACCATCCCCAAAGGCCTTTCTCCTCACAGCTTAAGGGCCTAGATGGAGGCTCATGGCTCTGAGCCCCAGCGATGTCCCCTCCAGTGGCCCACATCCTAGATCCTTTGATGCTCAGGGGTTCAGTCCTGAGCCACTTCTGCCTGTACCAGAGGGAAGCCCTAAGGCCCCTGCAGACTTTGCCAGGATGTCAGCACCCTCCTCCGTCTATGCCCAGGGACCCTGGACAGCTCACCTCTGAGCGCTAGCTCCAGCTATGCCACCGCCTGGAGTGCCTGCCTCCCTTTCTTCACCTGACCAACCCCTGTTCCACACTTAAGACTCAGCTCAGAAGTCACTTCTTCCAGGAAGCTTCCCCTGGTTAACCCCAAGCCCAGGCTAGGTTAGGCACCACCCCTGCGCTCCCACACCCCTGGGCAGGCTTCATTCTCTTGTAGCATGCTTCACTTTCTTAGGCCACTCGTCTGTCCTTGCCACACCCAGCTAGTGGCCATAGTATGCGGAATGTCCAGACCCGCTGCTGGGTGTGGCCTGCCAGGGCAACTCCAGCACGTGGGCTCTGCCAGCTGGAAAACACCCTCTCCGCCCCAGCCCGCCTTACACCCCTTAAGAAGGCTCACGTTTCTTCTTGGACCACTACCACCTGCTTTCTCCAGCTGAAGTTAATAATTTTAAAGTAATTAAGTCCAGCAAACCCTAACCGATTAAGTAGGGACTGGCACTGGCCGGCAGAGCTGCCATAGCCTCGTCTCTGCCCAGGAGGGCAGCTGGGTGGGGCCTGGCCCCAGGTCCACCACCCCAGGGCCTGACCATCCTGTGGCAGAGATAAACCTCTCTGAGCAGCCAGCTGCCTAATGAGACTGTCAGGGGACTTCTTAATGAGATTAGGCAGGGCCCTAGCTCTGCCTCACAGTGCGAGGATTTCTATTCAATTAATCGTTCAGAGTGGAGCAGGCGCTGCCCAGGAGGCAGGAGCCAGGCCCTTGCTGATAAGGCAGCCACCTCCCAGCAGCAGCCCAGCTTCCTGAAGTCCACAGCAGCCCCAGGCATTTGCCCCACTAGGCAGAAGGATAAACAGAGGCTGGCCAGGAGGATGGGGCAAGGCTGCTGGCCCAGGACTGCTCCTTGTCCCTTGGAATCTGGAGGGAGCTCTCAGGGTTCCCCACAAATGTGCCCATTGGGAGGAATAAAGCAGAGATCCCCACCCACAATGTATGCATGGGGTAAGGAGAGGCCTCCTGGCTGGGGAAGACTGAAACCAGGAACAAGAGCACACATGGCAGCTACATAGTGAGGGCTATGTGTGAGAGGCCCAGGCCCCAGACCCTGCATGAACACCGAGCACAGGTGTCATCCTGCGGGCTGGCACGTCCCTTACCCCAGAAAGCCTACCCTAACTGCCCAGCCCCCCCCCAACCCCCACCCTGCCCCACACACCCATGGACACACCACAGAGCTCAAAGCCTGGCCCTTCCCCTCCTTACTCTTCTGTCCCCAAAGAGGTTTCCAGCCAGCACTGTTTGGGTCTCCTGGAGCTCGCCAGAACAACTGTCACCAGGTGTTGCCCTGAGGCTCCCAGTCCAATCCCCACTTAACGTGACAGGCCACATTCCAAGTGCCTGTGGCAGAGAAGCCCCCGGCTGGACACTGCTGCAGTCTCGGCATCCTTTCTCTTCCTCTCCAGGTGACCCCACCCCCATCTACCATGCCTCTTTCACTCTCAGTGCAGGGACTGGGCAGCCCCCACCGGCCTGACAATCAGGGTGTTCTACTCCTTAGGCACCAGGATTGATTCGGGGAGGAAGTGATTCAGCCCCATACCAGCCCAGTGAGCTGCAGTCCTGGGACTCCTATGAGACTCTTGTTAAATAATCCCCCTCTTCCAGGGGCAAGTGGCCAGGGGGCTGGGCTCATTAGACATCAGCCTGCAACAGACAGGAGGCTGCCCAGGAAGGAAACCACCCAGGAGAGAGCAGGGACAAGGGGTGTGGAGACAGAGGCAGAGTCCTGTGGATACCATTTGGGCCTTGGATCCAGCCATGCCTGAAGTGATGCAGCCTCTCTGGCCTTTTCTATTACACGGCCTAATAATGATCCCTGTTTTGCTTAGGCCCAAATGAGAGTTTCTGACACCAGCATGATTAATATGACTAACATGGAGGGTGATTTCAGACCCACAGCAGGTTTACCTGGAGGCGATAGTCTCAGGTGGTCCGCTTTAGTGTTCTGACAAACACACACATGGGCCACAATTTCCCCACAGGCCATGAAAGGCAGAAACCCCTACGTGCCACGGGGTGCGAGGCTCGGCCACCTTCCCCATGGTCCCAGTGGGGACCTTCCAGCACATCTAGACAGGATCCCCCAGGAAGGGGGTCTCTGGGAAGATGACCCCTGGACCACCTATCACTGGGGTCTCAGTCCAACAGCAGGTGTGCACTGTGAGCTCTCTGGGACACACAAGTGTGCATGCAGTATGTGTGTGCAGGTCCTCATGTGTACTTGTCAGAGGTCCAGTCAGGCAGCCACTCAACAAACATTTGCTCCACCCCTGCATGTGCCTAGGCCGGTACAGGCCTGGGAGTCCCAAGATGAGGAGTTCATGGTGCTGGTGCTCACAGACTTCAAAGGCGCATGTAGAAGCCAGACACCAAAGACACAATGAATGGCATGGCAGCAATGAGGCAGCCCTGGCCCGGGCAGAGGAAGCAGAGTGGCCAGGAAAGGCCTCCTGAAGAGCGTACAGAACTGAGACTGGGATGAGACAGGGCTCTGCCGCACAGGGTGCATGGGTGGAGGCAACCAGGAGAGAGCAGACTGGATGCCAGGCCAGAGGCCAGACCACGAGGACTTGAATGCTGAGCACAGGTGTGACCCTGCAGGCCAACAGCCACAGGGGCCTGGTGTCGGGAAGATGCCCTGGGGAGCTCTGAGGGGCAAGGCTGAGTGGGGGCCCATCTGCCATGTGCCGTGCCTGGGCTGGCACACAAGAGCCCTGGCACGTCCATGCATGTAGCACGTCCACGTGACAGCGTCCCAGGGCAAGGCCAAGGCAGAGCCGCATGCATGCCCCTGCTGGCTGCACCTGACATCCAGGAGCTCCTGGGAGCACTGACCAGTGCCAATCAGTGCATGCTGAGACTCATCACAGACCTCGCTGTCTTGCCTTTAACAACGTTAATTTTCTTGGCAGGAGCTAAGCAGCCTAAAGCAGTGGACCCCATCCTGGCTGCACTCATGCAGGCTTCTCCCGAGAAAGCTTGAGCATGAACAACCACAGAGCTTCAAAGCCCTTCTAGCCCCTGCTCACCAGGAAGGGTCCAGCTCCTGCTTCCTCAGAGGCCAACGTGGTGGCAGCAGTGGCTGCTGGCTATGTCCTCACAGACAGGCAATGGTCAGCAGCTCCTGGAGTGCGGAGGGAGCACTGGTGGGAGCCGGTGGGCAATACCTCCCTGCCAAGCTCACAGCTGTGAGGCTCGCTGCCCAGACCTGCAACAGCTTCTCCCCTTCCCGGCCAGGGACCCTTCCCCTGCCCTGGCCAGAAAGAGGCAGTGGCCAGGACCGTGTCAGCCCCATTTCACCCATGGAGGCTGCTGGGGGAAGAGGGCCTCCTAAGCCCACCAGAAAATTCCCAGGTGGGAGAAGAGAAGAGAAACCCAGGTTCTGGTGCACAAGCTCACACCACCGGCACCAGGAGCCCGGGTGAGCTTCTATTTCTTCTGCACGACTTCTCCACTCACCCCCAACTACCCTCTCCCACCCACACAGGCACACCTCAGGCATACAGAGACATGGGGCCTCCAGAATTTTCCCACTCGAGCCAGTGAGTGTTGGAAACATCTCCAGCATGGTTCTCCCCTTTGCACATGGCCTTGGAAGCCCTCATATAAATAGCCATTACCAGGGATAGGCAGTGCCATTAGCTCCCATCTTTTCTTGCCAGAAAGATCTTCAGTGCAGAAGCTGACCAGGAGGGAAGGGCTAGCACAGGCAGACCCACAGGGGGCAGGACAGGGCTGCTATACATGCAGCTGTGCGACCCCAAGTGATCCTGAGAAAGAACATGGGACAAGGAGCAGCAGCATGCAGAGGTTGCGGAGAGCAGAGGTCCCATGAGTCCCTCCATCCCATCGCCCATCCAAGGACTTTTACTGAACACCTCCAACCAGCCACATACCAGGCTTGGCTCTGGGGACTTGGCAGTAAACAAGACAGACACTTCTCTGCTCTCACAAACCTGATGGCCCTCACAAATAAATTCATAACATCATTGGCGATGAGGAAGCCTGCAAAGAAGGAAAAGGATATTTTGGTAGAGTAATAGGGGCCCTACTTGGAGCCAAGGGGAGCTTCTCTGAGGAGATAAGATCAGAGGCATAGCCAAAGGCCGAGAAGCGGCCCAGCATGCAAAAAGCCTTCCAGATAGTAGGAACAGCAGGTGCAAAGGCCCCAGGGTAGATGCATGCTTGGCTTGTTGAAGAGATGGGGAAAAGGCCAATGTGGCCAGAGCAGTGAGGTCAAGAGAAGTGGCGGCTGAGACACAGGTAAGATCAGCTTTTGTCGGGGTCCTTGGGGACTTGCGACCCCGGCGAGGGATCTAGATTTGATTCTTAGTGCAATGGGGAGCCATTGAAGGGTTTCAGCAGGTGAGGGAGGTGGTTAGATTGATTTTTCAGATAACTCTGGCTGCTATATGGACAATGGCCTGGAAGGGAGGGCAGAGGCAGCGGGCCACGGGGAAGTGACCTCAAGTGTCCAGGCTGGGGCTGGGGAGATGGCACTGGAGGTGGAGAGAACCAGACAAAAGCCAGGCGCATAGTGGGAGGCCCAGCAGGTACAAGGAGAGCACCGGCTCGGCTGCCAGTCCTTCACATTCCCTAAGCAATCCCTGCTTCACTTTGCTTTCTGTGTCATTCCCTGTACTGCCCAGGATTGTCCTGAGATGATGCCCAGACAGCCCTGGGCAGTTTGTAATGTATTGGTAGACACCTCTGCCTTTTTTTAAATTGATGTATAGTAATTGTACATATTTATGGGGTACAGAGTGGTATTTCAATACATGCGTACAATGTGTAATGATCACATCAGGTAATTAACATATCCATCACCTCAAACATTCATCATTTCTTTGTGTTGAGAACATCCAAATTCCTCTCTTCTAGCTGTTTGAAAATATACAATAAATTATTGTTAATTATAGTCACCCTGCAGTGCTCTAGACCACTAGAACTTATGCCTCCCAACCAGCTGTAACTTTGTATCCCCTAACCATCTTCTCCCTATCCTCCCTCCCCCTGCCCTCCCCAGGCTCTAGTAACCTGTATTCTACTCTCTACTTCTATGAGTTCAATGTGTTTAGCTCCCATATGAGTGAGAACATGCAGATGCCTCTGCTTTTGAACAGGCAATCACCAGGAGCCTGCAGTACGGCAGAGGCTACCAAGCTCACTGCATTCCTTTTCCCAGTGAGATTTCTGGGCCAGCTGCAAGCACCACTCAGGTGACTGTCCATGAGGCTTCTAAAATGAAAGGAGGATCAGCTGAAATGGCTCCAGGACCCCAGCCGACTCCGGCATCCTGTGGCTCCATGAAACATGCACAAGACGGTGTATGTGGATAGAAAAAGTGCGCAGGACTGAGTCAGGTGCAGACACACACAGGCTAATGGGATTTCTGGGATTCTTGTAGCACACGTAGGAGCTGGTCTGTGACCCAGGGTCAAACCACAGGGCAGGCTGGGAAGGTGGGCTGAGGGATCAGTGGGTCCAGCCTGCTGGACATTTCTGAGGTCGATGAGGGCAGCACAGGCTCCCCTACAAGGTGGCTGGGGCTGGGAAAGACAGCCAGCCCTCTAGAAAGTAGGTGTGAGATTTGCAGAGCTCTGAGCACACTGGACTAAAGGAGTCAGTGTACAGTCCGCATTTGGAGTCAAATAGCCAGCTGCATGAGCATTGGCAGGGGTGTCTGATGCACCCCCTTTTCTTGGGAGAAGATCCCAGAGCCTGAGGATCAGAGGCTTACCCAGAGCCACAGCAGGCAGTGATTTGGGAAGCCAGTGTCCTCTTGGGCTTCATCAACATCAGCAGAGCATCCAGAACAAGCAGTGACCATCCCCATCCCTCTGCACTGGCCAGGTAACATCGTGAGGACAATAACTGTAGCTGCTCTTTACTGAGCACCTCCTTGGTGCCAGGCACATGCTAAGTCCTCTGTAGTCATTACTTCATTTGTTCCCAAAGACAGCCCATTAAGTGGGGGCACCAGTATCCCAAGTGTACAGGAAGGAACGCTGAGGCTCTGTGAGTTATGTCCCTTGTTTAGGTACACCATGGGCCCTGTGTGTTAAGAGGGGCAGTGACAAAAGGGGCCAGGCGCGGTGGCTCACGCCTGTAATCCCAGCACTTTAGGAGGGCGAGGCGAGCGGATCACAAGGTGAGGAGTTCGAGACCAGCCTGACCAACATGATGAAACCCCGTCTCTCCTAAAAATACAGCTCAGCACAAAGACTGATCCGAGATGAGAGTCACCCATCCTCAGAGGTACATGGATCTTCAGCTCATGTGGTCCAAGGCCGGATTTGAGAAATTTAAGCACTGTAGCCCTAAGAAGGCAGGGCTGGCCCACGCTCCCTCAGGCAGTCGACGCCTGGCCAGGTCTAGCCCCAGGCTAGGGTTTGCTCACAGCCCTTCCCCTCCTATCTTAGTCTGCTCTGGCTGCTAAAACAAAACACCATAGACAGGTGGATTACAACAGACAGTTCTGGAAGCTGAAAGTCCAAGATCAGGGTGCCAGCATGGTTGGTTCCTGGTAAGGGCTGTCTTCCTGGCTTGCAGATGGCTGCCTTCTTGCTGCATCCTCACACAGCAGAGAGACACAGCAAGCTCTCTGGTGTCTCTTCTTATAAGGCCACTAATCCCATCATGAGGGCCCCACCCTCATGACCCCATCCAAACCTAATTACCTCCCAAGGCCCTGCCTGCAATGCCATCACATTGGGGGTTAAGGGCTTTGACATAATATTAGGGAAAACAAACATTCAGTCCATAACACTTCTAGACCTTCCCCCAGTCTGGCCTTGGCTTTGCATGGCCCCCTCAGCTCTGGACACAAGAACTCTGGCATCTGCTGACCTGTATAGCTGAGACCCCAAGAGGGCCACTCCCTGGGGTGGACAGACAGACTGGCTCCCTCTCATCCCACTAGCATGATGCTGAGATGCCACAGGGGACATTGACAATGAAAAAGCACCTAAGGTGCTGTCCACAGCCTCCTCCTGACCTTGGCCAAGTTAAGTGACCACCACTGCAATGACCATCCCATTGGATGATCTCTGAGGGCCATGGGGTCAGGCTTACACATCTGAGGCCAGGAATGTGCCCCAGGAGGGAAAGTGTGCACTACAAACTGCCCTTAGAGCTGAGGATACCACAGGGAACAAAAGCGACCGAGTCCCTCCCTCCCCACGGCCCACAACCTCCAGGAGACATCACCAACAAGTCAAAGGAAACACAAGGCAACGGGAGCACATGATCAGGCCAGTCTCCTGTGGGTGCTGGGATGCATCCTGAGGATGTCACCTCCCAACTGGGACCTCACGTGAGTCCAGGAGGAGTGTGAGGGGGCTAGCAGAGCTCCGAGCAGCAGCTGGAAGTCTTGGCTCCTTCTGCTAAACATGCCCAGGCAGCGTGGGTGTCTGCAACAATCTCCTTGTGTGTGCATGCGTGTGTGTACATACACACCTGCTCAGCACTGCCCACCACACCAGAGCCCCCAGAAGCCCTTTGGAGGGCTGAGCAGGGCACCTATGGCCATGTTCCTCCTGGAACAGGAGGAACCCATTCCAGCAGTGTGATGGCTCAGCCCTCCAAAGCCTTTATCAGGTGCACAGTAGATGCCCTGAGCTGAGGCTCAGGTCCCTGCGCAGAGCTGGGCCCCAGTAGCAAGCCTTGGGCCAGCTCCAGTTGGGGTTCTGTGATAAGGAGAGACCCACCCTCAGCTCTCCAGGCCCAGGCTGGCAAACTGCAGGACTTGGGGGCGGCCCACGGTGTTGTTTTAGTTACCAGAGCCCTGTGGGAGAGGTGAGTGAGGGCAGGTACCCTGGGAGCCTCCTGGGACAGAGGAGGACAGCATTGGATGTTACAGCCATGGCAGGGAAGCTGTCAGGAGCCTTAAAGCCCAGCCGAATCAAGGCCACCTCAGCATCTGACACTGGCCACTGGAGATGGGGCACTGTTGGGAGGGGGGCTCAGCCCAGAGCTCAGATCAGGTCTCAGAGCTTTGAGCCCAGAGCCCAGACCAGAGGCCAGAGTGGGGCCACTCCATTGCTCACCACACCTCTGGGCACTCAGATGAAAAGGCAGAAGAAGGCCCACGGCCCCAGGCCAGGAGCGGAGCCATAGCAGGACCTCAAGTCTCCACCTTGGACTGAGAAGGAAGAGTGCCATGGGGGACAGAGAGCAAGGAGATGGCCTTCCAGGCCAGGCCAGGACCCAGTTTATAGGGGCACAGGCCACAGCAGAGCCAGACCATGGGTGGGCTGGGCCCAGAGCTCCAGGCAGCAAAGCCTGTGTCTCAGCCCTGACCTGGGGTTGCTAGCACCCAAACAGGACCCAGAGACCAAGAGGTGTCGTGTACCTTGGCAGAGTCCCAGGAGGATGCAAAACATGGTGGCCAGGACACAACAAGAACGAATGCCTGCTGAGCATACTATGTGCCGGCACCCATGCCCTCAACGCAAGAATGAGCCCCAAGGCGCCAAGCACCCCTCTCTCGGGAGCCATGGTGGACTGTTGCTCACCACAGCCTCCCTCCTGCTGGCCATACATCCTCTCTAGATCCACCACCACAAACCCAAGGCAGCCCCATTTCGCAGATGTCCAGACTGAGGGTCAGAGAGGGAAAGTGATCTATCTGTTCAAGACCACACAGCTAATCAGTCAGATTTGGGAACTGAGCCCACACCTGCCTGACCCCTTTCCACCAAATGGAGCAAGGTAGGCCTGCCCTATGCCAGGTCCTGGGGAGGCAGGGGCAGGCCAGTGGGATTCTGGCCACTCTATGCACTCAGAGCAGACAAGGCCACAGCAAGATGGAAATACCGTGCCGTGACAGGCCACAGGTTCCCAGAGTCCCAGCCTATACAGATGGCTCCGAGCAGCCTCCATATGAGCCATGTCGTCAACACTAACCTCCTTCCCTGATCTCCTGAGACACGCAGAATGGCTGGGGCTCAACTCCAAGCCGCACATCTCCCCCGCCCTAAGTGGTGCCAAGGCTGTGGGAACCTGCTCACACTGCCTAGCCCAGAGCAGGAAGTGAGAGGAGGACAAGTCTCCACCACAGACCACTCAGGCTAGTAAGATCACAGCCACCTCCACCTCTTCACCTAGCCACTGCCCTGTGCTCACCCTGGACTGGGCTATTCTAGTGCATTTCCTCAACTGATCCTCTCAGCTGTCCTCTATTCCATTTTACAGTCAGGGAAACCGAGGTTGCCCATCCAGAGTCAGAAAGCAGAGCAGGGGTGGGAGCCCCAGTCTGTGTGAGACAGCCACCACACTCCCGCCCCTTCAGCTCCTGGACACCCCACAGATGCTCCGGTGGAGGCATGGGGAAGGGCCAGGCTGAGCACAGTGGGGGACGGGGGTGGGCCAGGTGGAGATGCAGTCTCAGAGCCTGGCTGCTTCACCTAGGGTCTGTCGAGGGACGAGTGTGAGGGAAAACTGGAAAGATGGGGCCATCAGGGCCACATGTCCCACACCTGGGTGGAGGAGGAGGGGCAGCCTGGGCTCAGGACCACCCTAGGCCCCCAGCTAACACCCCCCGCCGCCTCACCCACTGGTAACCCACACTGCCCACAGCTTGGACCTAGAAACAGAAGGGGCATCTCATACCCTCCGAACCACCCTGCCCACACCTCAGGCCCAGAAAGGGGAACTCTGGGTTCTCCTTTCTTCAACCGTGGCCATCTGCCGGGAAACTGGCTGTTTACAGGCTGGGAGGAACAGCTTAGAGAGTCTAGCTGAGTTGTTGGACACAGACCCAGCTGCCTTCCTGGGCCCAATGCCTGTCAGAGAGGGCAGCACCCCAGAGAAAGGGGCTGTCACAGGCCAGCAATGGCAGAGAGATGCATGGTCTCTGCCCCAGCCCACTGCCATTAGCAGGAGAGGGCTGCCACTTCGTGGGGCAGCAGGGACAAGGCGTGGGAGTCTATACGAGGGACAGGGCCGCAGGGTTGAAGCCGTGGAAAGTGCAGACTTGCCAAAGTCCAGCTACGGGGACAGGGGGAGGTCATGGGTACTGGTCCTGTCGGTGGCTGGGCCGAGAACCCAATCTTTACCTCATGACTAGCTCAATGGTCCTGAGAGCTGGGCTTGTCCAGGCGCTAGTTTACAGAGCACAAGATTGGCAGACGTGGAGAAAAGCAGAGGTGCAACCCCAGTCTGGACTGGGGACCCAGGCTTCCTGACTTCCCAGCACATGGAAGGGCTGCCCAGAGGTCTGCAGAGGAGGGACAAGTCACAGAGTACACAGTGGGGAATCAATGGGAGCCACAGATTCTGCCCAACCAGCATCCCATACCTAAAATTGTTTTTTGCTTTTTGTTTGTTGCTATTATTTTAATGAATCGCCAAGGAAATAGGAGGGCTGTTTAGACATGAATGGGAAAGAGGCACTTCTGTTGCTCACCAGTTGTTTCCAGTTCTCTCTGCTTCCAGGCACATAGTAGGGCTATGCTTCCTGGATCCCTTGTGACTGGCTGTGGCCACATGGCTAGTTGCGGCCAACGAGTGATAAGCAGAAGTGATGTGAGCACATCCAGGCTGAGCCCCCCCAGAGCTCTCTTTCCCTCTGGCACAGCAACTGGCAACAACCAAGTGAAGTGACCATGAAGGGCCAAGCTCCCCACTGACCAGCAATGGACACACAGCAGGAGCAGGAAATACTGTCATGCAAGCTGCTGGGAGGTTTGGATTGTTTGTTACTGCAGCATAACTTAGTCTCCCCTGACTCATACAACGGGAAACACAGAACAAAACCAAAGGGTGGAGACCCACAGGCACGGCCATGGGTAACCAAATGTAAAAAGAATCACATCCAGGAATGGAATGGGTTAGAAATGATCTGGGAAGAGTCAGGGCAGATGGGATGCTCTGAGTTGTTAGGCGATAGCATTTCCTGGGCAGTAGAAGGCTCAGTGAAGAGGGAAGACAGCTGCTATGAGGACAAAGCTAGAGGATTTCAACCTGGCAGCTACAAGAATTGGGAAAGAGAGTCTGTCTGCCATTACAAGAGATGACTGTGAGTGCTGAGGGACAGCGTTAGCTGGCCCCCAAGAGAAACCTGGAGAAATGGCCAGAGCAGGAAAATTGTCAAAGTACTCATGTCCTAGACCTAGAAACAGAAGGGGCCACCTCATCCCCTCCAGTCCACCCTGCCCACACCTCAGGTCCAGAAGGGGGAGCTCTGGGTTCTTCTTTCTCAACCATGGCCATTGGCCAGGAAACTGGCTGTTTCCGGGCTGGGAGGAAGGGCTCAGAGAGCCTAGCTGAGATGTTGGACACAGACCCAGCTGCCTTCCTGGGCCCAATGCCTGTCAGAGAGGGCAGCATCCCAGAGGAAGGGGCTGTCACAGGCCAGCCCAGGATGAGGAACAGCAGCAGCTCAGAGGCAGTATGACCCGTGGCCTCTCCCACACACCTGGCATGAGGTGTCCATCTGCTCACTGCCAGTTAAGTCCAACCTCCCAATCTAGAGGGCTGAGCCATGGCAATAAGGAATGAAGGGGGCCTCTTGAACCCAAAATTTGAGGAAGTGGGTGGTGCTGGAGTGTAGTCTATAAAATGAGAAAGTGTGTGTGTCCTCGTGCATATGTGCATGAGTGTGTGCTCTTGAGTACAGGTGGATGTGTGTGTGCCTGAGTATATGCATGCATGTGTGTGTGTGTTGCACATGCGTATGTGTGCACCTGCATGGGAGTGACTCCAGAATGAAGGAGAACCCTGATGCCTGTGAGTTCAGCACCCTGACACCATGAGTTCAGCACGGGCTTGTGGGGAATCCAGAGAGGGGACCCAATGCCTAACTCCAGACTATCAATGCCTGCAGCCTCATCCACAGCTGTTATCACTGGCAGTAGCCCTTGAGGGGACCAGGAACAGCAGCTCTCTGTGGGACCCCAGGCAGCAAAGCAAGACTGACTTCAACGAGGGCCCTCCCTTGGGCTGTAGGTAGGCATGGGCCTAGATGGTGAGGTTCTGAAGAACAACCTGCCCAGGCAGAAAAGAGGCCCTGGGTCCAAGCGGCAGCACCAACTTACAGTCTGACTATTCAAACAGCAGTTTCCTCCAGGAACTTCCTTATGCACAAGCAGCAGCCAAGCCCAGGAAAAGAAGCCGACATGTCATTGGAGAACACAGGCAAGTCTGTGGAGGCTCCACAGACTTACAGTGTGATGCTTCCAGGGTGAGCTTTGTAGAAACAGAAAGGAAACATAGCCATCCATCCCAAGTGACTATGGCAGGCCCAGCGAAGACAAGAGGATGCCCCCCAGTAAGCAAGAGTGCCGTCAAGCATGCAAAAGATTATCAGGGTGGAAGGAAAGTGGAGGTGGACAATGCAAATTGGGCACAGACAGGTGTGCCAACGTGGTAGCAGAATAATGGCCCTCAAAGACGTCTACATCCTAATCCCCAGATCTGTGAATACGTTAGGCTACATGGCACAGGTTGCAGACAGCATTAAGCTTGCAAACCAGCTATCCTTAAAATAGGGAGGGCCGGGCGCGGTGGCTCACGCCTGTAATCCCAACACTTTGGGAGGCCGAGGCGGGCGGATCACGAGGTCAGGAGATCGAGACCATCCTGGCTAACACAGTGAAACCCCGTCTCTACTAAAAATACAAAAAATTAGCCAGGCATGGTGGTGGGCGCTTGTAGTCCCAGCTACTCAGGAGGCTGAGGCAGGAGAATAGCGTGAATCCGGGAGACGGAGCTTGCAGTGAGCCGAGATCACACCACTGCACTCCAGCCTGGGCGACAGAGGAGACTCCGTCTCAAAAAAAATAAATAAATAATAGGGAGATTATCTGGGATTATCCAGATGGGCCCAATATAACCACAAAGTCCTTGAAAGAGGGAGCCAAGTGGAAAAGGGGGGTAGAAGAGTCAGAGAAGGAGATGTGATGACAGAAGCCAGGTCAGCATGAGAGGATGTGAGAAGGCCTTGACCCGCCATTGCTGGTCTTGAAAATGGAGGAAAGGGCCAGGGGCTGAGGAACCCAGCAGTCTTTGGAAGGTGGAGAAGGCCAGGAAACAATTCTCTCCTCCAGCCTCCAGACGGACCCAGATTTTAGCCCAGCGAGACCCATGTTAGGCTTCTGACCTGCAGAACTGCAAGAGAATAAATGTGTGTTGATCTAACCAACTAAATTTGGAGTAAAATTTGTTTCAGCACCACAAGAAAACGAACACAGCTGAGAGGATGGGAATAAGGGGTCTATAGGCATCTTTAGGAAGACACGGACATCACACTCAGAGAACCTCTGACGGTGTCTGGTGAGGCTGCCAGCAGGACTGCAAGAGCATGGCCTTGATGGGACCTACAATTCTGAATGGAAGCCAAGGAAGATGCTGGAAGCCATCAGAGCTAGGGATGGGGAGCCTCTAGCAGAATGTCTAGATACCAGTGTAGCCAGTGAGGGGCAGGGTGACCACCTAGGAGGTAACGGATATAAACTGAGCAAGGCCTCCAGATGGGCACTAACAAGCTCTCTGTGTTTCATTTTTATTTTATTTCACTGTTTCATTCTGTGAACCACAAGCTATTCTTGGTAATTTTTATGTCTTCCTAGAATCCTTTTGTGCTTATGATAACTAAAAGGAATATTGCCTCACTTGCATGCATTCCTTTTTTCTGCCTCTTTCCTAAACTGTTATCCTTCCATGATGCGACAGGTATATCTACAGCATATCCAATAACTCACGTCTTTTACTCACAGTAAAAAGTAATGCTGGGAAATCAGAAGACTCGTGCTCAGCCAGTTTTTTATATAAATTATATGCATTTATATAACCTCCTACTTGAGCAAGCACTTTACAACAATCTGAAATTTTTTTTTATTTAACAAATTAGGATCTCTTTTAGTATCTAGAAGACAAATTTTCACACTATTTGTTTTTTTTTGTTGTTTGTTTGTTTGTTTTTTTTTTTTTTTTTGAGGCAGAGTCTCGCTCTGCCGCCCAGGCTGGAGTGCAGTGGCGCGATCTCGGCTCACTGCAAGCTCCGCCTCCCGGGTTCACGCCATTCTCCTGCCTCAGCCTCTCTGAGTAGCTGGGACTACAGGCGCCCGCCACCACGCCCGGCTGATTTTTTTTTTTATATATTTTTAGTAGAGACAGGGTTTCACCGTGGTCTCGATCTCCTGACCTCGTGATCCGCCCGCCTCGGCCTCCCAAAGTGCTGGGATTACAAGCGTGAGCCACCGCGCCCAGCCCACACTATTTGTTAATATGGACTTCGCCAGCTAAATCTAAGATGCAACATTTTAGAGATTTAAATGTCCTTTCTGTGTTATTTGCTAACTTTCAATCCTTATCAAATGGATATTTTATTGTGTGTTCCATTCTTTTCCATAAATTGACCAAATGTCCTAAAAGGCAGTGCTTGTAAGGAGCTTGTTAAAAAGTCATCCTGAAGAAATTGTAAGTATAAATCTTAGGACCAACATATCCAGGCCAAGTTTCTTGTTTTGTTCAGGAATATTTGATTCTGCATATCTCAGCATAAATAGTTCCCTTTTTTAAAAAAAAGTTTTGAGTATTGAGAAATGTATGCAGTTACTAAAATGTTTACAAATAGTTCATAGTGATTTCAGAAAAGGCCAATGATGTTAAATGGGAAAAAAAAAAATAGGATATAAAACTGAACAGAATGGGAGGTCTCAAAATTTATAAAATACAGTGGTGGGGGGAAGACTAGAAGGAAATAACACTAGTGCAATTCAGAGCGATTTTGTTCTGCCTCTTGACGCTTTCCTGTACCTTCCATATTTTATATAATAAGCACACATTGCCCTTTTTCTTTTTTATATTTTTATATTAATACATGCTCATTGCAGCAATGTATTTCTTTTATAATCAGGGAAAAAAGTAAGAGCTAAAAATGAAAAGGTCAGTTTAGGTCCTCTCTCAAGGAATTCACTAGCTTAAAAAAATGATGTAGCTGAAAATATCAACGGCCTCAAGAGAAGCTGAGATGGATTCACAGTTGGGTCAAGGAATGGAAAGGGAATTACTGTTTACAGAACACCCACCGCAGGCCTTATGTAGATGATTTACACATGTCTCATCTCATTTAATCCTCACAATCCCATGAGGCAAATCCTATGATTATTCTCTTTGAACAGATCTGGAAACAGAAGCTCAGAGCAGGGCTCCAGGGTCACACGGCGAGTGAAGACAAGCAAGATGGAAACTGAAATGCTTTAGGCTCCACCAAGCTCTTATCACTGCATGGCACTGCCTCTCAGAACAAAATAGCGACAGCACCACTCCACTGAGAGGTCACTGTGGGCTTGTCCAGTCAATGATGGAGATCAAGCCCCCATCTGCCTTTGCTGTCCATCCCTGACCACTCCCCTACTAAAAGTCTTTTTCTTTCCTACTCAACCTGTATCGACAACCCATGTCCTGCTGCAATGGATGTCCAGGCCCAGCAGTGAGATATAAAGCATTCATCAAGCAGGGATCAAGCCCAGTGATGGAAAAGCACCCCACAGAGTACATCCAAGGAAGAACATCCGGAGAGCTGAGCACCTGCAGCAGAGCCCCAGGCAAGGGAAAAGGAGGCTGCTGAGCACTGCTCTGCTCCTCCCAGAGGCCTTCCAGGGCAGGCTCCTCCCATCCCATGTAGGCATCCAAGGGCTACGCAAGGTCACAAGATAACAATGGATTTCAGTCCACCAGACTCATAAAATGAAAGTACATGCCAGCTTTCACCAGCACAAACTCTCTGGGCAGCAGGCAGCCCACCAACAATACCTGGCCAGTGTCTCTCTCCCCAGACAACTGTCAACCAAGAATCTAACTCCCTAGTTCCAGACATGCAGAAACACTCACTCTCACACCCCACAGAGACCGTGTCAGTCTGCCATCCTTGGAGCCTGACACATTTTTCCAGTTATACAAACAGAGAACCCAAGACCCAGAAAAGGCCCCTGGGTGGAACCTTTGTCCCCAGGACAAAGTTGCTTTGGGGCGCTTACAGGTTGAATCACCCATAGCTATGTTTTGTTTGGCTTGTACTGTGTTATTTACATTGTTTTATTAGTTGGCAATAGTTTTAAATCAAAATTTACATTAAGGTCCAGATTTGGGGCTCCTCTTAAAAAAAAAATCAGCACATCTACAACAGTAGGATTTTCACGCCCAATGGCAAAATCTGTTAAAGCTGTGTGACAGCTTCTCCTTTTAATGGAGATGACCTCTTCAGACCCTGTACTCCAGGTGCCACAGGAACCAGCTGCCCAATTCATCCTTGTGTGTTACCTGCATGAGGTGGCAACCTTGTGCAAGAGCATCATGTTTAGTCCCCGGGGAACTGCTGATGGGAGTGGATGGGCATCATTCAGGGGCAAAATGAATGAGCTTGGATACTCAACACTGCAGAGGGGAGTCAACAGAGGCGTGTCACCAGACATGGAACAAAGGCAGGGTCCCCACCACACTGTGAGCTCCTGGGTCCAGGAAATATGTGCTTCCAAACTGTGGCTTCAGCTCCCAAGCACAAAGAATGAATGTCAACAGAGATGGGGTTTGTGGAGCCAGTGTCAAGGGAACAGGTGGCACTGTGAAAGTTGTAGCTTATCACCCCAGGTCCCCCCCCATTTAGGGTTCCTTCCGCTAAGAAGGCCCTGCCCTCCCCTGGCTAGAGCCCACCCCAAGCACCTGCAAGGAGCTGTGATAAGGGCACACTGAAAAGAAGTCCAGAGGCAGGGGGCATCTGGAGACAGAGACTGCTGGTGGGACATGACCAGACACCAAAGAAGGGCAGGAATTCCTCTTCCCTGTACCTCAACAGACATCTGACAATGGATATCTGTCACAGCTGGAAGCAGCAGCTCCCATAATAGGCAGTGTTAGCCTCATCCCCCCTAAAAGAAAACACTTGGGACTCCCTGTTTGTAAAACCACCTCAAGAAATCCTTGGACCTTCAGTCCCCAGAAGTAGTCCCCGGTCCCTGCCCCCAGAGCTGGCCCCTTTCCTTCCTCTGCTGCACCCAATATTAGGAGACCCCCAGAATTCCTCCTTCCAACACAACGATCTCCCCAACACCAGCTCTGACCCCCCAGACCCAGGCCAGAGCCATCATCGAGGCATCCTGTCCTTGCAGGCACCGGGGAGACTAGCAACCCATGTGTACCAAAGCATCAGGAGGACTCTGGGCTCAACGGGCTTGAGGAGAAAGCACCGGCCAGGAGCTCTTAGCCAGCCCACCTCCCACTACACCCACTGCCCCCTCTACACTTCTCTACCAGTTCCTCCAGCAAGGAATCCCTGCATCCTGAGCCACTAACTTGCCTCATCACTGACGGGCGCTGGCCCCAGAGTCCCCATGGTTGTGGGGAGCAAGGCAGAGGGAAAGAGAAGGGACTTAAGCTGGGTAAGTGTCAGAGGCGGAGCCTTAGGCCTTAACCAGGAATCTGGAGGCTTGGAGAAGGAACCGGGGTTCCCGAGCTGAAAGGTTGAAGGGGAGGGACTAGCAGAGAGGAGGGAAAACAGAGGGGGTTGCTGTCGCGAACGCCCTCGCCTCGCACGTGTGGCGCCTGCCGCGGGGCCCGACCGGAGGCAGTGGCTGTGGACATGGGCAGCCCCGGCGCAGGCTAGGATTTCCCCGCAGCCGGACCGGCCCAGCTCCGCTCCTTTCCTGAGCGAACAGCGCCCACCTCCGGCCCAGGCGGCGGCGCCTCTGCCCGCGGCGCGGACAGCCAGAGAGAAACCGGCTCCTCCAAACCTGGTGGAGGAGTGCGGCAGAGAAGCGCCGGGCTAAGGCTCTGGGGGCCGCGGGGCGCGAAACGCCGCGCCTACCAGGTTATGCTCGGGAGAAGGAGACAGGTCGGGCTCCAGTCGCTGGGCGCTCCTCACCTCGAAGCGAGGAAAACACCGGCCCACTGAGATCAGGGGAGGTGCGCCCGACACAGGTACCCGGCACGCAGACACGCCCACCCACAAACAACGAGAAACAAAGACGGCCCCTAGCCGCGCACGCCTGCGCAGCCCGCGCTGGGCGCACACCCGCGGCCACACAGCCCGAAAGGCGCCACGCAACCCGCAAGAAGCCCAGCTCCCCGCGCTCGCAGGCTCTCCGTGCCGGCCCGCAGCGCAGAGCAGTCCCGGCGCCGCTGCCTAGGTGGGCTGGGGAAGGCGCGCCACCGCGCGTGGCACCGCGGCTGCCCAGGAACAGAGGGGGCCCCGCGCAGCCCAGCTCGTCCCAACCCCGCCGGTGCCCACTGCTGCGACGCCTCGCAGGCCGTGTCTCAGTGGGCCCTGGGCACAGCGGTCACTCACCTTCCTGCACAGCCTGGAACGGGTTGTTGGCCTCGATGACCTTGATGGAGTAGGTGATCTTCTCGCTCTGCAGGATGTCATCGTTGAGGCTCAGGTCGGATACCGCCAACTGGAACACCCTGTCGTCCTTGGCCGCGTTCTCCTCAAAGATGGCACCTGGAGGAAAAGAGGGATCAAGACCGGACCTGGACAAGAACCCTCTCCCCGCTTCCCTTGGCCCGAGGGTCAAGGCACTCGCAGACCGATGATTGCCAGGTGGTGGGAAGTCTGAGCTGGGATTTCAGCTTGGCGGGGTAGATTAAGGCTCTCCCATCTCCACCCGCACAGGAATGTTCCCCTCCCCCCACCAGCCCTCAGCGCACACGTGCACACAGTTGACATGAGTTACACATGCACATCCCACAGGCTGCCACCAGGTCACACACGTGTATCACAACCAAGGCACCACATGTCCTAGCCATGCCCCACACAAGGGACTAAGCCAAGCTGGGGTGGCCCCAGGCAGCGCCCAAATGCCTTGACATAGTTCCATAAATCCCATCCCAGGAGCCAGGAAGTTCCCCGGGAGGGTAGTGTCCCCCACCCAAATCCCAGGACAGAATGATGGGTCCTTTCTCCATGCACGTCCCCTGCTGAGTGGAGCTGAACGAAGCAGGTCTACAGTTGGCTTTCCTGCGCAGAGGGGTCTTCCTTAGGCAGGGGCTTCGGATGGCCTGCAGCTTGGATGACTGTGACGCTGCCCTGCCTGGCGCCCTGAGCTCAGCCTCCTACTCTCCATCCTTCCCCACTCCGATTTCCTGTATGTCTGTCGAGGGGAGTGGGGGAAGGGGACTGTGTCCTAGGCGCCTCCACGTTCAGATCTAGCGGAGCCGGGGGGTCCCAGAAGGAGCTGCTCTTGAAGGGCTTTCTAGAACCGCGGACAGCTCCTCCAGGGCGCCCTCCGGCTGGCGCTTTGTGCGCCTAGCACAGCTTCGGCGGACCCTGCGCTTCCAGCCGAAATCAGTCCGACCAGCCTGAGCCTAGTCCTGCAACCTGGACAGCTCTGGAGTCAGCCACCCACATCCCGCCTCACCAAGCCACGAGGGTCCCTGAGGTCCCGGAGCTAGGCCCAGTGATCCCTCGAGCTGGGGGCTGGGTAGGAGGAGGGAGGCCCGGATTCCTCACTACACCCGGAGCCGGCACCGCAATGCTGACCGCGAGACCCGCACCCCTCCAGGGCGGGAAGCAGGTTTGGTCACGGGCCCCTGAGGGGAATCGTAGTTCTCCGAGCCCAGGCCTAGTCCTCACCACCCCACTCCACCACCACCCCTCCCCGCCTGTCCCGTCCTCCTCGCCTTCAGCACCTTCCAACCCCCAGTTTCCCTGTGCTCGCTGGTCTTTCCCAACTTCCGGAAAGACGACTGCGGAGGGACTCCCCCAAAGCGACCCCTGTCAGCCCCCCAACTCGGCCCAACTTCCGGAGATTCCTCCCGTGTTGCTCCCAACTCCCACCCACTCCCCCTCGGCGCGCCCACTCCCCCTCGGCGCGCCCCCTCCTCCTCTGCGCTCTCATCTTCTCTCCCGGTTCTCTCTCTCTAACCATCTTTTCCCGCTCAGCATCCCCCTACCCCCTGCTGCCCACGCTTCTTCCCTCGGCTCCCACCACCCAGACCGTCTGGGCCCCCAAGACTTGGACCACGCAAAACTCTGGGACTGTCCAGGATGGGGCTGCAGTCGCCACACCAGATACACACGCACTCACACATACACCGAAGGCTACACAGACACACACCGGAGAAGCAGGCAGACACTGTGTCCACTCTAACAGGCTGACAGACAGTCGTGCACGCACCAACACACGCTCAGATGGCCCCACACACCCCAACACCCTCTCACAGTAACACCGACACCGTGCCAGGCGCACACAGCGACACACGCTGACAACACGCACCCACACACATTCACACACGGTTCCGGTCCGGCCTCTTTGATCTTGCCCTGCCAACTTGGCGAGCCCCCCGCCGTGCCTCCCCCTGCCCCCCGCTGCTCTGAGCTGCGCAGAAGCGCCCTCCCGACCCGCCGACGGCCCCGCTAAGGGCGCGGGTCTCGACGCGCGTCCATCCCGGTGTTCCCCGAAGCGTCGGCCCTAAGTGTCGGCAGAGGCCGCGGGGCCCCGCGCGGAGATCGGAGCTCCGGGGAGCGGCAAGCAACCCGCGGGAGCGCGGCGCGGCCCGTGCACAGCTCCTCCGCCGGGCGGCGCGGCGCGGCCCTTCGGGGAAGCACCGCCCGCCGAGCCCCTCGGCCCAGTGAAACGCCAAGTTTGGACGCCGCGCACCCCCTGCCCCGTTGGGGCCCCCGCCCAGCCTCGGCCCGGCCGCCAGCCGCGCTCACCGATGTGGATGATGGAGTCGGCCCGCACCGACACGCACTGGCATATCCAGGGGAGAAGCCACAGCGTCAGCGCTTCCATGTCCCCCGGGCGCGCGGCTCATCCGCCCGGGCCCGGGGCGAGGCCGAGGGCAGCGCGAAGCGGGGAGGCGCTGGTCCCGGTGCAGTCCCGGGCCGCTCCCCGGGAGAGCCGAGCCCGCCCGTGCGTCTTCCCCCGCGCGCCCGCCCCTGCGCCCTGCGCCCGCCCCAGCCCAGCCCAGCCCAGCCCAGCGCGGTCGGGCTCCCGCTCCGGCTCCGGTGGCGGCTGCGGCGGTGCTGGCAGCTTGAGCCCAGGCCGGCGCGGCGGGGGCGGCCCGCGGCGGTGGCAGCGGCGCTTCCCGCGGCTAGAGCGGCTTCGGGGGAGGTTGAGGCGGTGGCGGCGGCGGCCGGGCCGGCGTGGCGGCTCTGGGCTGGCTGTGTGTCTGAGCCCCGGCGAGGAGCGAACTGCGGAGGACGCCCCCTCCCCTCCCCCTCCCCCTCGTCTCCGCTCCCCCTCCCCTCCCCGCCCGCCTCCCTCCCCTCCGCCCTCCTCTCTACCACGTGACTGCGGCGCCTCAGCCTCGCCGCGCGGCGCTCGCCCGCTCTCGGCTCGGAGGGGGCGCCGGGTGCTCCACGCTCCCGGCCCGGGGGGACGCTCGGAGACCGGCACAGCGGCGGGGACCGGCCTGGGCTGCGGCGCGCCGAGCCCTGGCGGTCCGGGCCTCCTTCTCCGGTTCGCCAGGGGCAGGAGAACGGAGGAGGGCCGGCCGCTAACTGCCCTCGAGTGGCTCCCGAAGCGCCCTGGCGACCTCAACAGCCGCGCGTCTCGGGTCATGTCCCCGGCCGAAAAAGACCGTTCCTCGTGGAGTGGGACCTGGGGAGCCAGAAGAGAGACCGGGGCGGGGCGCCGGGCCAGGCCCCAGGACACCTGGGGAGCCAAAGGGGGCCGGCCGCCGCGAGCATCTCGGAGCAGAGCCCGGGCCGCGGGCTCGAACCCTGGCTGGCCGCGCGGACCTCGGCGGGCGCCCATCCCCCGCTCCATGGGCAGCGCGCTCAGCCGGGAGTCGGGCAGGAGGCTCGGACTCTGAAGCCCAATTCATGGCCGGAAACCGGCGCAGCCGTGACCGCGGCGCCTGGACGTGAGGAGCCTTCCAAGCGGCCGGCGGGCTCAGACTCCGACCCTGCACGGAGCTTTCATGTGCGAGCCCGGGCGAAGAGCCCGCTCCTCGCGGCCACAGAGGAACAGGGCTCCCTCCGCCTCCGGTGCCTGCCTCGGGCCGGCCACCACCAAAGAGAGCGTTAAGCTGTTGTGGGCTCGTGCCTGAAAGGGACTGGGCTCCATGTGGCACCCCCAAGATTTCGAGGAGACAGCTGAGCTTCCTGGGGTCTGGGACCTGGCAGAGCCTCGTTCGAAAGCTGCTCCTCCAGCAAGCCTAGGAACGTCCCCGGGCCCTGTTGTCCGCGGAGGGGCCCCAGGACTCCCACCGCGCACCAGGCGGAGAGGCTCCCACCACAGCCCTTGCCCAGAGCTCCCAGCGCAGCGGGCGAGGCAGACACCTAACCACATCATCTTTTAAATGTTGGGGGGGACTATGAATGAGCTGTGTATGCTTAGATGCCTGGGCTCTGACCCAGCCTGGGAAGAAGAGCAGGGATGGCTTCCTGGAGGAGATGACAGTTGTAAAGACTGAGTGGAGATTCCCAAGGGAGAAAATAAGGCTTCCAGGCATTGAACAGTGGTGAGCCAAGGCAAAAAGAAAGAAGTGTGTGTCCGTATGTCTGTCTGTCTCTCATGTGGCCAGCCAAAGACTAAGCACTGGTAGATTTCACTTTGGAAAGAAAGATTGGAGAGGATGGGCTGTGCAGAGGGGGCCAGTGGAGGCCCATAGCACTGTGAGAGAACCCTGAGTGGGCCAGCTCAGCTGGGCAGGGACAGCCTGTTGGAGCGGAGAAAGTGGATTGCAGAAGTATCAAGGAATCCCATGAGCCAGCAAGGTGACTTCCAGGTTAAGGAGGCCAGGGGGCAAGAAGAGAGGAGTGGTCATACTTGCCCATAGGAGTGGCTGAGTGTGGTCCTACACACACACACACACACACACTTCTTCCAAAAACCTGCCTTAGGGTCCTTGAGTAGTGAAACCTGACCCACCCCGCATCTCAAAACCCTCTATGCCTCTAATTCTCATTCCTGCAAAATTCTACCATTCACTGGCTGAAATGCTGTAGGGAGAAGAGAAATAAATGATGAGGTTTATTATACATCAGTTTGGTTCCTACGGGGACTGTCTCCACCTTGAAAGGATGGTGGGTGTGGTCTTGACCTGAAGTCCCTGTGGGTCAGGGACACTCCCGGGGCCTCCTGTTGTTGGGGGTTCTCCAGTGTGTTAGTACAGTGGGCATGTGATATACCCAGTTAGAAGTTTTTCTTTGATGTATGTTCTGCTAGGTGTAGGTAGCATGATTTCAGTGGGATAAGTATTAAGACCTCCTTCCAAGTATTAAGAAGACGATCCACCAACACATAGTTTTGGAATGATTTCCATCAAGTTACAGTTTGGATGATGAGGTGGGTGATGAGGTTCCTGTGGCTTGGCATCTGAGGATCATGACTCAAGGTGGATCTCATCTGGAAGTTGTTGACCTGGGGCAACCTCACCTTCTGTCCCAGGTGCCTCCTTCCCCTCCAGCTTCCAGGGTGTGTGATAGTCTGCCATCCCCATGTGCTCATTCCCAGATGTTCACCCTGGGACAGTCCACTTAGCCAAGCCAGTTTTCCTATCCAGGCTAGAATCCCCTGGACACCTTTTGCATGGTGACTGTAGGCACTTGCTCAGCTCCTGTTCCTCACAGAGCTGGGAGGCAGGCCCAGAGACCACTGGGGACCTGTACAGACTCACTTTCAGGCAAAATGTGTTTAATCCTCTGCCACCTAAAGTTGGAGTTGCCAGGTTACAGGGGCATTTGCTGTTATTGATCAGTTGCTCAGACTCATCTAGTCCTTAACAGTTTATTGCTCCTGGCCCAGCTATTCTTGACCCAACACCCTTATTCCTGATAGCCTCTGGGGCTGCAAATGCTGCCTCTCCAAAACCAGGGGAAGCAACTCTACTCAATGAACAAGTTCACCCCTACTGCAGGAATCTAGCTGGAGAAGATAGATTAGAAATCTCTGGGTCATATGACACACATCCACTTCAGAGAGAGAAAAACTGAGGCCCAGAGAAAGGCATCAGGTGAGTTTCTGGCAGGCCCAAGGCTCAGTCCTCTTGGTTTGCTCCTCACTACACAAAGGTTTATTCACAGAAGTTAAAACTGAGTTAGTAACTCTTTCTTTTACACAAGCTCAGCCAGCACAGGTGACTGCTTTTTCTAAAGAGTTCTTCAGTTTTACTGATTCTAATTACTTTTCTTTAGCACTTACCACATGCAGGCACTGTGCTCACCACCTGACATCTTACCGAGGAGATGGTCATCCCATTTTACACACAAGGAAATTGAAGGAGGGTGCAAAAAGATAAAACTGGGCTCATCAAGAATCTCAAATGAAACAACACTGGACGCTAGTAGTTGGCCACAGAAGCTGTAGGTGAAATGTCAAGGCAGAGAGAGGCCTCAGTGGTCTACTTGGAAGCTGCAATCATTGTGACTTAAAGCTTTTGTCATTCCAGAAATGCAGACCTTTCCTTTCTCCATTGCCTTCTTTCTCACCCCATCCAAGAGCCGGACTAAGGAAAGGCCAGCTGGAGTCCTGGCCCTCCAAGTGACCTGCCTCCTGGGCACAATCCTGAGGAGCTGCCTGCCTGATGCGGAACCACCAGTGCCCAACCCCTGCAGAAGTGCCCCTCCTGAATCATGCGTCTCCAGCGAGGGCCCAAAAACTGTCTTCTTCATTCCCTCCTCAGCACAGAGCCCACCAGTGATATGGAAGATGATTCAGCCCAGGCCCTGCCGGCAAAGAAAGATCAAGTCCAAGCCTGGGGAATTCTCTGCAGGCTTTGGCATGGAACCCAGCTGTCTCGTGTACACAGGGTGGAGGCCAACCCAGGTCTTAAGGTCAAGCCCCCAGGAAAGAGTCTGTAAGCATCTGGGAAGGAGTGCTGCTGCCAGCCTCATCTGTCACTACAGGCTCCAGGGAACCCACTTTCTGCCAAGATCCAAGCTCAGAAAATCTCACTGCTGCCTTCCTCTCTTAACCCATTGGGTTTTTCCTTCTTTTTTTTTCTTGGAGACAGAGTCTTGCTCTGTCACCCAAGCCAGAGGACACTGATATAATCATGTCTCACTGTAGCCTAGACCTCCTGGGCTTAAGCAATCCTCCCACCTCAGCCTCCTGAGTAGCTGAGACCACAGGCGCATGTTAACATGCCTAGCTAATTTTTTTCATTTTTTGTAGAGATGGGGTTTCACCATGTTTCCCAGGCTGTCTTGAACTCCTGGACTCAAGCAATCCTCCTGCCTCAGCCTCCCAAAGTGCTGAGATTACAGGTGTGAGCCACCATGCCAGCTTTGTTTTTTTTTTTTTTTTTAAACACCCTTGTTTATTGCCTATTTCATCTGTTCTCCCAGTGCTGCTTTGGCTCTTCAGTTGAATGTGAATTGTCTGTCTCTACTTTTGTCTTCCTTACTACCCTTTTCTTGCCAACCTCTTTCATCTTATTTTTACTGTTTCTCAGCTTGTATTTATTTTATGTGATCTTCTTTTATATTACTGTATTTTTTAGTTTACTTTTACTCTTAGTAGCCTCATGGGTTGTTACTTTAAGTTTCCCAGGCCAGCAATCTTTTGCATTGCTCATTCTATTAATTCGAGACTTCTATTGATTCATTCCTTGGTTTTCCCGAGGTTAGGGAGAGGGAAAATTCCAGCACCAGCTTGCCTCAGCCACCAGGGCAAGACCCACTGTTGTGCCCCTTTGCACCCTTCCCATGGCATGGTGCAGACACCCATGGTGGGCAGCCCAGGTGAGGGAGGGCTTCTGTGGGCCAGAGCCATGCCCCATGGGCCAATGAGGAGAAAGGAAATCACACACCGTGTGTCCACCCTAGATAGGAATGCCTCATCTTTCCAGGACAAGGACCTCTTTACCCCCATTATACAGTCAGGAAACTGGGACTCAAGACTGGGTCTTAAGTCTGCTTAGAATCAACTAGTCCAAAAAGTTACCTATGTGAAAAGTTGCTTCCTTTGCAAAAGCAAGGAACTCTTTCCTGGACCCAGGCTCTCCAGGCAGAGTGGGTGGCAGGACTGAACAGCAGCTCAGGCTCATCTGGGGCTCTCATGCTGACATCCATGATTCCCCTTGACCCCTTGGAGTCCAACAAGGTTCATCCCTTCCTTAGAACCCTGCAAATGTCAGATAAGGCAAGCTGGAGTGTGCACAAAGGCATCTCCAAATGCCAAGGGAGAGCAAAGGAGAAGGAAGGCTCAGGTCCCAGGAATGAGCCCCACGAGCTGTCATCTCAGTCTCAGGCCCCTGGGGGCAGGCTGTGTCTCACCTCCTGCTAAAGCAGAGATTCTCCAAGTGTGTGCCCCAAAGCCTGGATCTAAGAGGCTCTTCAGAGGAAGCTCGGGGCTTCTGAGGACTCCACTCCATGTCCATAGCCGGCCTTGCACATGGGCGCTCTTGAGTCCACTGGCGTGTAGAGAATGGGCTTCTGCTGCTGCAGCTCACACATGTAAAACCACAGTCCTGAAAAGCCTGTCCCAGAGCCCACAGGCTGGCCCAGGCCCTCCCAGGAGACCCACTGGGCTCCCTGCTTCCCAGCCCTAACGCCTTCCTGGGGTGGCTCCTCTCCTCTCTCCCCAACACCTGGGCTCTGCAACTCTGCTATTTTTGCACTTTGGGGATCACCCTATTCCACAGGTGGCTGGAAGGACTAAGTGGCAGGGTCCTGAATCCTGGCCTGTCTGACCCCAGAGCTGAACTCAGGCTCCTGTACCCTCAACAGTCACTGCCTGACTGTCCCAGAACATGAAGCACCACAGAGGCTCCTGCCCCTCCCACCACTGCCCAGGGCTCCTCCTGCCCCTGTCATCTCCTGCTTTGGGTTCCAGGGCTCCACACAGGTTTAGCTGAGACCTTGAGCTGAGTTAAGGAAGGGAGTGTACATTGCAGGTGAAGGGAACAGCAAGAGGAAAGGTATGGAGGTGGAAGCAAGTAAGGGAAGGCTGTGGGGAGAGCAGCAAGGTGGGAAGAAGGAGGCAGCAGAGGGACCAGGGTAGAAGTTGACAGAATGGTCCTGGTGGGAGATGCTAAAGCCAGACATGCTCCTTCCCAAATACGTCTCTACAGAGTGGGCCTGGGGTGGCATCATGGCAGCCAGAGACCTGCCACCATCGTGTCTTCAGTGGACATCCTGGGCAAGAAAGCCACCAATCCACAAAAGGGAACTTAAACAGTGGAGTGAGAGGCCTTTGTCCCCCTGGCTACCAGGGAACTCATGGGAGACTGTCCCACCCTGGTTCTACACACAATGCTCTATGCCAGTCATATGTCCTCTGTCCTCCCCAGGAATGAGGCTGCAGGTGTCCACACATAGAGTGGGGCCTTGTTGCTCACCAGTCGCCCCCTGCTCCTTGTTTAAGATGAGGTACCTAAATGACAGCCTGCACAGCAGGCCAGGAGCTGCACAGACATTTTGTTCAATGGATGTGAAAGGTCCACCCCACCACACCCCTCCCCATCCCATCCTAAGTTGGGTGCAGCACAGGGGCTCCCACCAGCCCGCAGCCTTTCAGAGCCGAGTCCCCGACCCTCCCAAGGGAGCAGGGATAGGGGGAGCTGCATCCACCTGAAGCCCTTGCTCATCCAACAGAAAGCCCCTTCCCCAGACCCAGCCCTCCAGCTAAATGCAGCCCCTAATGGATCTGGGCACCCTATATATGGACACACCCATTTCCAAGAGCGGGTTATCTGGCCTGTAAATCTCTTCTTCCATCCAGCAATGAAGTGAAATTGTGATTGATTTTTCCTATCTGGGCACCATAGTGCATTTAGCACCCTATAAACCTAAAGGGGGGAGGTACTACCTCCCAGGAGTCTCCTGGAGACTTGGCTTGGAGCAAGGGCTGCCTGGCACTCCTTCAGATGAGGCAGGGACAGGCAAAGGCCCTGAATCCACTGCCAATATGCTAGGCAACCTTGGGCAAAGTCCCTGACTTGCCAGAGATCTGTCTGGAAAATAGAGAGGGACCCAGAGATGTCTTTTGTTTTTGGGTTTTGTTTTTTTTGTTGTTGTTTTTGTTTTTTGTTTTGGTTTTTTTTTTTTTTTGAGACAGTCTTGCTCTGTTGCCCAGGCTGGAGTGCAGTGACATGATCTCAGCTCACTGCAACCTCCACCTCTCACGTTCAAGTGATTCTCCTGCCTCAGCCTCCCAAGTAGCTGGGATTGCAGGCGTGTGTCACTACGCCTGGCTAATTTTTGTATTTTTAGTAGAAAAGGGGTTTCACCAGTTTGGCCAGGCTGGTCTCGAACTCCTGACCTCAAGTGATCCAACTGCCTCAGCCTCCCAAAGTGCTAGGATTACAGGCCTGAGCCATGGAGCCTGGTGGGAGCTTTGATATGAGAGAACAGAAGAGGGAGTGGGAGGAAGCAGAAGCCCCCAGGGGAGGCTCCCAGGGAAGGAGGGGAACCTGCATATGCTTAACTCTTGCCAAGCACAAGGCCTGTGCCCCACGGCAGCACACACGCCTCACTGTGGGGATAGGCAGTGGAAGGAGAAGGAGATGGAAATGGGGAAAAAGGGCCTGCGGATTAGAGGCCGTCGGCAGGCCTGCCACCCAGGTCCTCCCACTGTCTCCAGGACCAGGGCAGATCAACCACCAAGGGAAAGGGAGGGAGGAGCACCCTCAGCGGTCAGAGGGGAGGGGCAGGGCTCAACCACTGAGGGACATTCACTGTTGCCTGCCGAGTGCCTGCTCACGGCCTGTTGGTGATTGACTCAAGACTTTGTGAGAATGGGACTCCTACCCCCACTCTACAGATGAGATCATCAAGTCTCAGAGCAGTAGTCACTGGACAGTTAATGAAAAATAGCCCCCAACAGATGTCCACATTCTAATCCCCAGAATTTGTAGATGGGACCTTATTTGGAGAGAGCATTTGCGGATTTGATTAAGTCAAGCATCTGCAGATGCGGAGATGGTCCTGGATTGTCCAAGTGGGCCCTAAATGCCATCATGAATGTCCATCTAAGAACGACTCAGAGAAGGACGACACAGAGAAGACCATGTGATCACAGAGACAGGGATTGGAGGGGTGCGGCCCCCTGCCAAGGAATGCAGGCAGCCACCAGAAGCTGAAATTTCATACAGCAGCCACAGGAAATGAACACAATGAAGAAGCTGGGACTCAGACCGAGATTAGCCTAACATGGCCCACCAGCCCTGCGCATCAGGACAAACCCCAGCTCCTTTTGGGAGAAAGGCCCCAGGGCCAGTGAGTCCAGCCAGCCCAGCATGAGCCCAGGCTGCGCACACTCACCCCAGCAGCCACACAGCCCTCCTGGAGACCAGCAAACAGAGAGAGTTAGGGCAGCCAGCAAGGTGGCCAGCAGACAGGTAAGGCCCTCCCAGGGACAGCCGTGGTCCTGCACTCCACCGTGTCCTCTGAGGACTGCACCAGCCTGCAGGGGCCTACAGGACCCAGGGAGATGGAAATTAGTGGGAGAGTCCTCCAGGACCACAGCACCTATAGCAGCTGTGTCTGAGCCTGGCTACAACTGCCTGCCCTCTGCCCTCCATTCCCACATAGCAATCCACCCTAACCTTGTTTCTTAAAACCAAAAAGTCCTTTATTATACACAGAAGCTTGTTTTAATGTCTTGTTTGATTTAGAAAATGCCAGAAAATGTGAAGAAGAAAATGATGATAACCCATGATACTGCCTCCATGTTCTTCCCAAGTGGCCCATTCTGACCAATGAGACCTTGGCTGAAGCTCTGTTCACACAAAATAAAAGGCAGAGCCTCCAGAGGAGAAAGACTTTGTTCCTCTGCCTTCCCCCTTCTTCCTGCTGGAAGGTAGACAGGAGACCCAGAGGAAAGCCTGCCGTCCTGTGACCTTGAGAAGCCAAGCAGGGCATGTACAGCCTGCATTCCAGGAGGGCAGAGGGGGGCTGCTTTATCAGCCCAGGACACAGGAGCCAATCAGACCCTGGTCTTTATAAGCTTCTGCAGTTAATTTCTCAGTTATTCGTAACTTGACACAAATCCTACCTGATACCACCAACCAGAAATAACCGTCGTTGACATTGTGATGCTCTTCTTCCCATCCTTTTTTCTATTCAAGTATAATTTTGAAAGAGAAACAGACAAAAGTATTACTACCTGAAATTATTTTTCACTTCTTTCTGGCCTGTCTCCGCCTATAGAAGGAAAGCCCAATAAGGAGGGCGATAGTATTTATCTTATTTACAGTTGTATTCTCAGTGCCTAAAAGAATACCTGGCATGTCTCAAAGATATTCAATAAATGTTAATCAATTAATTAGTGAATGAATGAACATTTTAATGTGAGCATTTCTCTCTGCTATGAAATTCTCTTCCAAAAATGTGATTTTTTTATGGCTGATTACAGTTCTATTCCATGGAGCTATCATACATTATTTAATCATTCATTTGCTATTGAACATTCTCCCCAATTTTTACCATTATAAACAGTGCTTCGGTAAAAAATACTTATACATGCATTTTCAGCTTTTATGCAATTATTTTCTTAGTAGAATAAATACCTAGCAGTGGAATTGCTGGGTCAAAGGTTATGGGTCATTTAAGTCTCTAATACATGGTTCCAAAATTGCCCTCCAAAGCTGTTTTTAAAACCAGTCTACGTTTCCATGGGCAATTCATGAAAGTGTCTGCTTCTCTGCACCTTCAGCAACACTAAGCGTTATTCTTTGTTTCATTCTTGATAAATGAAAAATTGGATCTCTAAGTTGTTTTAGGGTGTATTTCCTACTCACTGGGAACACTGACTGTTCTTTCACCAGTGTGTGGCTATTTGTGGGGTCACCTGAGGGTAGCGGCCTGCATCTACCATCATCTGTTGAAGGTCTGTGACCATAGAAGGGAGGGTCCCCTTGGCCTATGGGCCAGTGGTCAAGCCTCTCCAGGAAATGTGGGGAAGAGTAGCCAAAGGCTAAACTTCTGGAGTCCACGAGATTTCCAGACTGGAATCATCTGGAATCATGGAGCTGACCTTCCTTCACAGGAGGCCGGGCCATCCCCGTGATCCCCTGCCAAGGGTCATGGTGGGCAGGACAGACACAAGTCCTAATGTGGACCCAGAGCCTGGTGGTGGGGGGTGAGGGGAAAACTTGGGTAGGCCCAGGCGAGGACCGGACGTTTTTGGGGACTGGCAGGGAAGGGAAGCTAATGCCAGGCCCTGAGACCTGGAAGGCTGTTACGGACTCTGAGATGCCCGAGGGGGTTGAATAAGGAGGAAGGGGGAGCCATCCAGGAAGCAGGCTGAGCACAAGCAAAGGCCCAGAGCAGATTCAAGCATGGGGTGAGCTCAAGCCCAGATCAGGACCACACGGCCCGCGCATCCTCTCCGCCACACTCCCTCCCCAGAGGCCACGCGCGCCCGCATGCCCCGCTCAGGCCCAGCCCGTCTGCGACCTAATGAAGGCCAAGGTGGGGGTTGTCCCAACATCTCCCGACCCTCACTCTGTGCCTGACCTGGGCCGCGCCCTGAGCCACCGCGCAATTGCCCACATTTCACAGATGGGGGGATTGTGCACGGACCAAGGATGGTCAAGGGCCTCCAGGCCCCACGAGGCCGAGAAAGAGCCACGCGCGCCGGGGGCTTGAGGGCTGGAGAGCCTCATGGAAGAGGCGGTGGGGCGCCCTGCCCCAAGAGACCCCGGGCTGAACAGAGAGAGCGGTCTCCGGCCCCCGTGCCCGCCCTACTGGGCAGACGGCTACACGGGCTGGCCCGCCGATGCCGCAGGTGACAGCGCGAGGGACGCAGCGAGGGCGCAGGCCCCTGGGAGGCGCGGTTCCCAAGCCCAACCGCCGGCGCCGCCCAGGAGCAACCGCAGTGCAATGCTGCCCCCTGCCGGCAACCGTGGGAACGGGCCCCAGGCGCTGCCGCGCGAGCGGCCCCAGGAGGCAGGACCTGTCCCAAGGATAACCGCACCTCTACGTGGTTCGGAAGGCCTGCAGGCTGCTGCGCGGTGGGAAGCCTAACAGGGCCTGGTCTCAGTGAAAATAACAGCAAGAGCCCACATTTACATAGCGTTTACTACGAGACAGGCACTATTTTAACGCTTTGCCTACATTAACTCATGTAATCCTCACCCAATCCTTCACAAGGGAGGCGCTCTTATTATTCCCATTTTACAGAGCAGTAAACGGAGGCACAAGAGAGTTATGTAACATGCCCAGCTGGTATGTGGCAAAATAGGATTTGAACCCAGGCATTCTGGCTCCCCAGCCCACGTCTTTGAACTGTCTGCCAGTCAGAAAAGCCAGTGGGGGATCCACTTTACACAGCCCAGCACCGCTGTGTAAATTCCTGCGGATTTCTAGAGCCCAACCCCCATGGTCAGCCCCTGCTGCAAATAGCAGGCAGGCGTCCTATAACGTGGATCATTAACCATTCTCCGTCTGGACCACACATGGAGGGACGGGGACCCTGGATTTCCCAGGGGTCTGTTGGAGACTGCCTGAGCCTTCCCTGAGATCCTTAAAAGGCCAGGATCCAAAGAGGGAGGTGACCCCTGTGTCCTCCTCCTCAGGCCATCCAAGATCCGGAGCAGGAAGAGGGCCTGGGTGAGCTCAGCTTCTGTGAAGAGCCCACTGTGTGCAGTGTCTGTCCTGGCAGCCCCAAGTTCTTGCCGCTTCCCCCTCACCCTGATTCCTGCCAAAGTTTCAGGCTCAGCTCTGTCAAAACCATAAGTCAAATTGTGACAGTCCTACTTAAAGCTCTTTACTACAACTTAACAAAACCAACCTGCTTAAAAAATCAGGCAAAGGACATGAATAGACATATCTCCAAAAATGAGATATAAATGACCAATAAGCACATGAAAAGATGCTCAACATCACTAGTCATTAGGGAAATGCAATAGAAACCACAATGAGATACCACCTCACATCCATTACACACTAATCACAATCAATAAATCAAGCAAGGATGTGGAGAAATTGGAACCCTTGTGAACTGTTGGTGGGAAAGTAAGAGGGTGCAGCCGCTATGGAAAACAGTGGGCCATTTCTCAAAAAATTGAAAATAGAACTAACATGTGATTTTCAACTTAACTGAAAGGGTCAGAATCTCACTTAAAGAGTTTATTAAGTGCAAAGTTCAAGGACAAGTGGTCCAGGAAGCAAAGATTCCAAAGGATGGAAGTCAGTGTAGATCCAAAGTGTAAAAGTTTAGGATCGTGCATACAAAGTTTAGGGAAGCTTAACAGAACATTTACCATCGTTTTATGTAAGGCTTAATACATAGTTACAATGATCTGATTAGTCAAGATGGTCTTTTTCTTCTGGGAAAGGTACACTTAACATTCCACACTGAAGATATAACTGTCATGGGGTCTCGGCTGCTATCTGGTCTAAGTTAGGTACAGGACAATAAAAAAGGCAGTTAATTTATAACAAAGATCAGTGATTGGAAGGGGAGAGTTATGGTCTCTGGTTTCCCCTAGTCATTTACAGAACAAGAGCAATGAGTAAGAGAGTTTATCTCTTTTTTTTCTTTTTTTTTTTTTTTTGAGAGAGTCTCGCTTTGTCGCCCAGACTGGAGTGCAGTGGTGTGATCTCAGCTCACTGCAACCACTGCCTTCTGGGTTCAAACAATTCTCTTGTCTCAGCCTCCCAAGTAGCCGGGATTACAGGCACCCACCACCACACCCAGCTACTTTTTGTATTTTTAGTAGAGACGGGGTTTCACTATGTTGGCCAGGCTGGTCTCGAACTCCTGAACTCAAGTGATCCACCCACCTCGGCCTTTCAAAGTGCTGGGATTACAGGCGTGCTCCACCATGCCCGGCCTTAATCTATAATCTAAGAAGCAGAATTGCAAACAAGTTACATGAATGAGCCTTCCCCTTGGTATAATAAATTTAGAGGATCTTGAAATTTTATTTTCTTTTACATGATCCAGAAATTCCACTATGGGTATATATCCAAAAGATTTGAAAACAGGTCCTCAAAGAGATATTTGTACACCCATATTTATAGCAATGTTATTCACAATAGCTAAAGGGTGGAAGAAACCCAGGTGTTCATCAACAAATGATGGATAAACTGTGGTCCATCCATGCAATGGAATATTATTCATCCTTAAAAAGGAAGGACATTTTGACACATGTTCCAACATAGACGAACCTTGAGGACATTATGCTAAATGAAATAAGTGCATCACAAAAAGACAAATACTGGCCAGGCTCGGTGGCTCATGCCTGTATCCCAGCACTTTGGGAGGCCAAGGCAAGTGGATCGTCTGAGCTCAGGAGTTTGAGACTAACCTGGGCAACATGGCAAAACCCCATCTCAACAAAAAATACAAAAAATTAGCCGAGCGTGGTTACACACACCTGTGGTCCCAGCTTCTTGGGAGGCTGAGACAGGAGGATGGCTTGAGCCTTGAAGGCAGAGATTGCCGTGAGCCAAGATCATACCACTGCACTCCAACCCAGGTAACAGAGTGAGACATCATCTAAAAAGAAGAAAATACAAATACTGTATGATTCACTCATAGGAGGTACCTAGAGTAGTCAAATTCATAGAGACAGAAAGTAGAATGGTGGTTGCCAGGGTCCGAGGGGAGATGAGAATGGGGAGTTGTTTAATGGGGACAGAGTTTCAGTTTGGGAAGATGGAAAAGTTCTGGAGATGGATGGTGGTGAGGGTTGCACAACAATGTGAATGTACCTAATGCCACTGAACTGTACGCCTAAAAATGGTTAAGATGATAAATGCTATATTATGTGTATTTTATCACAATTAAAAATAAAAATAATATAAAATCAAACAAACCCTTTGCTGGGCCCTCTGTCTGCAGAACAATAGTCAAGTTCCACAGCACTTATGCTGTAGTGAATTTCTGCAGGACTGGCCCCAGGCAATGCCCCCTGCCCTGAGAGCTGCGCCATCAAAACAACATAGGGCTATAGCAGGAATGACCAAGGTCGAAGAAGACCCAGGCCCTGACTATGTCTGATTGGTCTGAAGACGGCCACCTACTCCAAACTAGCCAATCAGCACCCTCCTCCAGAATGCTTTAACTAGAATAAAGAGAATCCGGCCCTCTAGGTGATGGGAATGTAAGATGTGAAGTCAGGCTAGGTGGGCAGACATGATCCCTGATGGGTGGAAGGAACCAGAGAAGCACGGGCAAGAGGTGGTGGCTGTTCCCCTGCCCTCTCTGCCTTTGCAGTGTGAGTTTCTGCCATGTGTTATGGTCACTGGCAACCAAAAGATTACTGGCTAGAACAGAAGCCCTCCAAAGGGCTCCCAACCCCAAAGTGTGAAACAATTCGGTAACACTAATGAGCCACACTGTTTCCCACCTCCCAGCCCTTGCTGTTCCCTCTCCTAGGAATGCCTTCTTTCATGGATGGTCCACTAGAAATGTATGTGGCTTTTAAGATGAGGTTGAAGCTCTATGAACCAGGAAGTCTTTATTACCTACACCCCCAACCCCATGTGGAAGTGACCCATCCTTGGGCCACCTGTGGCTGCAGCACCCACCGTCATATATGTCTGTTCTCACACCTGCTCCACTTCTTGCTGGAAGAGTCTCAAAAGCTGAGACTCATCTTGTGTTCCCATTACCCAGGAAAGGGTCTAGCACCTAGTGGGTTCTCAATCAATGCTTACTGAATGAAGACGGAGATGCAAAGTAAATATCATCAACACTCTTTTACAGAGCGAGCACACAACTGAGGCTTAATGATGTGGCATCCCAGATCAATCCCCTACAAGCTGTAGGCATCTCCTTGTCTGATCCTACCTCCCAGCCCTCCCCAACTGCTGAAACCCATCCATGTGACTTTAGAACTCCTGGTCAATAGGAAATTCACACCTGGATCCATCATAGTGAAACAGCAGAAAACCAAAGATACAGAGAAAAATTGTAAAAGCAGCTAGAGAAGAAAAAAACAGATTTCTTAAACTGACAGCTGACTTCTCAACAACAGTACACACATAACAAGGGGGAAGATAGTGGAGTGGTAGCTTCAATGAGCTGAAAGAACATTTCTACCCTAGAACTCCACACTAAGGAAAAAAATGTCTTTCAAGAATTAGTATGAAATGAAGATTTTTCAGGCAAACAAAAACTCTGAGAGTTCAACTAGAAGCAGACGTTCACTAAAGGAAATGCTCAAGGAGCTATTTCAGGCAGAAGGAAAGTAATCCCAGATGGAAGGACCTATGCACAGGAGAGAGTGAAAAGCAATGAGCATTTAAATGCATGGGCGAATATAAATGAACACTGTCTAGAACAGTGATGCCTATGGCATACAAAAAAATAACAACTAAAATATAACACAATACAGGGATTGCCTGGGGAATATGGCAAAAGTATTCATTAACTGTAAACTTTGGTAAATTAAGTATGCAGATTTTAATTTTGAAGGAAAGCACATACACACAAAAGGAGACAATAACTTCGGATGGAAAATGGTATGATAAAGTACAGTGAAGCCCAAGAAAACACAGTTGAGCCCAAGAAAGCAAGAAAGAGAAACAGAACAGAAAGACAAATAGCCCAAAATAAAGTGATATTTTAAAAACAAAAATACATTAATAAGAATATTAATGTAAGAGAATTGAATGCTTTAGTCAAATGGCAAATGTTAGTAAATTGGATTTTTTGTGAATATCTAGATGTGACAAAAGTCACATTTAGGATATAAAAATAAAGAAATATTGAGAGTAAAAGGAATAAGGATAATGTGCCATGTGAGCATTAACCAAAAAAGAGCTACTGTGGCTATAGTAATATCAGACAAAATAGATTTTAAAGCAAGAAACTATTATTAGAGATAAAGAGGATTATTATGTGATGATAAAATATGCCATTTACAAGGGAGATATAAAAATGTTATATTTGTTTTCATTTAACAACATAGTCACAAAATATATAAAGTCCAAAATTATATGTCTACAAAAAGAAAGACAAATCCAACATCATAGTGAGAGAATTTAGCACAAGTCTCTCAGTATAGACAAGAAAAGCAGTAAAAAGCCGTCACAATTCAGGGAAGAAATAAACCGTCTGTAAAATATTATTAACATATTTGATCTAGTGGACACATATAGAATGCTGCACTCAACAAGAGCAGACTACAGTTTCTTTTCAAGCATACATGAACATTTACAAAAAGATAATGTTTAGGCCGGGTGCGGTGGCTCATGCTTTTAATCCCAACATTTTAGGAGGCCGAGACGGGCGGATTACCTGAGGTCAGGGGTTCAAGACTAGCCTGGCCAATATGGCGAAACCCCATCTCTACTAAAAATACAACAATTAGCCCACCATGGTGGTGCGTGCTTGTAATCTCAGCTACTTAGGAGGCTGAAGCAAGAAAATCACTTGGAACCAGGAGGCCAAGGTTGCAGTGAGCCAAGATCACACCACTGCACTCCAGCCTGGGCAAAAGAGCAAGACTCTATCTCAAAAAAAAAAAAAAAAAGATAATGTTTGATTAAAATAGTATTAAACATGATTTCTTTTTTTTTTTTTTTTTTTTTTTTGGTGAGGTGGAGATTTACTTTTGTTGCCCAGGCTGGAGTGTAATGGCACGATCTCAGCTCACCGCATTCTCCACCTCCCAGGTTCAAGCGATTCTCCTGCCTCAGCCTCCCGAGTAGCTGGGATAACAGGCATGTGTCACCATGCCCGGCTAACTTTGTATTTTTAGTAGAGACGGGGTTTCACCGTGTTGCCCAGGCTGATCTCAAACTCCTGACCTCAGGTGATCCACCTGCCTTGGCCTCCCAAAGTGCTGGGATTACAGGCGTGAGGTGAGCCACTGCGCCCGGCCATTAAACATGATTTCTGACAACAATGTAATTAACTTGGTAATTAATATTAAAAATAAAACTAAGAAATACATTCCTAAACAACTCAGTATACAAAAAGAAAATGATAAATGAAAATGAGAAAATATTTACAACAGGCCTGTAATCCCAGCATTTTCGGAGGCCGAGGCGGGCAGATCATGAGGTCAGAAGATCGAGATCATCCTGGCTAACACCGTGAAACCCGTCTCTACTAAAAATACAAAAAATTAGCCGGTCGAGGTGGTGGGTGCCTGTAGTCCCGGCTACTCGGGAGGCTGAAGCGGGAGAATGGCGTGAACCCCGGGGGGCGGAGCCTGCAGTGAGCCGAGATCGCGCCACTGCACTCCAGCCTGGGCGGCAGAGCCAGACTCCGTCTCATAAAAATAAAAAATAAATTCCTTCCTTCCTTCCTTCCTTCCTTTCGTCCTTCCTTCCCTCCCTCCCTCCCTCCCTCCCTCCTTCCTTCCTTCCTTCCTTCCTCTTTCTTTCGAGACGGTCTCCCTCTGTTGCCCAGGCTGGAGTGCAGCAGCATAACCTCTGCTCACTGCAACCTTCCTGCCTCGGGCTCCGGTGATTCTCCTGCCTCGGCCTGCCAAGTACCTGGGATTGCAGGCGCACACCACCACACCTGGCTGGTTTTTGTATTTTTGGTGGAGACGGGGTTTCGCCGTGTTGGCCAGGCTGGTCTCCAGCTCCTGACCTCGAGTGATCTGCCTCCCTCGGCCTCCCGAAGTGCTGGGATTACAGACGGAGTCTCGCTCACTCAATGCTCAAAGTTGCCCAGGCTGGAGTGCAGTGGCGTGATCTCCACTCTCTACAACCTCCACCTCCCAGCCGCCTGCCTTGGCCTCCCAAAGTGCTAAGATTACAGCCTCTGCCCAGCTGCCACCCCATCTAGGAAGTGAGGAGCGTCTCTGCCCGGCCGCCCCGTCTGGGAAGTGAGGAGCACCTCTGCGCGGCCGCCCATCGTCTGGGATGTGAGGAGCGCCTGTGCCCGGCCGCCCATAGTCTGGGAAGTGAGGAGGGCCTCTGTTCGGCCGCCCCGTCTGGGAAGTGAGGAGCGCCTCTGCCTGGCCGCTGTGCAACCTTCCAAGTGTGAAATGACAGCATTCGCTGTAGAATGGATGAAGACACTGGCACTGATTATATAACACCTTGGCAGCTATCTCAAGTCGTTGATGGTGGAGGTATTGGAATTATAGAAGAAAGCAAACACACAAATTTGACTAAAGGCGATTTTGTGACTTCTTTCTACTGGCCCTGGCAAACCAAGGTTATTCTGGATGGAAATAGCCTTGAAAAGGTGATATATATATGAACATATCTGATTTTTTTCCCCGTATAATTCTTACTTTGTTCATTTGATATTCAGTTATGTTTGTAATCACGGAAAAATAAAAGCATATATAAAAAAAGAAAAGAAAAAAATATTTACAACAGAAGAATAACAAAAATGTCACATATCAAAACTTGTGCTTCTAAGTAGCCTTTTATGCACTTGGAAGATTTACAGTCTTGAAGGAAGGCAGAAAATTAATGAAAAAGTGTCCATTTCAGACATTAGAAAAAGAAATGTAAAATAACCCAAAAAGGTAGAATAAAAAAGTCGAGAGTATAAATTAATAAAATATGAAACATAATACATGCAATAGAGAAATCAAAATAAAATTTAAAAGTCAAAAGTCATTTCTTTGAAACTATTAACAAAGTTAAAAAAATCCTGGCAAGACTGGTCAAAATGGAAGAGAGAAAGAGAATGAAAATAACTAAGCAAGAGTAAGAAAAAGAGAAGTTAACCAAGGATCCTACAGACATCAAAAAATTAGAAAATAATATGAACATATATTTGAAAATTCAAACGAAATGGATTAATTTCTCTCTAAAATACAATTTACCAAAATTTATACCAGAGGAAATGGATAACTTGGGCAGTCTTACAATTATTAAAGAAATGTAAATCCTTGAAGCCCAGATGGTTTCATTGGTGAATTCTACCAAACAAGGAAGAAACAATGTCACTGTTACACAAACTTTTCCGTAGATCAGAAAAAGAGGAACCAGGCAGGGCGCGGTGGCTAACGCCTGTAATCCCAGCACTTTGGGAGGCTGAGGCGAGCAGATCACCTGAGGTCAGGAGTTGGAGACCAGCCTGACCAACATGGAGAAACCCCATCTCTACTAAAAATACAAAATTAGCCAGGCGTGATGGCACATACCTGTAATCCCAGCTACTCGGGAGGCTGAGGCAGGAAAATCGCTTGAACCGGGAGGCGGAGGTTGCAGTGAGCCAAGATCGCGCCATTGCACTCCAGCCTGGACAACAAGAGCAAAACTCCGTCTCAAAAAAAAAAAAAGAAAAGAAAAGAAAAAGAGGAACCATCCCAACTTCTTTATGATGCCAGCAGAGCCTTAATATTAAAACCTGACAAAGACATTAGAGAAATGAAAATCACAAGCCACTCACTTTCATGAAAGTAAATGCAAAAATTCTAAATCAAACATTAGCCAACCAAATCAAGAGATATATAAATAAAATATAAATATATTATAAATATATAATCCATCATGACCAAATTTTATGTATTCTAGTAATGAAAATTGGTTTAACATTTTTAAAAATCAGTGATATTCACCACATTGTAAAGGATTGAAGGAGGAAAAATATATGAAAACCTGTGGATTCTATGGAACAAAAAAAGGTGTAGTGAGAAGCTTTAAGAACACCTACATAGATGAAGGGATACACTACAAATAAATATTGGAAGAACAAATATGATACAGATGTCAGTTCAAATCAAAAATTCAAGAGATGTTTTGTGGAACTTGTAAAGTGAGTCTAAAATGTATTGGGAAGTATAAAAAAACAAGATGGCCAAGACACTTTTAAAGAAAAGCAAGATGGGAGAACATACTCTGCTAGATGTCAAGACCTATTATAAATGGAAATTCAGACAGTGTGGTATTGACTCAAAGACAGAAGATTAGAATGGAACAGAATAGAGGGCCCAGAAAGGACTCTTGCATACACAAACATTTGCTATCTGGCCAAAGTGACGCTGCAGAGCAGATAGGAAAGGATGTTCTTCTTAATAAATGACACTTAGATATCCATATGAGGAAAAAGTTAAATTGATTCCCTACTTCACACCATACATTAACGTAAACTCCAGGTTGATTAATGACCTAAATAGAAAGACAAATTCAGAAAACTTTAGATGATTAGAAAGTTAGACAGCTCTTATGACTTTGAGGGAGGGGAAAACTTAAACAAGACTTAAAAAGCATTAGCCACAAAGGGGGGAAAAGCTATAAAGAGAGCAAAAACAAAGCCATTATGGGAGAAGGTATGAATAAAAAAATAATTCTCCAAAATAAATAATTCTAAATAGAGGGAATATATAAAGAACTACAAATCAATATGAAAAAAAGCTACAATCAAGGGAGATGAAAGTTGACTACAAATTCTTTGCTATTCCTCTCATTGAAAGGTGGAATCCAATTCCCCTTTCCTTGAATCTGGGCTGGCCTTAGTGACTTGCTTGACTGAAAAAACACATCTGGGACATTCAACACTAAGTCAGAAGAAGTCCTGCACTTCCACCCAATGCTTGCAACGCTTGTTCTGGGGCACACCTGAGACTGCCCCACTGTGAAGAAGCCATTCCCCAGCTAGCCCTGCTCCCAGCCATTGAGTCACCACAGCTGAGGACAAGTCCTGCTCAAGCTGAAGACCCATGAGCAAAAGGAATTAGTGCTGCTTTTTCCAGTCACAAAATTTTGGGGTGGTTGGTTATGTAGCAGTACATAACCAGAATAACAACCTAATAGAAAAATGGACAAACGTTTGAACAGGCACTTTTCAAAAGAAAAAATTCATTTGTGATTAGAGAAATGCAAATTAAAACTAGAATGAGATGCCATTACACATCCATCAAAATATAGGAGTGTAAAATTATGTATCCACTTTGGAAAGAGTTTAGCATCACCTATTCAAGCTGCAGATACACATGCCCTCTGACCCAGCATTTCCACTCTACCCTAGGGAGACTCCTGCACAAGGGCACGTGTGACAGACCTACGAGCATTCACAGCAGCACTGTTTGTGAAAGGCAGAATCTGCAAACAACCCAAACTTCCATCTTAGTGGAGTAAGTAAATAGATTATTGCAATATGTTTCTACAATGGACCCCTATGCAGCCATGAAAATGAACAAGCTAAAACTACAGAAAACATGAATGCTATTCACAAACATGACACTGCTCAGCAGCCCTCCTCTTAAACACTCTTTTCACTTGGCTTTAGGGGCCTCCTCCCACCCTCCTGTTTTTCCTCCAGCCTTCCTGGCTGCTCCAGCTCAGTCTCCTCCAGTCCCTCCTTCTCCTATCTCCCTACCCACCTTTTCTCGGTCACTCTTTGGATGATCTCATCCAGTTCCAATGCTTTAAAATGCCATCTCTACGTTTATGATTCCCAAATCTTGATTTCCAGCCCACCACCCCCAACTGTCCCCCCGTGAAGTCCTGCCTCACTGACACAGCCAGCATCTAACCAGCATCTCCACTTAAAGGTGGAATATTCGTCTTCAATGGGAGGTGTCCAAAAGTAAGCTCCACATCTCCCCACCCCCAAACCGGCTTCTCCTGCCGCCTTCCCCATCCCGGCAACTCCCATCCTTTCTGAAGCTCAAGCCAAAAACCTGAGAGTCATCCCTGACTTTCTGTTTCCCTCCTTCCACCCTACATCCAAGCCAGCAGCAAATCCTGTCTGCTCTGGCTTCGATAAAGATCCAGAATCCAGCCCCTTCTCACCCCTCCGCGACCACCCCCGAGGCCTCCTGCCTCATTGCAAGAGCTCCGAATTGGTCCTGGGATCCACCCGTGCCCCCTGCGCGTGTTTGCAGCAACAGCAGCCAGACTGACTCAGTTACACAGTGTGTCGCGTCCTGTCATTCCTCTGCTAAGAACCTTCGGCCTCCTGCCTCCACCAGAGGAAAAGCTCCCTCCACAGGAGGGTTTCCTCTCTATCCTCAGCCCCCGACCTCTCACCTCTGCCTCAGCACAGTGGCCTATGTATTTGTGCCCCTGGAACACACCTTTGCACCTACCGATTACTCTACCTGGGAAGCTCCTCCCCCAGACAGATACCTGCATTCAAGTTTTCACTCACTTGCCCTTCTCAGGGAAGCCTCCCGGACCATCCTACTTAAAACTGCATGTCCTCTTTCCTGCGGTCCCTATCCCCTCTCCTGCTATGTTTCCCCCGAAGGAATATCACCACCTAACAGTCTATGCTTTTTAAAAACCTATTTGTGGCCAGGCGCGGTGGCTCACGCCTGTAATCCCAGCACTTTAGGAGGACAAGTCGGGCGGATCACTTGAGGTCAGGAGTTCGAGACCAGCCTGGCCAATATGGTGCAACCCCCCCTCTCTACTAAAAATACAAGCTGGGCGTGGTGGCGCGCGCCTGTATTCCCAGCTACTCAGGAGGCTGAGGTAGGAGAATCGCTTGAACCCAGGAAGCAGAGGTTGCAGTGAGCCAAGATTGTGCCTCTGCACTCCAGCCTGGGCCATAGAGCAAGACCCATCTTAAAACAAAACAAAACAAAAACCTATTTGCTTGTTATCTATCTGCCTACACTAGACTGTAAGCTCCAGGCGGTATGCTCAGTGCCTGTAATAGTGCCTGGCACGTGGAAGAGGGTCAATGTTAATTAAAGGAATGAAGGTAACTTGCACACGCCGCATAGTAAAGCGGCAGAGAACTTGCACCAGGCGTCTCTTACCACCGAGCCTGCGAAGACCTAGCTGACTACGACCCGGAAACTGGAGGGGACATGGCCCAAGGTGGGGGGGGCCAGTGCTGGGAAGCCCCGCCCCGCCCCCGGATGCTGTGCTCCCAGGTCTGGGCGTTAGGATTCTCTCAATCCCGGAGCAACGCCGGCTGACCGCAGGACTCGGGGAGCGCGGCTGGGCCCCTTTTCCCAGGTCCGGGAATCGCCGGGCCTCGCCGGGTCCGCTGGAGAGACAGAGGGCCAGGGTCGCCGCTGCCGCTGGGAGGCGACAGAGCCAGCTGGGCGCACCTGGGTGCTGACAGCTGCGGAGCCGGGGGGCCCGGGCCTCAGGTCACCTCCCACCCTGGCCTCGCACCCCTTCCTGGTCTGACCCACCACTGCGGCCCACCCGGCTGACAGCGCCGAAGACCCGCGGCGAGCCGTCAGGGAGGAGCTGCGGGCTCAGGGTGCAGGAACCTTGGGGGCGAGCTGAAGAATGGGTTAATATCCAGGCAAAGAGCGAGGAGGTGGCTGGGCCTGGGGCGTCTGAAGCTGAGGCGTGGGTTGTTCCTTGAAGGAGCAGACAGAAGGCCAGTGTGGCTGGACTCGCCAGGAGGGCTGCTGGGAGGAGGAGGGGGTTGAAGCCCCAATGAGGATTTGGGCTTTTCCTCAAAGTGCCACTGATACTTTTAATTGTTTGTCACCAGAGAAACAGGATCAAATTTGTCTTGTAAACGCCTCTGACTTGGATGGGAGGGAGAGAGAAATGGAAGTGAAAAGCGTGATTCAGGAACAGGGCCAGAGCCGGCCTGGACCAGGTAGTGGAGGCAGGTGTAGAGAGGGATAGATTTTGGAGTTAGAATCGATGGGACCTGAGGATGAGTTAATTGCACGTGGGGGTGATTAAAAAAAAAAAAACAGCCAACACAGACTCCAGGGTTCTGGCTTAAGCAGCTGCAGAGAGGAGCTGCCACTTCAGGAAGGGGGAGAGGTCGTTCCAGAAGGCAGTTTGGGGCCATTAAACCTTTGACACTCATGAGATTAGAGCAAATCTGTTCCAATACTTAAATCACTGGGAGAAACCGCTTACCAGGGAATTTCCAGTGAAGTTGCCAGTAGAGGGTCTTACTCCAGATCACAAAAAATGCTACCATGCCTGATGGGGCTGGACTCTGTCTATGTTGGGTTTGGGCCTGGATAAATGCTGCAGCCAGCCTTGATCCTAGGGAGAGGTATTTAAGGATGGGAACATAAAGGCAGCAGCAAAGGAGATTGTCACGTGTATGTGGCGATGGCAGGCCCATTGTCTGCCTGCCTGTCCCTGTGGCCCTGTGTGCCCAGTCCAAGGAGCCAACTCTGCCGGCTGCTGTCCCCTGTGAAGGCAGCAGGACTCACTGCAGCTGGACTGTGGTTATGACCCTGGACTGTTGAGCCAAAACTGTCTGGGTTTGTAATCCCAGCTCCACCTCCTGCTACCTGCACGGCCTTGGGCAAGTTTCTGTGCCTGTTTCCTCATCTCTAAAGTGGGAATAATAACATCTAGGTCATATGATTGTGGTGAGACACTCACCAGCTTATAAAGGATTTACTACTTGATTAAGAAGAACCACGAGCCTGTGGGGACCAGCTCGGAGTGCAGCCACAGATTCCTTAATAAGCTCATTGGATTTTTAAGTAACATTTTTTTTGCTTCCCATGCCAGATGGAGCTGTCACACTGGCAGGTGGTGCTCAGAGGAGGGGTCAGGCTGGAAGGCACCTGTGTAGGACACGATGCTGGTGCCTTGATAGTGGAGGCACCACCCTGGGTTGGGCTTCTGAACCCCCACAGAGCACTTACATCACCTGAGAGTGTTGGAAAAATACCAGTGACCCTGGCCCTCCCCTGGATGCGATCAGCCTGGGCATCAGCATTTCGCAGAACTCCCTGATGATTCTCATGCAAAGATAAGATTGAAAACCTCAGGTCTAGGGAGGTCAGGTGGAGAGAGAAAGGCAGGAGCTGAGCAACTGAGCAGCTGAGCAGGGGCAGGGGAGGGTAGGGTGCAATTTTAGAGGCCATGCTGAGGAGGAGGAGTGAGCAAGGAGACTGAGACCATGCAGCCCTGGTGCGGGAGTGAATCCAGGAGCAAACTAGCAAACTGAAGAGACTGGAGCTTGAAACAAGGGAAGAGGCAGAGCAAGGGACTGCAGAAGTCAAGGACTGAGATGTGGTGATTCCATGTGGCCCAGGAGGTCCGTGGTGACCTTAGCAGATGGGATGCTGGGTGAAGCTAAAAGCTAAAATGGAAAGTAGAGTCACCAACTAAGATTAGAAAACACCTGTAGATATAAACAGGGGAAGGAGAAGAGATAGTAGCTGGAGGGAGTTGTGGAGTCAAGGGAAGTTTGGTTTGTTTTCTTTTTAGGGCCTCCTGGGCCTGTTGGGAGGCTGGGGAAGCCCCCAGGAGAGGGAGAGGAGGGAAGGAGGAGGTATGGGAACAGGTCCCTGAGGAGAGAGAAGATGCACCAGAGCCCGGAGGGGCCACTTCTGAGGGAGGAGGGAAGAGGAAGGTGCCAGCCAGAGAGTGGACTCACAGCTGTGAGACAGGCTCCATGGTCCTCCCAAGACCAGAGTCAGGGGTTTAGAGAGAGGGAACTGCTGGAAGGAAAGGAGAAATGCTCTAAGCAGGGGACAAACCTTAGAGACCTGTCTCTAAGGACAGACTCCACGTCTCCCAGGCCCGGGGTTGCTGATAACAGGAGAGGAAATGGCATCCCCACACTGGAGAAGACTGAAGAGGGGGCGGGGCCTAGGCCAGCGCATGTCTATCAAAGCATCAGGGTGGGATGCTCAGAGAAGAGTGTGGATGTGGGGAGCTTGGGGGCTAGAGTCCTTGAGAGTGCCCTGAAAGGGGAGGGGAGCAAGGGGAGGCTAGAGGTGGGGTAAGTGGAGGGGCTGCAAGGGGCAGGGTGGGAGTAGAGGAGAAGGCTGCGACCTGGGAAGTGTCATCACTGAGGTTGGCCGCAGCACTGCAGCCCACCTCCCCCAAAAGCTGGCCAACTATAGGCCCAACCAGGCAGCTCTTCCTCCTGGAACTCTTTCCATACACTCCTAGAAGAGCTTGGTTCTCCTTCCTGGCTGTGCTCTGTGACCTGAGCCCACCTCAGGTAGACCCCACTGAAACCTGACCCCTAAATCACCCCTGGGTGCCAGTGCCATCCTGAGCCCAGGTCAGACATGGCCGGGCAGGGCTGGGATGGACCCACAAATGATGCTTAGGAAGTCACGTGTGCATGTCTCAGGGAGTCTGTCGACCTGAATGAGTGAAAGCAGCAAGAACTAATTTAGAGTTATTGAAAGAGGAAGGTCAAGTCCTGATCCCGCCTGCCTCTGCTGTTCTCCTCCCTCTGAGTCCTGGGCCCCATACTGTCACCCTATCCTGGCTGACTGAAGCTGGGGAAAGTGTGCAAGTGACACGTGGTCAGCAAGCACGGCCCCATCCAACACTAAGATGTGGGGCCAGGAAGGTGGACCCAACTATCAGAGGGGAGGGGAAATGCTAATTTTTCTTTTCCTTTTTTTTTTTTTTGGTTGGGGGTGGGGGTACAGAGTCTCACTCTGTGACCCAGGCTGGAGTGCAGTGGCATGATCTCAGCTCACTGCAGCCTTTGCCTCCTGGGTTCAAGCGATTCTCCAGCCTCAGCCTCCTGAGTAGTTGGGATTACTCCCAAGTAGCTGGCAGGCACATGCCACCACGCCAGCTAATTTTTGTATTTTTAGTAGAGATGGGGTTTCGCCATGTTGGCCAGGCTGGTCTCAAACTCCTGATCTCGGGTGATCTGCCTGCCTCGGCCTCCCAGAGTGCTGGGATTACAGGTGTGAGCCGCTGCACCTGGCCCAATTCTTCTTTTTAAAACACTCATTTTGTTATTGTATTCTGACAGTGAGATGCACAATGACATCACAGTGTGTGTGCAGCACTGCTTGGAATATGAAGCAAGAATGTGCAATGGAAGACACGGAGGCCAGGGGTGGGGCTGTGGCAGCAAGGGTGGGGCGGGCACTGCCGTAGAGCACGACATCAAGGTGCAGTGTCGTGGGCACAAGAAGCAAGAGGAGCACCAGGGCAAACACCCACTGGGCTCTGCCGGGCCTCTCACACCTCCTCCCAGGCATTCTCCAGCACTGGTAGGGTGGGGGGTGATAGGAATTAAACTTCAAATTATACTCAACTGCAGAATGATAAAGTTATTTCCTTCTTATTTATTTTCCAACTCTTCTGATTACTTCACAGGGGAAATAAAAAGTGCTCGTGCAGAGATAATAAATTTTCATTATAAAGTTTTAAACATACAGAGAAATAATGATGTAACAGACACCCTTACTGGCCATGCAGAAATAACCCATGAAATCCCTTTGCTTTGGAGCTCTTTCTCTATCTACTAGAAATAAACCACTATAGAGAGAGCTGAGGCTCATCCCTCCCCTCCTCTCCTCCTGCCCCAGCAGCACAGCTGTCGACATGTAGTATTGGTTATTGTGTTAGGTAGTCAGCTGTAAGGTCTGATTGACTTTTCTACACTTTGATATATGTGTATATTTCCATTAATGATGTATATTTCAGTGTCTTTTACATAAATTATGATAATACTGTATATATCGTGTTGCAGCTTGCTTTTTTCTTGCATCATGTTTTTGATGTTTAGATGCGTTGGCAGATGGAGTTTCATACTCTCTGGCTTTGCTGCTTTGGAGTATTCGAAGATAGACAATGCTGCATCTCACTCTCCTGTTCCTCTACCAGGGCAGAGTCAGTTTTTTTCCACTTCTTTAGAATGGCTGACAGTGCCAGAGTGAATGTCTTGGTACTTACGCCCTTGCGAACATAGGAACAGGTTTCTCTAGAACAGATACTTACAAATGTCTCTACCTAGAGCAGATACTTACAAATGTCTCTACCAGAAAGTATGCAGATATCTAAGTAGGATTACCCAAGTGCTCTCCACATAGCCGGCTGATTCAGATTCCAACAAACGGAACACACAATTTCCTGTTTCTGCCAGTCTCGCCAGCTTCCCTATGGTTCCATCTCTGAAAATCTTGTTTTACCCTTACTCCTGAATGATAGTTTAAAATGAAATGTATCATCAGGGCTGGGCACAGTGGCTCACACCTGTAATCCCAACACTTTGGGAGGCCAAGGTGGGTAGATCACTTTAGGTCCAGAGTTCAAGACCAGCCTGGCCAACATGGTGAAACCCCATCTCTGCCAAAAATATAAAAAATTAGCTGGGTGTGGTGGCACGAGCCTGTGTAATCCCAGCTACTCAGGAGGCTGAAGCAGGAGAACCACTTGAACCCAGGAGGCAGAGGTTGCAGTGAGCCAAAATCATACCACTGCACTCCAACCTGGGCAACAGAGCGACACTCCGTCTCAAAAAAAAGGTGACATCAGACTTTTTAAGTTGTGCAAATCTTATGGGTGTACAGAAGTAAAGGTTTCTTTTTCTTTTTCTTCTTTTAAGGCAGGGAGAAATTTAGCCTTTTTTTTTTTTTATTATTGTTGCTGTTGTTGTTATTTTGGTTTTTTTTTTTTTTTTTTTAGACAGTCTCACTGTCATCCAGGCTGGAGTGCAGGGGTAAGATCATAGCTCACTTCAGCCTCCATCTCCCAGGCTCAAGTGATTCTCCCACCTAAGCTTCCCAAGTAGCTGGGACTATACGCACACCCCACCACACTCAGCTAGTTTTTTTGTATTTTTAGTAGATGAAGTCTCACTATGTTGCCCAGGCTGGTCTCAAACTCCTGGACTCAAGTGATCCTCCTACCTCAGCCTCCCAAAATGTTTGGATTACAGGCATGCACCATAGCACCCAGCCTACATATATATTTTGTTGTTGTTGTTGAGAGAAAGTCTCTCTCTGTCAGCCAGGCTGGAGAGAAGTGGCACAATCATGGTTCACTGCAGCCTCTACCTTGCAGGCTCAAGTGAGCCTCCCACCTCAGCCTCTGGAGTAGCTGGCACTGACTACAGGTGCATGCCACCATGCCCAGCTAATTTTTTATTATTATTTTTGCAGAGATGGGATTTTGCCACGTTGCTCAGGCTGGTCTCAAATTCCTGGGCTCAAGCATTCTGCCCACCTCGGCCTCCCAAAGTGCTGGGATTACAGCATGAGCCACCACACCCAGCCCATATTTTATTTATTTATTTGAGATGGAGTTTCTTTCTGCCACCCAGGCTGGAGTGCAGTGGTATGATCTCAGCTCACTGCAACCTCCACCTCCTGGGTTCAAGAGATTCTCCTGCCTCAGCCTCCCATGTAGCTGGGATTACAGGCACCCACCACCACACCCAGCTAATTTTTGTATTTTTAGTAGAGACAGGGTTTCCCCATGTTGGCCAGGCTGGTCTTGAACTCCTGACCTCAAGTGATCCGCCCGCCTCAGCCTCCCAGTGCTGAGATTACAGGTGTGAGCCACTGTGACTGGCTTCAAAGTATCCTTTTTAAACAAATAACTTCATTTTTAAAATGAACAAAAGACCTGCATAGACATTTCTCGAAAAAAGGCATGCAAACGGTCAGCAGGTATATGAAAAAATGTTCAATATCATCAGGGAAATGCAAATCAAAACCATGATGAGATACCATCTCACCCCAGCTAGAATGACTGTTATCAAAAAGACAAAAAATAACGGATGTTGGCAAGGATTCGGAGAAAGGGGAACACTCATACACTGTTAGTGGGAATATAAACTAGGACAGCCACTATGAACAACAGTATGGAGGCGCTTCAAAAAACTAAAAGTAGAACTACCATATGATCCAGCAATCCCACTGCTGGATATATATCCAAAATACAGGAAATCAGTAAACCTAAGAACTATCTGCACTCCCATGTTTATTACAGCACTGTTCATATTAGTCAAGAAGTGAAATCAACCTAAGTATCCACCAGTTAATGAATGGATAAGGAAAATGTGGTATATATACACAAAGAAACATTATTTGGCCATAAAACAGAATAATATCCTTTCATTTGTAGCAACATGGATGGAGCTGGAGTTCATTATGTTGAGTGAAATAAACCAGGTACAAAAATACAAATATCACATGTTCTCACTCAAATGTGGGAGCTAAAAAAGTGGATCTTATGGAGGCAGGGAGTAGAATGGTGCTTACCAGGGCCTGAGAAGGGTAGAAGGGAGAAGACATAATGAAAAGTTGGTTGGTGAGTACAAATATACAGTTAGAAGAAATAAGCTCTAGTGTTTGATAGTACAGTAAGGTAACTATAGTTAACAATAATTGATTATATATTCCAAAATAGCTAGAAGAGAAGAATTGGAATCTTTCCAACACAAAGAAAAATGTTTGAGGTGATAGATATCCCAATTACCTGAATTTGATCATTACACATTGTATACATGTATCAAACTATTGGGTATACTCTCAAAATATATACAACCATCATATATAAATAAAAGTGTCCTTTCTAAAATAAATTAAATTTAATCTGAAAAACAGCAGTGGTGGTGGAAACATAACTTTGTGCTTTCTGAATCCCCACATAATTACAGTCAGAACAACAAGACATTAAAACCAAAACCCGTGGACAATATTGCAACAAAACTAAGTGACAGGGTATCCTGCACCACAAAATGCAAGTGGGTGGACAACAGCCATGACACCTACACAGTATCAGCATGTGTTAGGGGAAAGCCGAGGGAAGCAACAGATTACCTGGGCACCTGAGGGCCCTGTTCATGCACAGTGCAGGGGCCGGGTGAGAACCAGCAGGTTTGGCTCACTCCAGATCTTACCAGATCTGCGGTAAGATCTGAAGGTCTGTGAATTATCTCACTGACCTGCCAGGGCTCCCTTCCAGACTGCACCCCACAATGGACAGCAACTGCTGGAAATTGAATCAAAATTAAGCAGGGGCCAGCCGTGGTGGCTCACGCCTGTAATCCCAGCAATTTGGGAGGCCAAGGTGGGAGGATTGCTTGAGGCCAGGATTTTGAGACCACTCTTGGCAACATAGTGAGACCCAGTCTCCTTAAACTCGCCCACCGATTTTTTTTTTTTTTTTAACAGGATAAGAAAAATAAAGAGCAGGGAAAGAGGAGCTCCAACTCATCTCCAACCAGGGTGAGGCAGGTGAGCAGAGAAAGGTCCTGGCCTGTAGCAAAGAATTTCAGAGCACACTAAACAGTTCAGGGATGCAGAAAATGAGATTTTAATGCAATAATTTTTTAAACCAAATTCAATGCCAAAAAATCCATGATGAACAAAATATCAAACTTTTAAATAAAGAAAGGATATTAATAGTCTTGTACTGAACCATACTGGAGCCTGAGGCCAAAGGAATAATCAGTGATGCTGATCCTGTCTTTATTATAGTGATACAGTAACATGGTCCATAGCCCTTCTTGAGGATCTACTAAAGCACCAGCCGCAGAGACAAAAATAACTAGAGAAACATCACATTAATGATTGGTGATGATTAACAAATGTATAGTTGTTTGTAAAGACTAAATGAGGGTTTAAAAAGAGAGATTATACTATCTAATGGCTTTACACTCTGAGAATATAGAATACAAACAAAAATAGGGGGGAGGCTGGGTACAGTGGCTCACACCTGTAATCCCAGCTACTCGGGAGACTGAGGCAGGAGAATCGCTTGAACCCAGGAGGCAGAGGTTGCAGTGAGCCAAGATCTTGCCACTGCACTCCAGCCTGGGCAACAGAGCAAGACTCCATTCAAAAAAAAAAAAAAATGGGGGGGATAGAAATAACATATGCAGAAAGAAAAAGTTTTAGGTATTTTCAGAAATTATAGCTAGTTATGGTACTGATATTGTTATTCTGAACCTGTAAGTATATAAATTGAAATAAAACAAATGACTAATTGGATTCTAGTTCGGTTATTCCTGGTGTCCTTAAGAACCAGAATTCCCAGTGTGGAAGAAAAGAAATACAGGTGTAATCAAGAAGTTAATCATTTAACTTAGTTACATCAGTATAAATTCCCAGTGTATTTTATCATATATGTAATTTATAGCTCCTCCGCTGAAAAGACCTAGAAACAAGGATCAACCAAGAAGTGAAGAAGATTCCTAGCATCCCAAACTGATAAGATGTCTTGTCATTACAGATAACAAGGAAGTGTTCAAAGACTACTAGGGTCACATCTAAAGGACTCAAGAGTTAACCTGAATTGCTGCCCAAAGATGGGATCATTTGTATGTCAGTACTGACAGTAACTGCAATGTATTGAAATCCATGTAGCACATTTAAATCCTTGGCATCATGATGGCATATATATATATATATTTATTTATTTATTTTTTGAGACGGAGTTTTGCTCTTGTTGCCCAGGCTGGAGTGCAATGGCACGATCTCGGCTCACCGCAACCTCCGCCTCCCAGGTTCAAGCGATTCTCCTGCCTCAGCCCCCCGAGAAGCTGGGATAACAGGCACACACCACCATGCCCGGCTAATTTTGTATTTTTAGTAGAGATGAGGTTTCTCCATGTTAGTCAGGCTGGTCTCGAACTCTCAACCTCAGCTGATCCGCCCACCTTGGCCTCCCAAAGTGCTGGGATTACAGGCGTGAGCCACTGCGCCTGGCCTGATGGTATATATTTTTTAACTAATCCTTCATTTTGGGAGGATGACAGCGTAGCAATTCGTTATCTTGAAAACGGATAAATAAATGCAAAGAAACAAGCCTGTACCCTCCTTTCCTCTGTGAACAGTTCCACTGGGTAACCAAATAGCAGATGAGGAGGAGAGTCCCTTTATAAAATCAACTCAGATGATAAATGAAAAATAAATTATATAATTAGTATATCACCATTTTCATCCCCCAGTGAATTAATGAATGTAAGCATTGGACATCATCTCTCTTCAGATCTCAAAAAAGAGAGACAACCAGACATTATGTGCTTCCTGACAAAACAACACTCCACCACCTGTAGTCTCACCAAAAATCCTGAACCTGAGTCTGATCGAGGCTTTGGATCCAGCTGTCAATTTGCAGGAAATGCAGAAAACAGGGAGATGTATTGAACTGCACCAGGAGAATGCAATCGGTGAAATCCAGACTAGAAATCTCTTCAGATTCTTCCAAGGATACATTGCAAGGAAAAGAAAGTGATGGAGAAAGAAACTACGAATTAAAGAGACTTAAAAGATATTAACAAAATGAGCAAGTCTAATTTATAGCCTGTAGAGAGGCGAACTTGGGTGACAACAATTTTTTTAAAACTCGGGTAAGTAATTACTATGAAAGGCAGGATAGTGGCTACTTTGGGAAGAAGGGAGTCGAGTGAAATCGGGAAGGGGCACGGGTAAGGTATTCTGGGGGAAAGTACTATTTCCTGGCTTGGGTAGCTGTTACAAAGGTGTTCATTTGATAATAATTCACAAAGCTTCACATTTGTGTGGCTTTCTGTGTATTGGCGATTGAATTCAAACTCAGAACTGCTAAGGCCAGCGCCCAAGGCAGCCGACCGCAGAGGCGGCTGAGCAGAGTGGATGAAAGGCAGGCGCTCCGGCCTCCAGGCCTGGCGGGGACAGGAATGTGTTCCGGGCCCCTTGCAGGGGACGCACTGCAGGGGGCGCTGCGGGTACACTGAGACCTTGGAGAGAACCACAGCTCCAGGACCTAGCCCGCGACGCGCCCAGAAGCCTCTCTCGCATCCAACTCAGAGCGCGACCCCTCGGGAGGAGCGGGCCCATCCAGCCCAGGGGAGGGACCGGGCCGACTTCCGCGCGATGAGCCCTAGGCGGCCGCGCAGCGGTGCAGTGGGCGCCGAACTGGCAATCAGCGACAACCTGCGGTTGCGGCCCTGCGGGAGCTGCATCATGCGGTCCAGGGCGAGTCGGCTGACACGCGCGCTCGCGGCAAGCGGAGTCGGGGATCCAGACCCCAGACGCACTGCCGAGGACCGGCCGTACCCGCTGGACTGGCAGCTCGGGCGCGGGAGGGCGGAGGCGGCCGGCGGGGCAGCTGGAGGCCTGCAATCCCCGCGCATCCCTGGGGAGACCTCCAGCCAGTGTCCATGTGGCCCCGCGCTCCTGGAGTGGGGCCCGCCTCGTCACCCCGCTCCGTTTGTCTCCAGGTCTTCTCGGCCTTCCCCCGAGCTCGCTTGAGCGCGCTCCTAGCTTGGCTCTGGGCTCAGCCGCTAGTCGCGCGGGACTTGGGTCTGCCTCGCCGCCTCTCGCTCCTCCCACACTCGCACCTTCCAGAAGGGCTGCAGCCCCACAGCCGCCCGAACGCCCGACCGGCCCAGGGAGGATCAAGGCCAGGGCGATCCACCGCCCCTTCCATATCCGGGTCCCCGAGGCGGGCTAGGGTCTGTGGTTTGGGGACAGAAGAGGTCGCGATTGGAGCTGGTGGGCTCCCCTAGGGAAGAGGAGGGAGTTGGAGACGCAGCCCGACCGAGCTTTCCTTCGCCCACCCACTTTTCGGGTTGGGAGACTGAGGCCGAGGGCATGACTGGGGCCCCGCCATGCCGGCGTCTCTGGAAGCAGAGAGAGCGCCTGGAAGGTGGCGCCCACGCCGCGATGCGTCACTCGCCCACCTACTTACCAAGTAGGTGACACTCGCAAACCCTGGCCCCGCGCCGCCCGCCCCAGGGTGCAGGGGAGAATAAAAAGGGCAGAAGACAGGAGTGGGGCCTAAGGGCGCGCGCGTCCCCCGACCCCCAGCCTCCTCTCCAGGTGAGCGGTGCGCCCTACCCGGGCTTCCGAGGCCACCGCTGGGTAAAGGGAGCGAAGCCGAGGCCGGCGCCCGTCCTGGCTGGGGTCCGAGACCCGGTTTCATCCGCGATCCAACCAGTGTCTAGACGCGCCCAGGGACTGGGACTGGACTTGGAGTCCACTAGGGGCAATCTCCCGCCCTTCCCACTGCTCCGTGCCAGGTCCGAGCTTGTGTTGAGGCAGAAGGGCCAGCCTCGGAGGAGGCTACAGCGTCCTGGCGGCTCGACGGGAGCGGAGAGCACGCCAGTGGCCCTGGGCGGCAACGCGCCCTAGAAAGCCCGTGGGCCCGACCCCGCGCAGGGCCCTCCCCACCCCGCCCGGACGTCCTCCTCTCGCCGATCCTTTCCCTCTTTCTTCCCCTTGGACCTCTGTCCTCAACTTTCTTCTGTCCCTTTCCTGGAAGGACACCTCTTCCTCCCAGGACTGGGGCAGCGCTCCAGGGCTCTCTCTCCCCCGCCACCCACGCAGCCCCGCAGATGCCCGGACCCAGCACCGGGGCCTCAGAGGAGCTGGGGTGAGGCCTGGGACGTGACAGACTAGGTCCCTGCCCTCTGGGGCTTCCATTCCGTGGAGGAGCAGCAGAAACTGGCGCGTTTACCTTTGCCAGTAGCGAGGAGTGCCGTGAGAGCAACGGAAGGGGTGGGAGGGAGTCGCCTGCGGAGATGAAGGAAGGCCTCCCGCGCTCATCCGCCTCCGCCTTCGGAGCACTGTGCTCGGTGTCATATCTTTTTACTGAAAAAAAAAATTTTAAAGAGAAAATATTCTAAAATAAACAACAATAAATCAGATGAAGGGGGTCAGCAATACATAAAACGTGGTACAATTTATGGTAGAAAGAGGTAAAATTTTATTTCTATTATCCAATGCCAAAGGACACCCCAAATGGTTCTGAGGATACCTTGGGCAGGTGCCAGATTTGGGGCGGCGAGGGAGAGGGAATCAATGGGACTCCAGTTCGATGACTGAGGTTCTTATCTTTACTTAAAAAAAAAAAAAGTCCTTGATGCATTGTTGGTGAAACTGAATATATACAAATATATAGATATCTGATAAGGAGAGCTGAAGACACAAGGAAAAGGCGTTGTCCTGGAGGGGATCCCTGAGAAACGGGGGCGCCTGCCCTGCCCAGGGCCCTTTTAAGGAAAGCATATGGGCAAAGCTTCCACAGACTGGGAGGAACAGCAATCAGCAGAGAGCTCGGGTGCTGGCAGGGGCTTCTAAAGGAAGGAGGGAGGGCGGTGGCAGGAGGAGGCGTTCGGTGCAGCAGGAACAGCCTAGGCAGAGGGCACGGGCGGTGGGAATGGCAGCACCGTGGCAGGAAATCCGAGGGCTAGTCACCACCGCTGAGATGTGTTCTGATGTCCCTGAGTCTCCATCCCTAAGGGACCTGAGAAGATCGTCCTTCCGTGCAGCCTGAGAGGACTTCATAGAGCGACGTGCAGAGGCAAAGGCTGGTGCGGAGAGCGACACAGCAGGGCCCAAAGCAGGACAGTTTGCTTGCAGGCTGGGTCGCCTGTAGCCAAGAGGAGACATAACTCTGAGAGGCAGTGAGACTGAATCACGTGGGTCCTTGAATGCCAGGATGAGATGGTCAGACTTCCGGGGGCACTGGCAGCTGAGGCGGGGTGATCCAAAGGCAGGGGCTGTTTTGGAGCTGGGCTGCAGAAAGCCACATTTGTGGCTGGAGAAGGTGATTTTCCTAAAGGCAAGCCAGAGACTGATTTGGCAAGAGCAGGAGAGGCCTCCTGCTGCACAAGAAGGACCTGAATGTGGTGATGGGGATGGAAAAGCAGAGGTCAATGGGACAGGTGCTATGCAAGCCAGTGCCGGGGGATATGGGTGTGGCTCCTTTAATCACGTGGAGAAGCCCACTCAGTCTGCCTGGAGGAAGGGGGAGTTTCCTTAAGGGCAGAGATGAAGCCGAGCCAGGTCTTACACAAATGAGGCTGAGAGCTGGGAATCATTAAGATTGGAGAAAGCTTCTCTTTCCATGTATGTCTCTCCTTTCTATGATTCTACCCTGTCCTCTGTGGTTCCGGTTTCTGTGCGCTGTGACTTCGTCCTGCACTGGTCTTCCGTTGCCCTGGAGCCAATTCTGACCTCTCATCTCTGTGACCTGGAAGCTCCTGTGTTCCACACTTCTGCTCACAGTTAAGGATCTTGACATTGAAATAACTGGCCGGCATTGGGCCATGTATACACTGGATCATGTGTCCACTCTTGGGTGAGGTCACCCAAGGCTGCCCCTTCCTGAGCTATGGCAAAGCAGATTAGTTCAGCAGTTGACTGACAGGTCTGGTAGAGATGCCAAAGAGAAACAATCAAAGACAACAGTAGGGACAACTCATTCTTACTGGAAAACACTGGTGCACTTCGCTGAAAGAAAAGTATGAACTTGGGCATTTGGTAAACTTCAACACCAGGTGTTGTTGTTGCTGTTGTTGTTGAGACGGAGTCTGGCTGTGTCACCCAGGCTGGAGTGCAGTGGCTCAATCTTGGCTCACTGCAACCTCCATTTCCTGGATTCAAGCAATTCTCCTACCTCAGCCTCTCGAGTAGCTGGGACTACAGGCGCCTGCCACCACACCCAGCTGATTTTTGTATTTTTAGTAAAGATGGGGTTTCACCATGTTGGCTAGGCTGGTCTTGAACTCCTGACCTCAGGTGATTCACCCACCTTGGCCTCCCAAAGTGCTGGGATTACAGGCATGAGCCACCATGCCTGGCCAAGAATTTTTTAAAAATCAACATCCCATGGCCAGGTGTGGTTACTCATACCTGTAATCTCAGCACTTTGGGAGGCGGAGACAGGTGGATCACCTGAGGCCAGGAGTTCAAGACCAGCCTAGCCAACATAGTGAAACCCCATCTCTAGCAAAAATACAAAAGTAAGCTGGGCGTGGTGGTGGGCGCTTGTAGCCCCAGCTACTTGGGAAGCTGAGGCAGGAGAATTGCTTGAACCTAGGAGGCGAAGGTTGCAGTGACCCACATAGCACCACTGTACTCCAGCCTGGGCAAAAAAAAAAAAAAAAAAAAAAAAAAAAATCACACATTATTCTCAATGAGAAATGTCAAAATTATTTTTAAACCAGAAGTATATATAGGATGACCTCTATCACTGTCTCTATTCAGTATTATACTGGCAATCCTAGCCAGCACAGTAAGAGAAGAAAAAGAAAATGGACATATAAAAAAGTGGAAAGGCAGAAATAGAACTCATTATGCAGGTGATATTCATATCTAATAGAAAACCAAATAAATCTGTAGATAATTTATTATACTAAGAGCTTATATAAAAATCAATTGCATTTTTATACAACAGCAGTTAGAAGGCATAATCTTTTAAATGTTATGTATAATTTTTAAAATAATACTATTTCCATTAGTAACAAAAAAAACAAGGTGTCTAGGAAAAAAGTCTTACAAAAGATGTGTAAGAAAAAAATTTAAAGACTTTATTATAATATATGAAGGACATAAATAAATACAAGAGTATAATGTGTTTTTAGAAAACTCAATACCGAATGAGGTCAGTTTTTCCCAAATTGATTTCTAGAATCTATGTAATTCTAAACAAAAATCCCAATGGTCATATTTGAGGAACTTGATAAGCAGATGCTGAAATTTATCTGGAGGCTGGGCGCAGTGGCTCACGCCTGTAATCCCAGCACTTTGGGAGGCTGAGGGGGGCAAATCACTCAAGGTCAGGAGTTCGAGACAAGCCTGGCCAACATGGTGAAACTCCGTCTCTACTAAAAATACAAAAATTAGCCAGTCATGATGGCATATATCCCAGCTACTTGGGAGGGAGGCCGAGGCAGGAGAATCGCTTGAACCTGGGAGGCAAAACTTTCAGTGAGCCAAGATTGTGCCACTGCACTCTAGCCTGGGAAACACAGCAAAACTGCATCTCAAAAAAAAAAAAAGAAAGAAAGTAAGAAATTTATCTAGAAAAGCAAAGGCCCAAGAAGAGTCAAGTACCCATGACACAGGTAAGAAGAGGAGGATAAAGGACCTGATTTACTAGGTCAATATTTATAATGAAGCTACTATAACCAAGAGTGTGGTGTCAGCAGAAGGATACATAATAGACTAATGGAACAGGATAGAGAACCTAGAAGCAGCCTCAGAAGAATATGAAAACTTGACATCCAACAAAGGTGATTTTGAATACTTTATTAGTTCCCTATTGCTACTGCAACAAATTACCACCAATTTAGTTACAGAAAGCAATATACATTTATTATCAGGCAGTTCTGGAGGCCAGAATTCTAATGTGTCTGCAGGGCTGGGTTCCTTTTGGAGGTTCAAAGGAAGAATTCTTTTTCAGCTTCTAGAGCCACTCTACATTCCTTGGCTTGTGACCCCTTCCTCCATTTTTAACGTGCATCACTTCAACCCCTGAGCTACTTCTGTCTTTACATTTCTCTGATTCTAACTTCTCTGCCTCCCTCCAATGAGGACCTTCTGATTATACTGGGATCACTATGTAATCCAAGATAATCTCCCCTTCTCAAGATCCTTAACAATCATACCTGCAGATTCCTTTTCTCCTTAAAAAGTAACACATTCACAGTTACAGAGATTAGTATGTGGATATCTATGGAGAGCCATTGTTCAGCCTACCACAAAGACCAACAGGGAAAGGACAGAAATGGTGCTGGGACAATTGGTTTTCATATGGAAAAAAAAACAAAATTGATATTTGTAATACAAAAAATAATTTCAAAAAGATCACTTAAATGTGAAAATCAAAGTTTAATGCTTTTTGAAACTAATATAGGAGAATGTTTTAACAACTTCAGTAGAGAAGGATTTATTAAATAATATATTAAAAATTGGAATCATAAAAGATTGGGCCGGGTACGATGGTTCACACCTATAATCCTAGCACTTTGGGAGGCCGAGGCAGGTGGATCACTTGAGCCCTGGAATTCATTATCAGCCTGGGCAACATGGCGAAACCTCATCTCTACAAAAACACAAAAACATTAGCCAGGCATGTTGATGCACACCAGCACACTGGTAGTTCCAACTACTCAGGAGGCTAAGGTGGGAGGATTGCTTGAGCCTGGGAAACAGAGGTCGCAGTAAGCCGAGATCACAGCACTGCACTTTAGCCTGGAAAAAAAAAAAAAAAAACCTTCCAGAACATGAAGGCACATTTCATCGTCATTTTAAAACAAAAAAAGAATAAGAAGAAAAGAAAAGATTAATAAATGCAACTGCATTAAAATTTAGAAGTTCTATTTCGTAAAAAACACTGTACAGAAAGTGAAAAGTCAAGCCACAAACTGGAAGAATATATTCACAACATATATAATCAACAAGGAAATCATATTCAGAATACGTAAGTATAAAAATCAATAAGAGGCCGGGCGTGGTGGCTCATGCCTGTAACCCCAGCACTTTGGGAAGCCGAGGCAGGCAGATCACTTGAGGTCGGGAGTTCAAGACCAGCCTGGCCAACATGGGGAAACTCTGTCTGTACTAAAAATACAAAAATTAGCCGGGCATGGTGTCAAGTGCCTGTAGCCCCAGCTACCCAGGAGGCTGAGACACGAGAATCTCTTGAACCTGGGAGATGGAAGTTGCAGTAAGCCAAGATTATGCTATTGCATTCTAGCCTGGGCAACAGAGTGAGACTCTGTCTCAAAAAAAAAAAAAAATCAATAAGAAAAAGATAAACAACTCAATAGAAAAATGGACAAAAGACCAGTGGTCTGTAAATATGCTCAACCTCATCAATAATCAGGAAAATGGAAACAAAGATGACACTTGAGATGCTATTTTATGGCCACCAAATTGGCAAAAGATTTCAACTCTGATTGTTCAAAGTGTTGGTGGAAAGATAGAGCAGTAGGGACGCCTTTAGCTGCATATAGGAGTATAAATTGGCACAGTCACTTTGGAAAACAAGTTGACAGTACTTTAAACTGAATATGCACACATCCTATAGCTAGGTATTTCACTGTTAGGTATCTATCTAGAGAAACTTTTGTACATATGCATGAGGAGATATTTACAAAACAGATCATAACAGAATTCTTTGAAATTAAAAATCTTCGGAGGGCCAGGCACAGTGGCTCACACCTGTAATCCCAGCACTTTGGGAGGCCGAGGTGGGCAGATCACTTGAGGTCAGGAGTTTGAGACAAGCCTGGCCAATATGATGAAACCCCATCTCTATTAAAAATACAAAAATTAGCCAGGCATGGTGGTGGACGCCTGTAGTCCCAGCTACTTGGAAGGCTGAGGCACGAGAATCGCTTGAACCTGGGATGCGGAGGTGGCAGTAAGGCGAGATCATACAACTGCACTCCAGCCTGGGCAACAGAGTAAGACTGTCTCAAAAATAATAATAATAATAATTTAAAAAAAAATTCTGAGAACATTCCATATTTCCATGGATGGGCTACTGCATAGATAAACTGTGGAAATTTCATGTAATGAAATATTATCCAGCTGTGGAGATGGATGACCTATAGCTACATGTCGCAATAAAGATAAATCTCAGAAACATAAAAGTGAGTGGGGGAAAAAAAAGAAATCCTTCAGAAGATAGCACATCATAAGGTACTATTTTTATGCATCTCAAAAACAGGCAAAACCGAGCAACATGTTGTTTACAGATCATGTTAGTCCACTTTGTGCTGCTGTAACAGAATATCTGAGGCTGGATTATTTATAAAGAACAAGAACTTCTTTCTCACAGTTCTAGAGGCTGGGAAATCCAAGATCAAGGCACCAGCTGGTTTGGTTTCTGGCTCCAAGATGGCACCTTGCTGTGTCTTCCAGAGAGGAGGGACACTGCATCCTCACATGGCAGAAGGTGGAAGAGGACAAATCCACTCATGCTAGCCCCCCCCCTTTTTTTTTTGAGATGAGTCTTCCTGTGTCACCCAGGCTGGCATGCAGTGCTGCAATCTTGGCTCACTGCAATATCCGCCTCCCAGGTTCAAGTGATTCTCTTGTCTCAGCCTCCCGAGTAGCTGGGACTACAAGCGCACACCACCACACTCAGCTAATTTTTGTATTTTTATTAGAGACAGAGTTTCACCATATTGGTCAGGCTGGTATGGAACTCCTGACCTCAGGTGATCCACCCCCCTCAGCCTCCCAAAGTGCTGGGATTACAGTCATAAGCCACAGCGCCTGGTATGCTAGCCCTTTTTATAGCAGCATTAATCCAATCATGAGGTCAGAGGCCGAATGACCTAAACACCTCCCATTAGGCCCCACCTCACATATTTTGGGGGACACATTTAGACCATAGCAGAGATATAGTCATGTTAGCTAACACTATTTTTAAAAGCATGTAAATGATAAACACAAAATTTAAGGTAGTAGTTAGGACCTCTGAAGAGTAGAGAGGGAGGCAGGGGTTGGCATAAGGGAGAGGCACGCTGCTCCAAATGGTCACATTCAAGAGCTGAAGTTTGGGGCAGGCTTGCCATATTCACTATATTATCATTATAACTTACATATGTTATATGTAAGTTATAATTTTTTTTTTTTTGAGGCAGAGTCTCACTCTTGTCACCCAGGCTGGAGTGCAGTGGTGTGATCTCAGCTCGGCTCAGTGCAGCCTCTGTCTCCCAGGTTCCAGCGAGTCTCTTGCCTCAGTCTCCCAGGTAGCTGGGATTACAGGCACATGTCACTACACCCGGCTAATTTTCGTATTTTTAGTAGAGACGGGTTTCACCATGTTGGCCAGGCTGGTCTTGAACTCCTGACCTCAGGTGATCCACCCACCTCAGCCTCCCAAAGTGCTAGGATTACAGGCGTGAGCCACCACGCCCTGCCTATATTTTTTTTAAAGGTAAATCTTGATTCGTTAAAATTAAGTACTTACATTAAGCAAAAAACATCATTATTACGCAAGCCAGTGACTGGGAGAACATGTTGTCAACACACATATCTGACAAAATATTCATATGCAAAATATATTTTAAAACACCTATATAGCAATTAAAAAACAATTCAATTAGAAAATAGGCAAATGGCTTGAACAAACACTTCATAAAGAAGATATCCAAATGACCAATAAGTGCATGAAAAAGTGTTCAACCTCATCACTCATGGGAGAAATATACATGAAAACCACAGTGAGATGCCACCACATACCAGACAGGACGGCTGAAAGGTAAAAGTCTGACAATATTACGTGCTAGCAAGGCTATGGAGCAGCTGGAAATTATCATTAATTGTCCGAGGGAGAGTAATCCATGTTTCTATTTCAGTAAACAGTTGGACAATATCTACTGAAGTTAAACATATGCCCAACTCCATGACCGAGAATTTCACTCCTATTTACCCAAAAGAAATTAGTGCATATAGCTATAAAAGACATGCATGCAACTGTTCATGAAAGCTTTACTCATAATAGCCCCACACTAGAAACAATCTAGAACATATATCTATAAAAGACATACATGAAACTCTTCATGATAGCTTTATTCAGAATAGCCCCAAAATTTGGAAACAAACTAAATGTTTACCAACAAGGTAAATAAATTGTGGTATATCATACAATTAAAAAGAACAAACTACTGATACAGTGACATGCATGAATCTCCAACATTATGTAGATCAAAAAAAGTCAGACACATACATGCTGTATGGTTCTATATATATGATGTTCTAGAGCAGGTGAATTAATTGATGATGGTAGAAGTTGCAATAGTGGTTGCCTTTTAGTGGGGAAAGGCCTTGCCTGAGAAGAAACGAGGGAAACTTCTGGGATGATGGAAATGTTCTAGATATTGAGCTGAGTGGTGGTTACATTGTGTATATATATGAAAATTTTTATCGAATTGTACAGTTAAGATTTGCATATTCTACTATATATTGTTTGTTTTTTTTTTAAGTCCACTAGTTCTCTCTTTCAAGCCAATTTCCCCTCCCCAGCATTCCCTGTATAAGAATTTTGGACTTCTTGACATTTGGCCTAAGGAAAGCCACTTGAATCACAGTGAACAAATATAGCAAAGACAGTATTATTAGGAGCATAAAATGACTCACAGGGCCAGGCGCAGTGGCTCACGCCTGTAATCCCAGCACTTTGGGAGGCCGAGGCGGGTGGATAACTTGAGGTCAGGAGTTCAAGACCAGCCTGGACAATATGGTGAAACCCCGTCTCTACTAAAAATACAAAATTAGCCAGACGTGGTGGCACATGTCTGTAATCCCAGCTACTCGGGAGGCTAAGGCAGGAGAATTGCTTGAAGCCGGGAGGCGAAGGTTGCAGTGAGGCGAGATAACGCCACTGCACTCCAGCCTGGGCAACAAGAGCAAAACTCCATTTCAAAAAAAAAAAAAAAAAAAAAGGTCACAGGATAAACAAGAAACCAGGTAACACAGTTGAGAGGAATGTATTTTGCTGAAGAAATGAAGATAAGTAGAACAGGAAAGCTGACTGCCTCATGTATTCATTTATTTATTCCACAAATACTATTTGAACTTCGGCCACATGCAGACATCATGCCAATTTCTCCTCTAAGGATCAGGCCATCTGACTGATCCCTCGGAAACAGAACTGGCTTTATCTTCCCCTTCATGTTGACTCAGTTTATCTCTGCTCCTGCCTTAGCCTCTCGCCCTTTCTTCTGTGGACCTTTTCCATCTCATGAGTTTAGCTGACTTGAATTTGACCATGGCCTGTGAATCTGTGAACCCTTCGTTTTGGTTCTTCCTAATAAATATCTGTCTCTGTCAGCTATAGCTGTGTAACAAAGTACACCCAAACTTGGTTACTCAAAACAGCATTTGTCACTCATGATTCTGTGGAGTTTGGCAGGGCTCGGTGGGCATAGCTTATCCTTCTCCACATGGTGTCTTTGGGTGGTTCAACTAGGGCTGGAGGATCCAACACACCTCCTTCCCTGTGTGGACCTTGAAATAGCTGTTATCTACCAGTTCTCTCTGACTCTCTGCCCTCTTCTCAGCAACTCATTAAGAATTGCCTGAACACATCCTCTCCTTTCCCATTGAGCTCTTGTAAAACTTTCAGATAGTGGCTACCACTGTCCCTATAACGAACACAAACAGGTACTAAAACCAGGATGCTGAGTTCCACACCAGCATGAGAAGTCCTCTGTGTTTCTAAGAACCAGGCTTCAGGAAATGCATGGGGATTGAGTGCAGTCTAAGAGACTAAACCTGGGCTAAAAATATTTTATTGTCATTGTTAAGAAAGAGAAAAAAAAACCTATCTTGGGTAACCCCAGGTTAGATAAATAAATCAGGTCGCTTCTCTTGACGCTTTCCCACTCCACCCGGCTTCTTCCTGGATTTCTCATTCCAGCTAAATCTTCATAAATCCAAAGCCTCCGTGCAAAGGGAGGTGGAGCAAAACAGAAATAAATGTCAAAGACTGCACAGACAGCATGCATCAGCCTCTGACCCAGCAGATTATTTCAGGAAACACCCACAGTTCTCAGACAGGAAATTCTGTGCACTTCAGAGCTGTGAGCTCGCAGACGCAGGGAGCATTGCTGTTACAGCCCAGACTAGAAGAATTGAGGTAAAGCATGGATTGGGCCCTTATCTGCTAGCTGTGATCCTTGACTTCTGTAGGCCACAGTTCCCACAGCTGTAAAAGAGGAGTGACAATGAATGAGACAGTGCACATAAACCTACTAGAGGTATTCAATAGACATTGGCTCCCACTTGGAGCATGGTGCACCCCAGCCCTGCGGAAAGCTGGCCCTGTCCATCCACTTCATCAACTGCCATGAAACCAGGCCTGGCCGGGCATCGTGGCTCACACCTGTAATCCCAACACTTTGGGAGCCCAAAGCAGGAGGATCACTTGAGCCCAGGAGTCCAAGACCAGCCTGGGCGACATAGTGAGACCCCATATATACAAAAAGTACAATGTTAGTCAGGCTTAGTGGTGCATGTGTGTAATTTCAGCTACTCAGGAGGCTGAGGTAGGAGGATTGCTTGAGCCCGGGGAGGTTGAGGCTGCAGTGAGCTATGATCACACCACTGCACCCCAGCCTGGGTGACAGAGCAAGACTCTGTCTAAAAAAAAAAAAGGAAATCAGGCCTTTGTGGGCTGTCTGCACCTGGCACTGTTCCTTGTAAAGAGGTTGTTCTTTTTTTTCCCATGCCAGGCTGTACACACCTGTGGCTCACCCTTAGTACATTATATCACCATACTCATCATTTGACCAGGTAGAAGAAGATTTGATTAAAATGCCATCATGTTAATTTGCTGTGTATGAGACACCTACATGCTCCACTATAAACAATTCATACACTTCCAGGCAGTGCCCAAAGTAAACCTGTTGTTTCTTTAACTTCACACTGCCTTGAAAATTAGGTAAGAGTTTGTCTGTTCACACATTATGAACTCTTGATGCATAGACCTGAAAACCCAAAATTGAAACATAAACTCTTCTGTAAGTATCTAAAAATTGAAGACAGGCCAGGCACGGTGGCTCACAAACTGTAATCCCAGCACTTTGGGAGGCAGAGGCAGGTAGATCACTTGAGGTCAGGAGTTCAAGACCAGCCTGACCAACATGGAGAAACCCCGTCTCTACTAGAAATACAAAAATTAGCCAGGCATGGTTGTGGGCACCTGTAATCCCAGCTACTCAAGAGGCTGAAGCATGATAATTGCTTGAACCCGGGAAGCAGAGGTTGCAGTGAACCAAGATCACACCACTGCACTCCAGCCTGGGTGACAAAGCTAGACTCCATCTCTAAATAAATAAAGAAAAAATTGAAGACTGCCAGGCACATTCTAAGTGCTCAGTAAATGTTCACAATTAAAATTAAAAACATTTCTCAGAACACCATCCTGGGCTGGAGAGGCACGATCAGGCAGTCATTGGAACAGTAATAGGTGCTGAAGTAAGATGGTTTGCTTTACTCCATTTTAGTTTCTCTTGTGTATGGGTTCTCCGTGTCACTCTTACAACCCTAAAAATAAATGCTATATTTAATATTAGTCCACTTAAACTATTTCTGTCTGGGCATGGTGGATTGTGCAGTAATTCATGCTTACCATTTCAGAAACTGTTCAGTGATCCAAAGGTTAAATGCAGGATGTGGTTTCTACAGACTCTGGCATATATATAGCGCATGTTCAGTGCAGGCGAGCTATTTTTATGAAAGCTGTGCTTAAATTTCCTCCTTGGATGACAGTAACATAAAACAGAAGAAGTTAGAGTAGCAATATGAGCTTATGTAATATTTGGTTTATCTTGTTTTATTTTCCATGGGGTGCTATGTAAGTACAGTACTGACAACTACAGTACTGAAACCCTGCAAATTTATTTTTTATTATTTCAGTTTAGTTACCAAAAATTATTTGATGTATCACATGGCCAATCATGCAAAAATTCATGCTTAAGTGCCTCAGAAACTTTTCCATGGTCTAAAGGTTCAACTCAGGATGTGGTTTTCACCCCAAAGCCAGTCCCAGCTGTCACTCACTTTACTTTTTTTTTTTTTTAAGAGTTGGGGTCTCAGCTGGGTGCAGTGGCTCACACCTGTAATCCCAGCATTTTGGGAGGCCGAGGTGGGCAGATTACCCAAGGTAAGGAGTTCGAGACTGGCCAACATGTTGAAACCCTGTTTCTACTAAAAATACAAAAATTAGCCAGGCATGATGACATGTGCCTGTAATCCCAGCTACTCGGGAGGCTGAGGCAGGAGAATCACTTGATCCCAGGAGGTGGAGGTTGCAGTGAGCCAAGATGGAGCCATTGCACTCCAGCCTGGGCATCGCAGCGAGATCCCGTCTCAAAAAAAAAAAAAAAAAAAGGAGCTGGGGTCTCGTTCTGTCACCCAGGCTGGAGTGCAGTGGCACAATCATGGCTCACTGCAACCTCAACCTCCTGGGCTCAAGCAATCCTCCTTCCTCAGCCTTCAAAGAAGTTGGGACTACAGGCTCATGCCACCATGCCTGATTAAATCTTTTTAAAATTATTTTTTGAAGAGACAGGATCTTGCTATCCTACCCAGGCTTGTCTCAAACTCTTGGCCTCAAGTGCTCCTCCTGCCTCAGCCACCCTAGTCTCTGGGATTTCAGACACAAGCCACTGTGCCTGGCCCGTCACTTGCCTTTTATGGCTTGAGTTTTATCTCTGTCGAAGTAATAAGTGTGCATATCTTTAAAAATCAAACGTTTTACAGTGAAAATGCTTACAATTAAAAATGATGGTCCCCTAGCTCTCAGTTCACCATTGACCTCTGTTCCCGGGAAGCACCCACTTCCAGCCCTGGCACCTGCTTTTTTTCTGCCAGTTGATTTAACTCCATATTTTTATTATTTTATTTTATTTTTTGAGACAGAGTCTCGCTCTGTTACCCAGGCTGGAGTGCAGTGGTGTGATCTTAGCTTACTGCAACCTCTGCCTCTTGGGTTCAAGCGATTCTCCTGCCTCAGCCAACTGAGTAGCTGGGATTACAGGCGCCCACCACCACACCTGGCTAATTTTTGTATTTTTAGTAGAGACGGGGTTTCACCATATTGGTCAGGCTGCTCTCGAACTCCTGACCTCGTGATCCACCTGCCTTGGCCTCCCAAAGTGCTAGGATTGCAGTCATGAGCCACTGTGCCTGGCCTTAACTCCATTTTTTTTTTTTTTTTGAGGCAGAGTCTCACTCTGTCGCCCAGGCTGGAGTGCAGTGGCATGATCTCGGCTCACTGCAAGCTCCACCTCCCGGGTTCACGCCATTCTCCTGCCTCAGCCTCCCGAGTAGCTGGGACTACAGGCGCCTGCCACCACGCCCGGCTAATTTTTTGTATTTTTAGTAGAGACGAGGTTTCACCGTGTTAGCCAGGATGGTCTCAATTTCCTGACCTCATGATCCGCCCACCATGGCCTCCCAAAGTGCTGGGATTACAGGCCTGAGCCACCGCGCCCGGCCAACTCCATATTTTTAAACAATATGCTTATACTGCTCTTTCTTGACTTTTCCATTGACTGCCCTGGAAGACTAGAATTTCCCTCTCCTATGCTCCACGCATATCTCCCCAATAAAGCTCTATCACAAGTTTTGGTGAGATCAATACTCAGTATTCAACATTCATGATTACAACTGTGTAAATACTACCCAGTGAGCCATTTATACTATACTATGATTGCATTTATTTTCTCATGAAACTTTGTTTCCTCTAGGTTAATAATTTGCTTATTTCTCTAAGTATTTATCTTCCCTTCATCACAAGGTGCCAATTGACTCATGAATTGATTCCTAGAACACTCAAATCCGTGAGGTCCATTCTCTTAATACATTTTTCTTTACTATGTCTCTCCTGAAATTCTCCTGCTTCTAATTTCTCTCTTTCTTAGAACTTTAAGTGGTTTCATCCCTGCTATGAGGAATCAGAATTTATTTTAGCAATTGGTTGAGATAAAAATAAAAAGTTATTTTGAGATAGTTTCAGTAGGACACTGAGTATTCAAACATGAATAAAACCGACTTCCTGCCCTCAACAAACTTTATCTGAACAGGGAAAACCATGAAACAGAAAAATTCAGGAATGCGTACGCAGGGGCTACAGGAGTGGGCCACCCAGGAAGGGCAGCATGGGGTCTCGGGACCCCTGGCTGCTGTGGGAATCAAGCAGACCTGGGTTCAAATTCTGATCCTGCCCACATGTGACCTCAGGTGACTAATCCAGACTCACAACACGGGATTTATTTCTCTGTAAAACACAGATACCACCCACCCATCCTCCTAGGATGTTGGAGACATTATGTCAGAAGAGTTACGTGAAAGCACTCAGCACATGCCAGACCCTTGACGTGGTCATGCCCTCCCAATCTCGACAGTTGAGTCCAGGAAAAAACTCCTCAAATAAAACCCCAAGAGCCACATACTTTAGGATTTGTGCTGATTTTTCATTTCATATTGCAATTGTCCTCCCCAAAATCACCTTAACTTTTTTTTTTTAAGCACTTTTTTCTGTTGGTATCACTAGCATTGTTATTTAGAAGGGGTCGGCAGACGGTGCTGAATATTGAGTCATATCTGTCACCCACTCTGTTGCCCAGGCTGTTGCCCTCACTCTGTTGCCCAGGCTGGAGTGCAGTGGCATGATCTCGGCTCACTGCAACCTCCGCCTCCCAGGTTCAAGCGATTCTCCTGCTTCAGCTTCCTGAGTAGCTGGGATTACAGGCGTGGGCCACCATGCCCGCTAATTTTTGTATTTTAGTAGAGATGGGGTTTCACCATATTGGTTAGGCTGGTCTGGACCTCCTGACCTCAGGAACTCCAACCTCTGCCTCCCAGGTGATCCACCCACCTCAGTCTCCCAAAGTGCTGGGATTACAGGCGTGAGCCACCGCGCCCGGCCTTTTTAAGCACATTCAAAGGCTTGTGACTAGGAAAGTAAAAAGTTCAATCTCACTGGAAAGTGATAACTTCATTTCAGTACATCCCCATTTCAGAGCTCAACTCTCCAGTTTTGCAAATCAGAAATTCCTCGGGGTGGTTGTGAGAAAAACCCACAGTAAAAATTCTGTTGTTTTCTATTCTCAGAGAAGTTGGGTTTTCAATCAGGCAATCAGTTAGTGTTACTGGACAGCTAAAGGGACCGTTTTCAAAGCACACTGATCTTCTTTAGAGGTGGGCTTGGACTGTCTCACCTGCTGCTTCCTAAGTCTTGGTTGTTAATCAGTGGACAACGGCCACATTCTCACAACATCTTTGCGCGGTTTGAGTTACTCCCCTGTTCCAGGTGTCTTTAAACACTTTAAATACCCCGAACAGACTAATTTGGATATTGACTATTTTCATTATTAGCCACTCTTTTCTAGGATCATTTTATTATTTATGTATTTATTTAATTATTTTTGAAATGGAGTCTTGCTCTGTTACCCAGGCTCGAGTGCAGTGGCACAATCTCAGCTCATTGCAACCTCTGCCTCCCGGGTTCAAGCGATTCTCCTGCCTCAGCCTCCTGAGTAGCTGGGATTACAGGCACGTGCCACCATGCCCATCTAATTTTTTGTATTTTTAGTAGAGATGGGGTTTCACCATGTTGGCCAGGCTGGTCTCGAACTCCTGACCTCAGGTGATCCACCCACCTGGGCCTCCCAAAGTGCTGGGATTACAGGTGTGAGCCACCATGCCCAGCCATGTATTTACTTAATTTTGAAACAGTCTTGCTCTGTTGCCCATCCTGCAATGCAGTGGCACAATCTTGGCTCACTGCAGTCTCTATCTCCTGGGCTCAAGAGATCCTCACACCACAGCGTCTCAAGTAGCTGAGACTACAGGAGCACCACCATGCCTAGCTAATTTTTTTTTATTTTATTTTAGTAGAGACAAGGTCTTGCTATGTTGCCCAGGCTGGTCTCGATCTCCTGAGTTCAAGCGATCCTCCTGCCTTAGTCTCCCAAAGTGCTGAGATTACAGGCATGAGCCACTGTGACTGGCTGAGGATTGTTTTAGAGAATCAAGACATTCAGTAAACAGATCAAAGAACCATTCTTAATTTGGCTCATATTCCTAAAGAATGAAGGAGTGGGCTCATTTTAGCATTAACCCATTCACATGATGCTTGTTGAAATATACATTACCTGTAAACCACACAGGAACTGTTAGCTATAGATAACATGATTATTATATCCACTGCCTCTGGCAATAAAGAATACTAATCTGCTTCACAGAGGTCAGGTTTCCACTGAGCTATCAGGACTATTCTAACTGACATAAGTGTGGATTTCTAGCTGCTCTTGAACATAAGCAGGTCATCATTTAGATATGACTCAATATTCAGCACCATCTGCTGACCCCTTCTAAATAACAATGCTAGTGATACCAACTTTTTGTCTGTTCATTTGTTTTCCTGCCTTTTTCAACTTATTTTTAATACATAGGAAATGAATAGGTATATTCTCATTTAAAAGAAGTTCAGGCTGGGTGTGGTGGCTCACACCTGTAATCCCAGCACTTTGGGAGGCCAAGGTGGGAGGATCACTTGAGCTCAGAAATTCAAGACCAGCCTGGGCAACAGAGTGAGACCCTGTCCCTACAAAAATAAAAAAAAAATTAGCTGGGTGTAGTGGTGCATATGCCTGTAGTTCCAGGTGCATGCCTATACTTCCTATAGGTGGGAAAATCACTTGAGTCCAGGAGTTCTAGGCTGCATGAGCTATGATAGCACCACTGCACTCCAGCCTGGACAACAGAGTGAGACCCTGTCTCCACAAAAAAAAAAAAAAGAAGAAAAGAAGAAAAAAAGAAAGAAGACAAAGAAAGAAAGAGAGAGAGAGAGGGGGAGGGGAAGAAAGAAAGAAAGACGAAAGAAAGAAAAAGAAAGAAAGAAGAAAAAGAAAGGAAAGAAAGGAAAAGAAAGGAAAGAAGGAAAGAGAAAGAAAGAAAGGAAGGAAGGAGGGAGGGAGGGAGGGAGGGAAGGAAAGAAGGAAAGAAGGAAGGAAGAAAGAGAAAGAAAGGAGGAGGAGAGAGAAAGATGGGGGGAGAGAGAAATAAAGAAATCCAAATCAATACAGAATAAACACAATTTGCCTTGTATCTCCCTTCATCTCATGCCCCAGAAATAGTAACTATGAGTCTGATATTTAACCTTTCAGAATTTTTCCATCTATGCACTCACAAGCATGTATAGAAATTATGTACATATATTTTAAGTGATAGAACACACTGTACATATGACTATGCCACTTAAATTTCCCTCTTAAAAGTATGACTTTCTCTTTCCTTGTCAGCACAAGAACGAGCTCTTTCTTTTTACTGCTGTGTGATATTCCATGCAAAGAAGGACCACAATTTGTTCAGCAGCAATCTCCTTACTCAGGGGCATTCAAGGAGTTTTCCTTTTTCACTATTTTGATGTTGCAGAGAACATATTCATATTTATTCTTTGTGTAGAATGCAAGTGTTTTCTCCAATGGATTACAAGAAATAAAATTTCTGGGTCAAAAGATACACATCTTTAAAATTTCAATAGATACCCTCAAATTGACCTCTAAAAAGGCTGTCACATTGAAGGTGGATAAATAGGTGAAGTACAAAACATTTTTAGGGCAGTAAAAGTACTCTGTATGCCACTAACATGGTAGATAGTTGTCATTGTACATTTGTTCAAACCCACAGAGCATAGAAGGCCATGAGTGAGCCTGATGTAAACTTGGACTCTGATTGACAATGATGTGTCATGTTTACTAATTGTAGCAAATGCATGACACTGGTGCAGGATGTTGATAATGGGGGAGGCTGTACATGTTGCAGGCACAGGGGTACCTGGGAAATCTCTGCACCTTCCACTCAATTTTGCTATAAAACTAAAACCACTCTAAAAAATAAAGTCTTCTTTTTTTTTTTTTTTTTTTTTGAGTCCGAGCCTTGCCCTGTTGCCCAGGCTGGAGTGCAATGGCTCGAACTCAGCTCACTGCAACCTTCACCTCCCTGGTTCAAGCGATTCTCCTGCCTCAGCTTCCTGAGTAGCTGGGATTACAGGTGTGAGCCAGCATGCCCGGCTAATTTTTGTATTTTTAGTAGAGACGGGGTTTCACCATGTTGGCCAGGCTGGTCTTGAACTTGTGACCTCGTGATCCACCCACCTTGGCCTCCCAAAGTGCTGGGATTACAGGCATGAGCCACCGTGCCCAGAATAAAGTCTATTTTTTAAAAAGCTGTAACAATTTACACTAACACACACAGTTTATGAATGTGTACCTGTGGCTCAACATCCTTACAAAGGAGATGGTATCAATCTTTTAAGATGTGTGATGTATTTAAAAACATTATAGGTCATTATTTGTAAAAATATTGATGGGGGCTGGGTACAGTGGCTCACACCTGTAATCCCAGCACTTTGGGAGACCGGGGTGGGTGGATCACTTGACTCCAGGAGTTCATGAGCAGCCTGGGCAATATAGCAAATACTGTTTCTACAAAACACACCAAAAAATTAGCTGGGGTGGTGGCACGTGTCTGTAGTTCTAACTGCTTGGGAGGCTGAGATGAGAGGATTGTTTGAGCCTGGGGAGGTCAAGGCTGCAATGAGCCGTGATCACGACCCTGAACTCCAGCCTGAGAGACAGAGTGAGACCCTGTCTCATTAAAAAAAATTACATTGACTGGGTGCCTACTATATGTCAGGCCCTGTTCTGGGCACTGGAATTTAGCAGTAATGAAAGATGCAAAGCTCCTGCCTTCATGAAGCTTACATGCTAGCAGATACATAATAAAAGTATGCTATCTGGCAGTGAGAAGAGGCGGTGAGAGGTAGTCAGATTCTGGGCATAATTTGAAATGGAAATGAGGGGTAATACATGAATTATATAAAGGGAGGTGGTGTTAAAATTGTTCCATGTTTGGTGCCTAGGAGCTCAATGAAGGGAACTGAGCTATGAAAGGCTCATGGGTTACATACAGATTGTTTGGGAGGGTCTCAGAGTATAGTTTCGACATATGAGGTAGGAGATGCCTGTAAGACAGCCAAGGGGAAAGGGTGGATGGGCGCCTGGATGTGTA